>NC_134083.1:87543656-87877656 GCF_000715075.1 Nicotiana tabacum
GGGTAATTTTTGAATGTTTGCTCATGATAGGGATAAATTTGGCCAGATAGTATAACGGTAGGGATAAATTTGACCGGATAACATAATGAATGTTAAATGTAGATAATATTCGAAAGTGGATGGATATATTTGGCCCTTTTCCCTTATTTATTAGTGTTCTGTAACATCATTTGTTATCACGTGAATCATAAGTAAATTTGAACCGTCAAATAAAAGAGCAAATTCAATCACGGGATAAATTTCTCAAATGGTGATATACTTATGATAAATCTTTTCACCAAAACTATATAATAATATTTTCTCACAAAAAAATTATAAACTTTTAGTGACTCACATAAAATTATAGTGACCGAAAAAATAATTTTCCGACAAATTTTTTTCTTATTCCATATTTTTTTATTCTTTAGTTTCAGTCTAATAAATAATAACTCAATTAAATTAGAAATGATACAGCTAGGGGTGTACAAATGAAACCGACAAACCGCACCAACCTGATAATCCGAGTCAAACCGAGAAAAAACACCCGACTATTGTTTGGTTTGATTTGGTTTGGTGTTGGAAAAAAATCCGACCATATTTGGTTTGGTTTGGTTTTAACTAATAAAAGTCAAACCGAAACCAAACCAACTCGATATTATATGTATAGAAATTTTAAATATATTTAATACATAAAAATATTTATTGTAGTGTAGTTTATAAATATTTCTTAAACTTTTTCTTAATTTTATCTTTTAACGTATTATTTCAAGCTTGGACTTATAATTTTTGGATGCTCCAATAAGTTTTATAGTCCATAAATATTAGTAACTCAAATAAATCCTCAACCAAAATCAAATCAATACTAATGCTAATACAATATTCAATTCAATTGTACTATGAATGAAAATAGTGTTGGATATCTATTTTTTAGTTTTTCCATGGTTTATATAAAATGTATAACTTATTTTTCTTTTAGTGGTTAGTCATGTAAATAATAGTAATTATTGGTCGTAATTTTAAATTATATTTTTTTTCATTATGGCTTATTAATAATATTTATTTTATGCAATTTTATTATCTTTATTGTTGAATATTTTAGTACAATGCCATGACTCATCTCATATTTATGTTATTTTATTGAAAACACTTTATATAGTTATGTCTTACTAGGATTAAAAAAATATTTGGAGCACAAATTTTATGTTTTGTGCTATGAAGACTTAATGAAAAAAATCAAAAAAATTCGAAAACCCGAAAAAATCGAGAAAAACCGAGATTAAAAAACCCCGACTTTTATTGGTTTGGTTTGATATTTAGATTTAATAACCCGATACAATTGGTTTGGTTTGGTAATTAGAAAATTCAAACCAACCCGACCTATGTACACCCCTAGATACAACCTAACCTGACCCACCTAACCCAATATTCATATACATAAATTAATATAATACTAAAAGGAAGTCCTTCAAAACACCAAAACACGATACTTATTTTTATTTTAAAGATTTTTATTTAAATTGATAGCATTATTGTTCAAGAGCTCTCTAATTATTCATACTTTGTTTTTCTTTTTTTTCTTCAGAATCTCATATATTCCAAACTAAGTATTTTTTTGGTGAAGGATTCACTTTTGGTATTATTTTACTTTATGTACACTGGTATTGAGTCGGATCGGTTGGGTAATTCCTATTTTAAGCGCAAAAAATTGGTCGGTCAGTCAAAACTAATTGCATTCGCTAACCATAAAATATGTAAAATATTTATATTATATGTATATAGTACACATATATCCGCTATTATTTTTGGGAGCTAAAAATATATATTTTTTCTATTTTAGTTGGGTTATTATTTATTAGACTAAAAAATATAATAATAAAAATGTGAAATAAGAAAACACTTGTGTGAATTAGTGAAAATTTTATTAATTTTGTGTGAGAAAATATAGATATTTATAATTTTTGTGTTAAAAAATATAGTTATATGACTTAAGTGTGAAAAAAATCATAATTATACGACAATTTGTGAAATTTACACTTCAATCACCCGTTGTTTTTCTTATCAATTTTCTTTTGAGGTCTATTCTACAGAACTACTCAAATTGGATGGAACTAAACATGAACATTCTTATCCTTCTCCCTCCCTTTTCTTATAAAAAAGATGGGATCTGAACAAAATCACTGAAACGAAAGGAAAAACTCTCATGTTTAAATTGTTTCGTTTCGAAATACTACCATCTCTGTTGATTGTTCCAACTCAACGAATTTCGAAGAAAAATCACCACGACCATTTAACTAATCGAACGCTGAACTCCTATATAGCAACCAAAGGATACGATAAAAAGTTCTTTTACAATTCCATCTTATAGGGTAACGATAAATCAAATACTGATTAGACTTGATGCTTGCAAGTACTGTTCTTAACTGTAGCCATTATATACCAAATAAGTCAAAACAATCTAACTGTCGTTTTCAAATGACCATGCCGTTGTTAAATAGTAATAATTTAATCGAATTTCAGTATTTTCCTGCTAATGGTTATATGAATCATGAGATACTAAGGGCAAGAAAATCCACAACTTGAAACTATAGTAACTAATTTATTAAGTTAACGATATGAAAGAGAATTTCACTTTAACTTAGGAATTCAAGGTGCAATTTTGGCCTTCAAAGATAGGACGTTCATAGTAATTATCCTAATTAAATTCAAAAGTTTAACCAGATGGAAAAATATATAATTTCTAAGGTTGCTTCGGAACATCAGACTCAAAGCCAGGCACAATTTCAAGCCCACCCTGAGCCCGTAATTTGTCAATGTAACAACGAACCTCATGTGCTATCATACGCTGCATGATCGTCACCAAACATGTTTCTTCAATCTCCACCCTACATTTTTCCTCCTTCACTTTATTATCACCGTTGATCGGTGGCGGAACTTCATCCTTCACTATCTTTTCGTCAACAGCATGTGACTGTTGCAATCCTCCCCCAGGTAGCGACAAAGTCAGTGAAGTCTCCGGCCCATTACGGCCCAAATCATCAGCGTCCAGCCCATAACTACTCTGCTCCTGCGATGCACGAGAACACTGCCTCTTTGAGTTGGACTCTGACGATGACCCAGTCCTCGACTCATCCAAGCCCATAAGCATAGTCGCTGCTGCCGCTGCCGCAGCCTCCGGCGCGTGGCGCTTACGGCGGAGCGTGGAGTTCCAGTGATTTTTAATGGCATTATCAGTCCTTCCCGGCAAGAGTCGCGCGATTGTAGCCCACCTATTACCGTGAACAGAATGTGCCTGAAGGATGATAGCGTCCTCAGAAGGGGTAAAGGGACGGTGTTGCACGGCGGGGCTGAGCTGATTGCACCACCGCAGACGGCAAGACTTACCGGATCTTCTGGGAATGCCGATGCTTATTAGGGACCAATTTCGTGGACCATGTTGGTCCACTAGCTTGGTCAACATGGCGTCCTCTTCAGGACTCCACGAACCTTTGATCTTTTCACCAGTACTATTATCCATTGAATAAATTATCTGTTGTAGTATAAAGGGAAGAAGATGGTTAGGGTTTAGAAATAGAAAAGAAGGAAGTGAAGATGAAGATGAACATGTAAATGTAACATGATCAGCGTAACAATAACCGTAAGGAAAGAGGAGTTGTTGGCATGAAACGTAAACTGCTCGCATTGACGAAACCACTTCTAGTTGGTTTCTTTTTTGTTAGTTTGTTTGTTTGTTTCTAATACTACTAAAATACTGAGAAATGAAAATTTTATTTTCTTGTTTTGTTTGTTTAATGTCTGCATGGTTTGGCAATGAAACGTAATTTTTATTTATTTATTTCTGAATAGAAAAATCAGAAGTAATGAGTGAATCAAGTGAAAATTAAAGTAGGAAGAGGATGGGTAACTGAAACTAAAAGAATAGGTAACGGCTTTTCCTGAAAAATGCAAGAGGGGCGTTATAGAAGAAACTGCTGAGATTACGACCCCGAAACTGTGGCAGTTAGGTTTCTTCATTCGAAATTCCTCCTAACCATTTCCTACTATTCTACTACACAATTACTAACTAATACATTTTAAATTCTAATTCTTCATTAGCAACTGACTATATAACTTATGTAGAGGCTACATGTGTACGGTCAAAACCGATTCAGTCAGTCGTACGGACTGGTCAAGATGATAATACTTCGATCAAAGGGTATCTGCATGACGACAGGTCGATGTCCGAAGTAAGGGCGTCAAGCTTCAAGCTCTAAGACCGATCAATAACAAGCACTACTAAAAAACCGCCAATTTCCGATCGGAAAAAGTAGTCGCAAATTTCTGACGGAATCGGTCGGAAATTGCAATTAAATATATTTTTTAATTTTTAATAATAATTACGACTCGTATTCCGTCTATATCCGTTGTAAATTTTGGCGGAAAATATCGTGTAACTGTTAGCGACCAATTCGGTCGGAAATAATTAAAAAAGAATTTTAAAAAAATAAAAAAAAATTGCGACCGATTTGGTCAGAATTTTTTCATTAAAACGAGATTTGACTATTTGACCTATTTTCTGACCGAATCGGTCGGAATATAATTTTAAAACCCCCCGACCCCTTTGTTTTTTCTTTCCCTGTTTTCTTCCTTCTCTCTTCTCTCTCTCACACGCAAACCTCCCCTTCTCCCTCCCCCCACCCAACCCACCGCTGCCATCACCAGTGCCACTCACCGGCGACGCCGCTCCGCTGCAGCTCCGTCGATGACCCTGCACTGCCAGGTAGGTTTCCCTCACCCTCCTTTGTTATTTTTTTAATGGTTGGTATTGTTAGTTTAGGTTGTGTTAATGATTGGTATTGTTAGTTTAAATTATGTTAATGGTTGGTATTGTTGGTTTAAATTGTGTTAATGGTTGGTATTGTTGGTTTAGATTGTGTTAATGGTTGATTGGTTGTTGGCGTTATTATATTGTAATAGTTTGACAGGTGGTGTAGCTCCAAATTGGGCAGAATGCTGCCCAGTTTTACAGAAAATTCCGACTAATTTCGGACAGAAACAGTCGGACAACTGCCCATATTTTGCCAAAAATTCTCAGATTTCCGACCGATTCGGTCGGAAATTTTTTTTAAAAAATATTTAAAAGTTTTCGACGGATTCCGTCGGAAATTAAATAAAATTTATTTTTTAAATATTAATTTCCGACAGATTCGGTCGGAAATTATATATTTATATTATTTAATTTTAAATAAATAATTATTTTTATTTATATTATTACGACTGATTCGGTCGGTAAATTCCGACCACTTTGGTCGGAAATTTGAAAATATTTGGTCGTGTGACCTTTCGAACGTTCCGACGGATTTGGTCGGAAATTATTTTCCGACTAACTGTTTTCCGAGCGATCAATTTTGGTCGGAAAGTAGTCGAAAATTCGTGATTTTTGATCGATTTTCAACCGTTTTAGCAGTCAGAATTCTGCTATTTTCCAGTAGTGAAGCTCGATATCATTATCGAGCTCATATCCAAATCGAACTATGAAGCAAAGTGAAGATTATCGAAGATGCATAGACCGACCAACACTCACCCCGAATATCGAGACTCCAAGTCAGAATCAAGCTCGAACCGAGGCTGAGGGCTCGATCCAATACCGAGCTCGAGCCAGTATTGAGCTCACAGATAAGAGCCGTTGCAACCGCACTTGGGGAGAGAATCTTAGTGGAAATCGAGAAAAAGACAATTCATCATGAGTTCTTCACTATATATTTTTTTATTATAAATAAAGTAGGATCCCTCTACTATAAAGAGGGAAATTCTTGTAAGCATAGGGCAGACACACATTGTAACAAAAATAACTTTAGAGAGATTAACACTTTTGGGCTCATTTACTTTGCCTTGTTCATCAATATTTCTTTTTTCTCTGCCTTACATTTCATTCCATTTGTCAAGAATATATATATATTTCTATTTCACTCTACAATTTGTACAAAGTTATATCATGTATCCTTAGAACCATACAAAAATTTAACTCTATCCAATTTTTTGGGTAAATAGTTTGGCGCCCACCGTGGGGCTAAGGATAACAGTGTTTGTTTAATATAAATCTGCAACACACACCAGTTTACGCTCGTCTTTTGAGAGTGTCTCTGACTCGAACTAGCAATGGTAAATCCTCCATTAATGGCTTTACCCACCGACAACGAAGTCGGCCTTCAAGACGAAACCAATAACGTGATGCCAAGGGTCGGAAGGCCGCTTATCGATGTCATTGAAGCTCGAGTCAAAGTACGTAAAGCTCGAGCCGAAGTACCGCTAGATGTCAACTCACATGTGGCCTTTGAGGCAAACCAACATTCCGAGCCAGAAAATAGCATTCATGGCAGTACTCGATCTGCAACTCGAGACTCCCATAACGTGGAAGAAAAAGGAGTCAACTTGCGTATGATTTTTGAAATATTGCAAGCCCAGCAGGTAGCGATAGCTCAATTGAAGAGCCAAACCCAGCTACCAAGAAGACCGGAGCCCAGTCCACCTCGAGAAATTGCCCATCGAACGGAGCCAGTCATAGTGAGGTCAAACGAACCAGAGTCAGGGACTACCCCCGAAATTACTAAAATACTTGAGGAGCTCACAAAGCGAATCGAGGCCAACGATAAGAAAGTAGAAACATGTAATTCCAGGGTCGATCAAATCCCAGGAGCTCCGCCCACGATAAAAGGGTTGGATTCCAAGAAATTTGTACAAAAGCCTTTTCCTTCGAGTGCAGCCCCAAAAACAATCCCCAAAATATTCTGTATGCCCGAAATCCCCAAATATAATGGTACGACCGATCCTAACGAACGCGTTACCTCTCATACGTGTGCCATCAAGGGTAACGATTTGGAAGACAATGAAATCGAGTCTGTGTTGTTGAAAACATTCGGAGAGACCCTCTCGAAGGGGGGGATGATTTAGTATCATAACCTGCCACCAAATTCCATCGATTCATTTTTCATGTTAGCGGATTCGTTTGTAAGGACACACGCCGGTTCCATAAAGGTTGCAACGAGGAAATCAGACATTTTCAAAGTAAAACAAATGGATAATGAAATGCTGAGGGAATTCGTGTGCCGATTTCAGATGGAACGTAAGGAATTGCCACCGGTCACAGACGAATGGGCCGTCCAAGCTTTCACCCAAGGGTTGAACGAGTAAAGTTCAATAGCGTCACGTCGGCTGAAGCAAAATTTGATTGAGTATTCGGTAATAACTTGGGCAGATGTACATAATCGATACCAGTCAAAAATCAGGGTCGAAGACGACCAATTAGGATCTCTTTCCGGATCCATGCATCGGAACAGATCGGCTATTAAAAACCAGAGGGATATCGACAGAGAATAGAGTTCGAATAGAGACCGATATCAACCATACGTTGCAGATCGAACGAACAATGGTTCGACACGCAATATCGCCCGGAACAATCAAAGGAGTGATCGAGGACAAAATTCTCGAGGACTTATGAGCAAGAGTGGCTTTGACAAATATGTCGATCATGTAGAGGCACCTCGGCTATCAGAGTACAATTTCAGCGTCGATGCATCGGTCATTGTATTGGCGATCGGAAGAATCAAAGATACTAGGTGGCCCAGACCCATGCAAACCGACCCTTCCCAAAGGAACCCGAATTCGATGTGCAATAATCATGATACGCATGGCCACAGGACCGAGGATTGCGGACAATTAAGAGAGGAGGCCATGATTGCAGGTCTCGAGCTAGCTAAAAGCTTGGGAGCAGAAGTCATTGAAGCTAAAAATGACTCTTTACTAGTGGTGAACCAAGTAAATAAAACTTTCGAGGTTCGAGAAGATAGGATACAAAGGTATTTGGACAAATTACAGGTAACTCTGCACCGTTTCAAAGAATGGACCCTACAACATGTGCCTCGAGAGCAGAACAGTGAGGCCGACGCACTCACAAATTTGGGATCATCGGTCGAGGAAGATAAGATCGACTCGGGGACTGTCATTCAACTCTCGAGATCTATAATCGAGGAGGGACATGTAGAGATGAATTCCACGAGCTTAACCTAGGATTGGAGGAATAAGTATATTGAATACTTAAAGAACGGAAAACTCCCATCGAACCCTAAAGAATCGAGGGTTCTACGAACCAAGGCTGCTCGATTCACGTTGGTTGAAGATGGAACATTATACAGAAGGATGTTCGATGGACCACTGGCAGTATGCTTGGGGCCAGGTGACACCGATTATGTTTTACGAGAGGTCCATGAGGGCACTTGTGGAAACCACTCTGGCGCCGAACCAATAATTCGCAAGTTCATCAGAGCAGGATACTACTGGAATAGCATGGAAAAGGACACTAAGGAGTTTGTTCGAAAATGTGATAAATGTCAAAGGTTTGCACCATTGATCCATCAACCCGGAGAGCAGCTTCATTCAGTCATTTCCCCATGGCCATTCATGAAATGGGGAATGGATATCGTCGGCCCTCTACCATCGGCCCCAGGTAAAACTAAATTCATTTTATTTATGACTGATTATTTCTCTAAATGGGTTGAAGCACAGGCGTTCGAGAATGTGAGAGAGAAAGAGGTTATAGATTTCATCTGGGTTCACATCGTGTGTCGATTTGGGATGCCTACAGAAATAACATGCGACAATGGTAAGCAATTTATCGGTGGTAAAGTGACAAAATACCTCGAAGACCATAAAATAAAAAGGATATTGTCAACACCATATCATACGAGTGGGAACGGACAGGCCGAATCAACAAACAAGACTATCATCCAAAACATGAAGAAAAGATTGAACGAAGCTAAAGGAAAGTAGAGAGAAATTTTGCCCGAAGTCCTTTGGGCATATCAGACAACATCTAAATCCAGTACGGGAGCGACTCCATTTTTCCTAGTACATGGCTCCGAAGCTTTAATTCCAGTCGAAGTCAAAGAACCCAGCACAAGGTTCCGACATACATCGGAAGAGTCAAACTACAAGGCTATGAATACTAGCCTCGAATTATTCGATGAAAAACGAGAGGCGGCACTAGTTCGAATGGCTGCACAAAAACAACGAATCGAAAGGTACTACAATAGAAGAACCAACCTCCGCCATTTTAAGGCCGCGGACTTGGTCCTAAGGAAGGTCACCATCAACACTCGAGATCCTAATGAAGGGAAGCTCGACCCAAATTGGGAAGGATCCTATCAAGTCCTCGATATAGTCAGGAAATGGTCTTATAATCTTGGAACAATGGATGGAAAACTATTACCAAACAATTGGAACATATCGCTTCTCAAACGATATTATTGTTAAGGTATGATTTTCTCCTCTCTATCGTCTATATATATATATATATATTCGACGCTAACTCATTGAAGGAATTCGACAAAAGACATCAAGACCTCTGGTTTTAAAGCATGCGTTGTACTCTTTTTCCCTTAATTCGGCTTTTATCCCAAATGGATTTTCTAGCAAGGTTTTTAACAAGGCAACAACTATGTGCTACCTGAGGGCAATTCAATAGTATCCGAGGCTCCATCATAATCAACCTCGAATACTAGGGGGCTACCATCAAATAAACCAAGTTCGGCACAAGAAAATTGTTTCATATCAAATTCATGTCGGACAGGGTCTCGATAGAGAAAAGTGTAAGGGCCAAATGGTCAAAACGAACCATGCCCACGTAGGTTTGCTCGAACCCTGGCATAAGATATGAATACATGTATAATTACTTATAAAGGAAAACTTCTTCTTTTCAGATATATCTCACACTTTGAAAAGATCTTCCTACTTCATGATTCAAACAGGCTTAAAGGCTAACCACCATCAAAAAACATTTTGATACGAGCGATCAAAAAAGCCTACGGGCTACAAATACTTTGAGTTTGAGTTCGAAGCAATCGCTCACTCAATTATTAAGCCTAAGGGCTATCTTACTTCGAGTTCGAGCAAATCACTCGGTCACAAAAGGCCTATGGGCTACGATACTTTGAGTTCGAGTTTGAAGCAATCACTCACTCAATTATTAAGCCTAAGGCTATCTTACTTCGAGTTCGAGCAATCACTCACTCGATCATAAAAAGCCTACCGGCTATGATACTTTGAGTTCGAGTTCGAAGCAATCACTCACTCAATTATTAAGCCTAAGGGCTATCTTACTTCGAGTTCGAGCAATCACTCACTCGATCATAAAAAGCCTACGGGCTACGATACTTTGAGTTCGAGTTCGAAGCAATCACTCACTCAATTATTAAGCCTAAGGGCTATCTTACTTAGAGTTAGAGCAATCACTCACTCGATCATAAAAAGCCTATAGGCTACGATACTTTGAGTTCGAGTTCAAAGAAATCACTCACTCAATTATTAAGCCTAAGGGCTATCTTACTTCGAGTCCGATCAATCACTCACTCGATCATAAAAAGCCTACGGTCTACGATACTTTGAGTTCGAGTTCGAAGCAATCACTCACTCAATTATTAAGCCCAAGGGCTATGCTACTTCGAGTTCGAGCAAATTGCCTGAGGCCTCAAACTTACGAACATTTTTAGAAAACACAAGTAAACAAAATCTTCACTAAGCAAAACGACCGATCAGGGCCTTACAAAGGAACCTAATCATCTATGGGGAGCAGTCTTTTCTCCATCGGGCTCCTCCTCACTCTGAGACCCGCTTTTGCTCCCGTCATCATAATCATCGTCGTCATCGTCTTAGTCATCATCATCGGAGGCCAAGGCCCCAACATCAGCTTCAAGCTCTCTTGCCTTTGTTATCTCTTCAGAAAGATCGAAGCCCTGAGCATGGATCTCCTCGAGGGTTTCCCTCCGAGTTTGGCATTTGGCAAATTCGGCGATCCAATGTGCTCGAGTTCGAGCGGTATTGGCAACCTCTCTCGCATGTAACTGAGTGACTTCAGCATCAGCCCGATAAACAGCCACCATTGCGTCTGCATCGGCCTTTGTTTTTTCATCCTTGGCAAGTTCAGAGGCCAACTAAGCCTCGAGCTCCTCCTTTTCCCTTGCTTGAGCCAAGCTTTTCTCCTTCAGGCTCTAAAGTTGACTTTCAGTCGATGACAACTGGGCTCGAGCAGCCCCTCTCTCTGCAGCAAGGCGGTCCATGTTTTCCTTCCATTTCAAGGACTCCGCCTTTATCTCATCAACCTCCTCAGGGAGTTTCCCGATCAACTCAAGCTTCTACTGCAGCTGTGAGATCGAAAGATTAGCCGTCGTTCCAGTATCGAGCCCATAGGCTTTTAATAGTATCATTACCTGCTCGAACAGACCGGTCTGATCTTGATGAGCTTTAGTCAACTCAGCTCGGAGATCCTTGATTTCCTCCTCTCTTTACCTTAAGAGAAGTTTAAGGGTATTCCTCTCCTCCGTGACTCGTCGACGATCGACCTCATATCGATGCAGCTCAGCTCGGGATCGAGAACATGCCTCTCGATAAGCTGCCGCAGCCTACAAGGGAAGAAGAAACAAAGTAAAAAAAGAAAATAGACATAAGGGATAATACCAAACGAAATAAATTAAGGCTTACATGATTGAAAGCTTGCTGCACTCCGTGAAAACAATCTGATGCATCACTGCTACAGGCAGCATCCTCGACACCGGTAAATAGACCATAGAAGGGATCATCCCCTTCATGAGGCATGTCTAGTTCGAGGGCCCCCAAAGCTTGGGCTTCCCAAATCTCCCCTTCATAAAAGGTAGGAAAGGTGGGCGAGTCTTCGATTCCTGCTGCCCTAAGTAAGTCACTTGGGGCGTTCCCTTCGGTTTGAAGAGATTCGGGAACAACCCCTTCAGATATATTCCCAATCTATTGGCTTCGATTGGAAACACCCTCGATCTACAAAGACTCAGTAACTCTGCCCGAATCCTTCTCTGATATATCCTCAGTTTGAGCCGGAGCTGTATAAACCACCATCGATCCACCTACCTGTGGGGCATTGGCGGTTTTCTTCGTTCGGGCCACCAGCACGAACTCCTCACCTTCTTTTTCCTCATCTTCATCTCTGAGGCACTAAACCGACTCTAAGGTCAAAGGGACGGTATTCTTCTTCGACTTACGAGTTGACTTTGCCTTTGGTTTTGGATTCTCGGAAGTAGAGGCCCTTTTCCTCTTATTTTTCTTCGCCGGTTTGGAAACTAGAACCGAGGTCTCTTCCTCGCCGGACATGGGCCTCAAAACTACGTCTCTGCACAGGCCTACACACAAGAATTCCCAAAAAGGAAATCGGTTGAGTATAAGGAAAGTATTTCGTTCGAACTCCCAAAACATGAAAAATGGGCTTACCATGATTTTTCGCCTCCTATCGGCCCTTCGCCAGATCACGCCACGAACGTTCGGCATATGAGGAGTTCGAAGCCAGAGCCAGTACCCAGCTCTTAAGATCAGGAATGGCACCGGGCATCCAAGGAACCGCTGCATCACAAAAAAGATATCGGTAAGAAAACAAACTAAGAAACAAGGCAATAGGAAATAAAATAGTAAAGTACACTCACGATTCATATTACATTCTTCGGGGAACGGCATCTTTTTGGCAGGGATCAGGTCCGAAGTCTTCACTCGAACAAACTTGCCCATCCAACCTCGATCCTTATCCTTGTCTATACTCGAGAACAATACCTTGGTAGCCCGGCGTTGTAGTTTTATCAATCCGCCTCGAAAGAGGCGGGGACTATACAGTCTAATAAGATGATCGAGGGTGAAAGGCATCCCCTCGATCATGTTTGCAAAGAAACAGATGAGAATAACGATCCGCCAAAAGGAAGGATGAATCTGGCCTAGAGTTATTTGGTATTACCAACAAAAGTCAACGATAACAGGGTTGAAAGGTCCTAACGTAAACGGGTAGGTATACACACTTAAGAACCCTTCCACGTGGGTGGTAATATTGTCGTCGGAAGTCGGAATCACCACTTCCTTATTGCCCCAGTTACAATCTACCTTCAACTGTTCAAGTTGCTTTTTGGTTATCAAGCATAAATATCTCGATACCGGTTCGCATCGACCGGGAACCAGCGTGCCTTTGTCGAGCTTGAAATTAGAGGTAAGAAGGCACGTTTTTGGAACACACTTCTTTGGCCGTGGCTCCGCCGGTGTTTTATCGGTGGCGGTTTGCAAAGAAGAGGCCTTTCCTTTTTTTAGGAACGGTCTTTGATATTTTCATCATTTTCCTTGAATTTAGAAGAAAGGAATAAAAAGGGGTATGATGTTTCAAATGAAGATTTTTGTAGTGAAAAACTCAGAAGGAAAATTTCACGCAAACAAATTCAGAAAATATGGGAAGATGCTTAGAAAATTTTGATCAAAGAATGTAAAGGTGATTAATGGTAGAAAAACGGGATATTTATAGGTTAAGCGGTGGCGATTCAATCTCGGTAATGGCTGACCGTCACCTGACACGCATTAAATGCCTCGGTAAACAGAACCGACGGGACCTCTATCACATACATCATGATCGAACTCGATGCAGACGTCAGTGTATGTCTAACCGTACTGGTGGAAAATCATATCGTTTCTCGTTACATCCTTTTCGAGAAACGAGGGGACTATCTGTGTACGGTAAAATCGATTAAGTCAGTCGTACGGACTGGTTGAGATGATAATACTTCGATCAAAGGGTATCTGCGTGATGACAGGTCGAGGTCCGAAGTAAGGACGTCAAGCTTCGAGCTCTAAGACCGATCAATGACAAGCTCGGTATCATTATCGAGCTCATATCCAAATCGAACTACGAAGCAAAGCGAAGATTATCGAAGATGCATAGACCGACCAACACTCACCCCGAATATCGAGATTCCAAGTTAGAATCGAGCTCGAACCGAGGCCGAGGGCTCGATCCAATACCAAGCTCGAGCCAGTATCGAGCTCACAGACAAGAGCAGTTGCAACCGCACTAGAGGAGAGAATCTTGGCGGGAATATATTTTAAGTTGTGGGTTCTCTACTATATATTTTTTATTATAGATAAAGTAGGATCCTTCTACTATAAAGAGGGGAATCCTTGTAAGCATAGGGCGGACACACATTGTAACAAAGACAACTTTAGAGAGATTAACACTTTTGGGCTCATTTACTTTGCCTTGTTCATCAACATTTCTTTTTTCTCTGCCTTATATTTCACTTCATTTGTCAAGAATATGCATATTTCTATTTCACTCTATAATTTGTACTAAGTTATATCACGTATCCTTAGAACCATACACAAATTTAACTCTATCCAATTTTTCGGATAAACACTACTTCTTTACTTGTAACACCCTCTCTTTTCTTTTTATTCTTCTAATTAGTATGGTTTTCATCGAATGTATATAATATAAACTCTTCATTTTAGTTAATCTTTTTCGCGTTTTTTTTTCTTATGTGGCTTGTAATCTAATTAATTAGCCATCTGGGTGCCCTCCCTATGAAAAGAGATTATCTGGTTGCCCTTCCTAAGAAAAGAAGATACTATATATAACAAGGAAAATAGATGAAAATCTCAACTTCAAAAAACGAGGTTTATGCTTTCAGTTCCTATTCTCTGGGAATTGGGATCAATTAGGTCTTCCTTGTCATCTATCGACTAATTGTTACAAAATCCTACTACCGAGAAATTCAAATCTCTTTGATAACACAAATAACAGCAAGATCTATTATAATATAAAAAAGTTTCTTTTCTTTAAGTAAAAAAAATGAACAAAATTAAATAGACCAAAATAGACTTGTGGGTCTACTAACTTGCCTCACACCTTGCCGTATAGAGGACATGAAAATGAACTTGACCCTGAATATATTAATAGAAATTTAACTAGAAAGGGAGAGAATAATCATCGAGAAAGATGTCTTAACATTAAGGTTTTAATTTTAATTTGATATTTTTTTATATCAAACCAATTTTTGACAAATACTTTAATGTATCAGTAATTAGTAAACAAATAAATTACAATCTTAAATTATATGTTTAGTCAAACATCATCATATAAAATAAGATATGATGAATAATATCTTTTGTAGACTTTAGAAGAATTTTTGAACTTTCTACCAATATGAGATCAACATAAAGGAATAGAACAGATTGTTTTCAACCATCCGTGCAACATGGTTTGTGTACTAATTCTCTTAGTATCAGTTACTAATACTAATAGAAGTAAAAAGGATTAAGAAGATGTTTGGCTAAGCTTATTGTATAGGTTAAAATCTGCCCTAAAAATATTTAGGGCAATATAGCACTAAGGAGTGGGTCAATCGAGGTCAGACCAAACAACGAGGTTTGTGGTCGAGATATCAACAATGGGCGAGATCGAGCACCATTAGTAGAGTTGTAACAGCTAGTTTTTAAAATGGGATATTAAAGAGAATATTCTAGTAAATATTCTCTGCACTTGTACTATTAGGATGTGTTAGGTGTATGTCTCATATAAATAGAAAAAGGAGAAAGTGATGTAGGGCATGTGACATTCATATTTGATAAGAACAGACTTTTGAGAAAACATTCTCTCTTTGATAAAGATACAAACGCTACCTTTTCATCAAGATTCTTGTTCATATTATTCCACATTTTTCCATCAGATCCGAGAATAATTCGAACATTCTAGGATTTGTTTGTCACTCATCATTGTGAGGAGGGACAATCATCTAGTTCATCTTTTATTGGGTGAACCACTTCTCCTATTTACTTAAAAGCTATTTAATGTTATTTATTGTTAGTCCTTCCTTCATTATTGCTCATGTTTTTTGAAACAGTTAATGCATGTTACCCTCAACCCACTATCGGATCTGTCTAACGTTAGTCACGTTTTTGGAACGCACATCTAGAGATATTATTATTAACTAAGTTTAACCCATTATTATATAAACTCAACTGTTTTAGCCGAAAATTATATTTTTTGGTCAAACAATTTGGCGCCGTCTGTGGGAATTTTCTAGTTAAATTTTTAGTTTTTTCTAGATCTATAACTAACACGGATCGCTAACATAAAAAAGAAGTAAGAATGAGATCTCCTTTCTTTGTATGCACAATTCCAATATGGAAGGTAACAGAGAAGAAAGGACGAGAATAATAAGTGACCTCCCAACCAACCTCATGAACGTCATCAATGAGAGCTGTGAAATAGTGGACGAAGACGCAACGCCCAATGCCTCCCCTACACGAGATGGGTCACCCCCTCCTCACTGCAGCATCACAAAATCTCTTGGTAAAGGAGCCTCCATATCTGTGGGGGAAGAGACGCCCCCAGCCGTAAAAAAGCTCCTTGAATCATGGCTAACCGATGCGCTAATTGGCGTTCTCAGCAAGTCCACCCGAGATGCGGTTGTGGAAAATGCAAGGATTTACAGTGTGAAACATGCGAACGAACAGTGTGACCAACACCCTCCACCTCCAACAACGGGTATTACTCACAACGTCATTGATAATGCAGGTGATAACGCTCTTGCAATTATTTTGAAAAGGATGGAGGAAATGGAGAACGAGAACAAGGTACTCCGAGATCAAATGAAAGAACACCAGGAAAGGGTCGATAAAATACTGGCGCCCCCAAACTGTTATCGAAGAGAGACGCCAAACTGATTTGTCGAGTAGCCATACAGCGATGATGCAGTCCCACATGCCATATCGAAGACCTTCAAAATGCCACCCTACCTAAAAATATGTGATGGCACGACTGATACTGAAAATCATGTCACTCACTACATCACAGCCGTGAAAGGCAATGATCTCGCCAAAGAACAAGTATCCTCCATTTTGCTGAAGAAATTTGGTAAAACCCTCACAGGAGGAGTGTTGATATGGTATTCAAAACTATCTGCACGCTCCATCGAAACTTTTGAAGAGATAGATGACAAGTTCGTAACGGCCCATGCTGGGGTCAAGAAAGCCGAGGCAAGAGTGAACGACATATTTGCTATTAAGTAATCTCCGGGAGAGGGACTGAGGGACTTCCTTGCCCGCTTCAGCCGAATAAGGATGACCCTACTGAATGTGTCCGAAGGGATAGCAGTCGCATCCTTCCAGAACGGGCTGAGCAAGGACGGTTCGAGGGCGACTAGAAAGCTATTGAGTCGACTAATAAAGTACCCCCCAACCACTTAGGACGAGATACACAACGCATATTGTGCTGAGGTCCGAGCAGATGAGGACGACCTCAATGGACCAACTCATCGACTGACCTCGGTACAGGCCGAATCCAGAAAAGATCAAAGAAACGATAGTAGAAGGGACCTCGCTGCTTCACAACCCAACAGGGAACGACATCAACCATATGTCAGAGCGTCCGTTGCACCCTCCTCCCGCTATGAAGAAGGCCCACACATATCAAGGACAGGGACTCACCGGAACGAAAGAGGTATGCCTCCTTTATTATCCGCTCACAACTTTTGTATGTCACCTACAGAAATAGTCTACGCCTTGGAGAAGCTCGGACCAAAGGTAGAGCAGCCACAAAAGATGAGGTCAGATCCGAGTACCAGAAAATCGGACGCCATTTGTGAGTTCCATCAAGAACAAGGGCACAAAACTGAAGATTGCATCGCCCTAAGGCAGGAGGTCATAAACTTATTACGACAAGGACACCTCAAAGAGTTGATGAGCGACCGGAGAAGGACCAACTTTTCCAAAGGACGCGAACAACATCAAGGGCTGCCGAAACCACCCTCACCGACCCACACCATCCACATGATCATCAGAGGTGGCGAAGATGCCTCCATCAACAACGTAAAGTTCACCACTACCCACCATCTCAAACGGTCAATCACCCGCGAGTGGTACGACGAACTCGAAGAAAGTATCATCTTCGATAAGTCAGATACCAACGATTTGGTTTTCCCTCACTATGATGCCCTTATTATTACTTTACAAATTTTGGATACCGATGTGAAACGCATTATGGCAGACGATGGGAGTGGCACGTGCATTATCCATCCTCGAGTGCTTGCACAAATAAAACTCGAAGATAAGATAGTGTTGTATTGCATCATGCTAACTGGTTTTAACAATGCAGTTGAGCGAATATCAGGCGAAATCACGCTCCATGTTCTGGCCGGTGGCGTCACTTTGGAGACCACTTTCCATATCATGGACCAAGACACAGCGTATAACGCCATAATAGGGCGACCATGGATACATACCATAAGGGCCATCTCCTCCAGCTTATACCAGGTCATCAAATTCCCAACTCCATAGGGAATATTCAGTATACGAGGGGAACAACGCACATCCCAAGAATGCTACCGTGTCGCCCTAGACTGCACATCCACTCAACAAGTGAAGGACAAAGAAAAAGAGGCATAGAAATCAACATGGTCGAGGTCGATATGTGATGATAGCGAAGACGTCATCAGAGACCCCAATATGGTCGAAGTTACAGAATCAACCATAGAAGACTTCGACCCCGTTCAATTAGACACCAACGATCACAGCAAGAAAGCTTACATTGGCTGCAAACTTATGAAACCAGGTAAATTCCATCAGTTCTTAACTACTAACGCAATTTTTTTTGCTTTTAGCCATGCAGATATACTAGGTATCCCAAAGGAAATCACCACACACAAACTGAACGTCGACCCATTCCACCCCCCGGTGAGGCAGGTCAAGCGTAAGTTCAACTCTGCGATTAATGACGCGGTACGACAAGAGGTGGAAAAACTATTGGAAAATGGCTCCATCAGGAAGTTGAAGTATCCCTAGTGGGTCCCCAACATAGTGATGGTGAAAAAGAAGAATGGGAAATTGCGGATGTGTGTGGATTTCACAGATTTGAACAAGGCATGCCCCAAGGATTCGTTTCCATTACTCCATATTGACCAACTCATCAACTCGACGGCCGGGCATGAATTACTGAGCTTCTTGGATGCCAATTCAGGATACAATCCAATCCTCATGGAAGAAAAATATCTGAAGAAAACCACATTCATCACCCATCAGGGGATGTACTGCTACAGGGTCATGCCCTTCGGGCTGAAAAATGCAGGGGCGACTTACCAAAGGTTGGTGACGAGGATGTTCAAAGACCAGCTCGACAAAACGATAGAAGTCTATATAGACAACATGCTAGTCAAGTCCAAAAGGAAAGAAGATCACATCGACCACCTGAGAGAGACCTTCGATATATTTAGACGATACGGAATGAAACTGAACCCCGAAAAATGTGCGTTCAGCATGGACTCGGGAAAATTTTTGGGTTTCCTGGTATCAAAACAAGGAATCGAGGTCAATATTGATCAAATCAAAGCCATCGAGGGGTACCAGAACACTTGGCCACCAAAAAATAGGTCCAGAGGTTGACAACCCGTATCGCCGCCCTTTCAAGATTTATCTCACGATCATCAGACAGGTGTCACAGATTCTTCGACATACTCAAAAAGGATAACAGCCTCCAATGGACTTCTGAGTGCATCCAGGCCCTGAAGGAGTTGAAAGCATACCTGTCATCACCACCACTGCTTTCAAAGCTGGAGCCAGGGGAACGTCTCCTCGTTTACCTCGTTGTATCCGAAGTAGCTATAAGCGTAGTCCTGGTTCGAGAAAATAAAGGTACGCAGTCTCCCATCTATTACATTAGCAAAACATTAGTCGACGCCAAGACGAGGTACCCTCACCTCTAAAAATTGGCCTTAGTCATAGCTTTGCGAAAGCTTAAACCATATTTCTAGTGCCACCGTATCTCGGTTATCACGACTTCCCCCCTAAGGACCAATTTGCATAAACCCGAGCTGTCGGAAAGACTGGTCAAATGGGCCATCGAACAGAGCGAGCACGATATCACATATCAACCGTGAACAACGATAAAGTCGCAAGTCCTCGCTGACTTGATTGCCGACTTCAGTGCAAAAAGAATGCCCAAAGTTGAAAGAGAAGTCGTCCACACTTTTCCCCAAACATAGGACCTCTGGGTCTTGTACACAGACGATGTGTCTAACGCGTTAGGGTCCGGAATGGGACTCGTACTCGAAGTCCCAACCGGCGAAGTGATTCGCCAGTCCATAAGGTGCCCAGATATGACTAACAACGAGGTCGAGTATGAGGCCATAATTGCAGGGTTAAAGCTAGCACTCAAGTTTGGGGCGAAACGGTTAAGACTACGCTGCGATTCCCAACTCGTAGTTAACCAAGTCACAGGGACTTTCCAAATCAAGGAACAATGGTTGCATAAATATCATACCAACACTTGCAAGTTGTTGCCCAAATTCGATGAATGTCAACTCGACCAGATCCCACGAGCATAGAACACCGAGGCGGACGGTCTCGCTAAACTAGCCGCAGCCACCAAAAACATTGCAACCGGAGACAGAAGTGTAGTCCACCTTCTCAACTCGTTAATAGACCAAATTGAGGTAAGAACCATAAACCTGACTTGGGACTGGTGCAACCGTATTGTTACATACTTGCAGGACGGCGTACTCCTGGGTGACAAAACAAATGCCAAGAAACTGAGAATGCAAGTAGCCAGGTACAACATCATCCATAACGACCTGTACAAGAGAACGTACGGCGAACCTCTGGCAAAATGCTTGGGCCCAAATCAGACGCGGCGCGTCCTTGAATAGGTCCACAAAGGCCATTGTAGAGCTCATTATGGCAATCGGGCTTTGTTTAGATGCCTCATACGGGCAGGGTATTACTGGCCCACCAGGAAAAAAAAGGTCGCGGACTTCGTGAAAAAATACGAGCAATGCCAAAAGTATGCCCCAATGATTCACCATGCAGGTGTACACCTCCACTAGATCACCTCACCTTGGCCGTTCATCAAATGGGGAATAGATATCGTGGGCCACCTCCCAGCAGGGCGAGGTAACGTACAATTCCTTCTGGTTTTAACTGACTATTTCCCTAAGTGGGTGGAAGCAGGAGTGTTCGTCCAAATACGTGAACAGGAAGTGATCGCCTTTATATGAAAAACATCGTATGCCGGTTCGGCCTCTCCAATGAGATCAGCTGCGATAACGGACCCTAATTCACGGGGAAGAAGGTCGCTGAATTTTTTGAGAAGTGGCGTATCAAAAGAATACTTTCGACGCCATACCATCCCGCGGGCAACGGGCAAGAAAAATCCTCCAACAAGTCGATACTGAACATCATGAAGAAGAAACTCGAAGACGCCAAAGGACTGTGGCCGGAAATATTACCGGAAGTATTGTGGGCCTACCGAACAATGCCGAAGACAAGCACAGGAGAGATGCCCTACTCTTTAGTCTATGGGACTAATGCAGTATTACCGGTTGAGGTCGGGGAGCCCAGTCTAAGATACTACCATGAGAGCGGACCAAGGAACGATGAAAGCAGAAGGCAGGAACTCGATGAAGTTGAAGAACAAAGAGACATGGCCTATATAAGAATGATTGCCCAAAAACAACAAGCAGAGTGCTATTACAACAAGAAGGAAAAGGTCAGGCCGCTTAAAGTCGGGGACTACGTGCTTAAAGCTAAAACACAAGCAAGCAAAGACCTACGAGAAGGCAAACTAGGAACAAATTGGTACGGTCCGTACAAAATCACAGCGACATCGAACAAAGGGCCATTCCAACTAGAAACATTGGAAGGAAAGCTACTACCAAACAACTGGAATATTACCCACCTCAAGTACTTTGCCTTTTAAGAGATAAAGTGTCCCCCAAGTCGTACTCTTTTTTCCCTCACTTGAGTTTTGTCCCAATTGGGTTTTCTCAAGGAGTTTTTTAACGAGGCGACGAAGGGGACACTTCAAGTCGAAGTACGCAAAGACGGAGGCACAGGACGATTAGTTCATTGCTCGACCTCTCAAGCCTTCTCCACGTCGACCAATAAAGGGACTATATAGACTGGGACTAGGAATGGAACGCCAGCCGACGCCCAAAAATTTGTAAATTTCTCCAAGTTTATGAACAAAATAACAATGCATGAAGTTTATTTCTATTTCTCCAAATGCACAACCAAGGCAACAATGCTTAAAGTTTACGATGTCGACAAACTCCACACATAGAAGCATATCTTTTTAAACGTAGGTTATGTTCGACCTTGTTCGAACTAACACCTATCGCCCCTCGGTCACAATTAAATGTAGGTTATGTTCGGCCTTGTTTGAACTAACACCTACTGGTTGTCGGCCATAATTAAATGCAGGTTATGTTCGAACTAACACCTACTGGCCCTATGTAGGTTATGTTCAACCTTGTTCGATCTAACACCTATTGGCCTTCGGCCATAATTAAATGTAGGTTATGTTCGACCTTGTTCGAACCAACACCTACGGGCCCTCGGCCATAATTAAACACATGTGTTATGATTCGACCTTGTTCGGACCCTCGGCCATAGCTAAACGTAAGTTATGTTCGACCTTGTTTGGACCAATACCTTTTGGCCCTCGGCCATAGTTAAACATAGGTTATGTTCGACCTTGTTCGAACTAACACCTATTGGCCATCGGCCATAGTAAAACATAGGTTATGTTCGACCTTGTTTGAACTAACACCTATTGTCCCTCGGCCATAGTTAAACATATATTATGTTCGACCTTGTTTAAACTAACACCTACTGATCCTCAGCGATAATTAAACCACAAGAAGAAAATCATATGCAAATAACAAAGTTGGTATTTCATACTTAGAACATTTTTACACAAGCTCATGAAGACACCACCAACTACACACAAAGATATATAAAAAAGACAAAAAAGAAAACTACTAGCCACCACCTTCATCGCCTGCAGCATCCTCGTCGACCTGGCCCTCAACTACGGCACCCTCTTGACCTTCAACACCCTCGTCATCACCGTTTTTGCCCTCAGGATATGCAGCATCATACCATGCATTTTGCTCAAGCCAGTCTACATCTTCGTACCCCCGTCCTCGCTGGCCTCTACGTTGCAGGTTCATACCTGTAAGAGAGTCAAGCTTCACGAGCCTTGACACGAGAATCTTCAAGGGCGGCCTCAGAAATAGATCCCCCCGCATGCAAATCTCAGAACACATCCAACTGGGCCTCAGCATGAATCCACTCCTCGTATAACTCTCGAGGAACATTAGGAAAGTCTGAAGTATGAGAAGAGAATGGTCACACCAGTAATTGGGCCTTCTCGTCCTCAAGGGCAGCAAATCGGTCGTAGAGGTCAGAATTCTCTTTCTCCAACTCTCTGATCTTCTCATCAAGACGCTCCTCTTTTAACCTTGCAGTTTCCAGTCGTTCTCCCGCTCAGAACAGAGGGTCTAGATCACTACCTCAAGGGCCTCCGTCTTCCTCGAAGCCCCTGATCGAGCTAACTTCGCCCTATCCAGCTCGTTCTGCTTCTCGGTGATCTCGCCATAAAGAACCTCCATCTGCAGGCGACACTCTTCCAATATCATGCACAACTCGATCACCTGTGTCTGGAGGTCGCCGCACTAAACCTCCATGGCCCTACTGACCTCGAGCTCTTCTTCTTTATTTCTCAACGTCCCCTCAATGACCTTCACCAGCTCATCATCTTTTTGCTTCAGCTCGTCCTAAAGGGTCGGCAAATTGCAGCCCTTGCCAAAATGCCTGCGTATTTCCCAATACTTGCCACGGTAGACAAAGTATTTGCCCCAAAGTTTCGTGAAGATAGACTTGCGCCTCTCCTCCCTTCGGGCACTTTCGATTTCCAAGATCACGGTCTGTAAGTGCCAAAAAAAAGAGAGTCAAACATGAGAACGCCTCCGCTGACAAGGGCAAAGCACTAAAACGAAGGCCAAAAATCTAAATAAAGCAGACAAGAAAAAGAAGCCTTGAAAATTTTACCCTAAGAGTGAGGCCGGCTATGCTTCTCGATAGGGTGGCGTCATCAAACTCCGTAAGGGTTTCACCCTCCATTTCGGAACAAAGGGGACCAAGGGCAGGGACCACGTTCTCTGTGTTCCAATAAATCTCGATCCATGGGGATCGCAATGGTCCGCGTAGACCCCTCCAGTCTTACTTCGAGTGAGTAAATCCCTCTTCCATCATCCTCAGCTCTGCAGCATCAAGATCTGAGCCCATCTCATAGCCATCCTCAGCCACGCCTTTATCTCTCCCATCAGTCAGCGAAGAAGCACCGTTAGCCGGTCGCGAGGTCGATGGCCCCTCTTGCCACGAAGTATCAGAAACCCTTGCAGACGCCCGTTTTGACTTCTGTTGTCACAAAAGGAAGGGATACACCCTCTACGGCCTCAGCCGATATCGGAACCTCAACCACCAGCTCGATGTCATATTCAAGTATTATGAGTGTCATCTAGTGGATGGTAAAATCATCCATCACAGAATCTATAGCCCGGGCAACCCCGTCACCAACATCCACTGACCTTCTCTTGCGGGGCACCAAATTCCCATCGCTTGGCGATAATTACTCCTCCTCATCCATAAGACGGAATAAAGGGAAACTCGGAAGCTCCTCTATCGAAATATTTGCAGGCGGAGAAGAAACCGATGCTGAGGCAGCAGTAGATAGGGCCAAAGACCGAACAGACCTAGCCGCGGTCGAGGAGGGAACAGAAACAGAAGACCGAATAGGCCTGGCCGCGGTCGTAGGGCTGATAGACGCTGAAGAGGATGCAGCTTTCCTCTTACGGAATGCAGGAGGGGGAGCTCTCGGCCTCGTCAAAGATCCTTGGGCTGGAAAAGAAAAAATCGAAAAAGGTTATCACTATTGGCAAAAGCAAACTATAAGAAATAGGTGACTAAGAGGCCAAAACAAAATTAAAAAAAACAGACGAGCTCACCAGTCGAGGAAGGAGCAGGCCCAAACTTCTTAAAAAAACCCGGCCACTCGCGAATTCCCACGATGTGAGGGAGAAGCCAGCTGACCCAATTAGAAATGTCCCTGACCAAAGGAGGGGGCGTAGTCTTGGTTGGATAAGAAAAAAGCAAAAGATCGGCACTCATGACCAAGCAAGTAAATCAAATGCCTCGAAGAAGAGAAGTTAAACACTTACGAGTATAATTCCAAGTCTCGGGAAATTCGTCTACGTTGGCCACTACGTCCTCGATTATGACAAAGAAAATATTATGCCAGAACTTTCGGCTCGCCTTATCATCCATCTTCACCACCAGGTACTTTCCCCCTCGATGGCGAAGGTTTAATATTGTCCCCCTATAGAAACTACGAGCGAAGAGATGCATCAAATGTCGAAGGGTGATCTCGACCTCGGCCAATTCAGCGAACTTAGTAAACATCCTAATGAGCTTGTATATATATGGCGCGAGCTGAGCCGGACAAATGCCATAGAAATGGCAGAACTCCTCCGCTAAGGGGAGAAGGGGAAGAGTGTAGCCAACATAAATGGGTTAGGCGTAGAACGCACAATATCCATGGCTGTGGAATTGTACCACGTCCTGCCCTGCAGGGACCAACTCGATGTGAGCAGGAATGTCATATCTAGCCCTAAGCTCAAATAAATCGGCCTCTTTCATCGCCGACTCAGAGATCTCGGGCTCAGCCTTAGGCGCCTTTGTAAAGTCAGACCTGACTTTATCACCACGAGGAATTATCCCCTCCGCGTAAGGAGGCAACACCATCGCTAGGGGAACCGGGTCATTTCCCTCACTGGGACCAGAAGATACTTTAACCATAGCTATGGAGAAATAGAGGGTATTCGAATAACAAAAAGTTAAACGCAAAAAGGATCTATAGAGCAGGGAAGGAAGATATGCAACAATGGAATAAGAAGAAAGAGGCAAAAGGTTTCGATATGGGAAATCTGTAAAACACGAGTGTGTGCCCTCACATCCCTATTTATAAGAATTCGGGCATCGAAATCAAAAAATTATGCCACCATTACCTAGCACAGATATAAAAGCGGCAGATCCAATCAACAGGCGCACGCGAAACGATGTAAAGCATTGGAAAAATACACCATAATGACGCATGATGTCAAGATGTCACTTTGATCCAGAAACGATGCAACCCCAAAAGCTACGGCTCGCTAAAGGTCATGTCGCCATCTCGTCCAATCTTCTCGACCACGACAAACAGGATCCGCTCATCAAGGTCATCTAAGGCCGGCCTCAATAAGCGGAGGTACTAACTGTATAAGTCAAAATCTGCCCTAAAATATTTAGGCCAATATAGCAATAAGGAGTGGGTCAGTCAAGGTCGACCAGGAAGCAGCGAGGTTTGTGGTCGAGATGTCAACAACGGGCGAGATCGAGCACCATTAGCAGAGTTGTAATGGCTAGTTTTTAAAATGGTATATTAAAGAGAATATTCTAGTGGATATTCTCTGCACTTGTACTATTAGAATGTGTTAGGGGTATGTCTCATATAAATAGTAAAGGAGAAAGTGATGTAGGGCATGTGACATTCATTTTGATATGAATAGACTTTTGAGAAAAGATTCTCTCTCTCTTATTAAGATACAAATATTACATTTTCATCAAGATTCTTGTTCATATTATTTCAGACTTTTCCATCAGATCCGAGAATAATTCGAACATTCTACGATTTGTCGGTCATTCATCATTGTCAGGAGGGACAATCATCTAGTTCATCCTTTATTGGATGAACCACTTCTCCTATTTACTTAAATGCTATTTATTGTTATTTATTGTTAGTTCTTCATCCATTATTGCTCATATTTTTTGGAACAGTTAATGCATGTTACCGTCAACCCACTATCAGATCTGTCTAATGTTATTCACGTTTTTGGAACACACATCTAGAGATATTATTATTAACTAAGTTTAATTCATTATTATATAAACTAAACTGTTTTAGCCGAAAATTATATTTTTTGGTCAAACACTTATAAGCTGGTCAAACTGGCTTATAAGCATATTTTGGTTTATCTACGCGTTTGGTAAACATCCAAAGTGCTTATAAGCCAAGTATTTATAAGCTAAAATCAGCCATAAATCATAAGTTGGTCACCTCCAACTTATGGCTTTTTAGCTTATAAGCACTTTTAGTTTGACGCAAGGCTTTTACTAGTATATCCTTAATAATATTTTTTAATTCACAAAATATTTTTCCCAAAATAAATTTTCTAACTTTCTTTTCATTCCATATTCGTTGTTCATCTTTTTCTTTACAATTGTTTTTAATTTATAATCTTTTGTAAAGTTTTTAAGGATATTTTAGTTATTTAAATAAAAAAATAATTTATTAGCACTTTTCTATCA
The DNA here is from genome assembly GCF_000715075.1 of Nicotiana tabacum. Lineage (NCBI taxonomy): Eukaryota > Viridiplantae > Streptophyta > Magnoliopsida > Solanales > Solanaceae > Nicotiana > Nicotiana tabacum. Next base: position 87,570,672 of record NC_134083.1, read on the forward strand.
AACACATCAATTGCGTATTATCAATTTCAGCACATCTATCCAAACATGTAAATCCTTATTTAAAAAATCAGTTTCAGCACTCAAAAATACTTTAACACTTCAGGTTTATCAGCTAGGCTTACAGCCCGCTCCATGTTAAATGCTATCATTAGGTAAAAAAAAAAGGACCAAAGTCAAAACAATTTATACTAGGTTGATATAATCGAATTATTTCTAAAATTCTTTAATATTTTGAATTCTCCGGAGTCTGGACGATAATATTTGAAGGGTTTCTCTCTTCCGTTCAGGGCATTGTTTTCCAACGGTCAAAGGGATTGCTACATTTGTGCTCTGTTTTTATATTCCGGGGAAGATTTGTTTTATACTACCGCCAGCCTAAATGCTACAAGTTTAAAGGAATTTTGGAAAGTAGTAAGTCTTACATTTTTATTTCGTACGATCTTAATTAATAATTCTGGAACTGAATTCCTATGACATTTTATAGATCAACTACAAACATGAAATGGAAAGTATTGCTCAGTCTTTGATATTATTTTTTGAAGAAGTGGAAATGTTTTGCCTTTGGATTGGTCCTACCGCAAATGACAAAGACATGATATATTTCATGTTCATGCATCTCTCTCTCTCTCTCAATGTTAAGAGATATAACTCGTACAGTTATAACTTGGAAGCAAGCAAAAACACTTCGTAGGGACCTAGAAATTTATCACATTCTTATGCAAGAGTTATATATCTTACTTCTCCTAATCCTCTTTAATTTACTATATATCCAACGTGATCGTATATATTATCGTCTAGCATCTTTATGTTCAGGTCGAACTTAGAGTTTGTTTACCTTCCAAATGAGTAACAATTGAATTTATACGCAATTAAAGGATATGTAATTTAATTTAACACGAATGAACTATGAACAATAAATAATTGAATTAAAAGGAAATCACAGCGATCAAACCAAATATAATGGATGATTAAATCTAGCCTTGCAATGGACGTTAGGAAATCGGTGCCGATCTAGCCCTCGGAACGGGCTCGGTTACGACTTAACAAACAAGCAGCTGAAAAATACTTTGAACAATAGCTAAAGAGCAAAAATTAACTTTACTACTTTGATATGCGTGCTAACAATGGTCCTAAAAAATAAAAGGTTCTCCCCTTTGGATAGTATGGGAGTTTCAATCCTAGTACAAGTCTAAATAAGGTTAAAAAAAATCTTCTTCTTCTAATAAACGTTGATATGCAGTTGATGTTGGGCGAGATTTGCACCGTAATATCCGGTTGAGGGCGGATATTATGGCTCCCAGTTTATCGTGTCTAACAATCTTTTCCTTTAGTCTCGGCCCTTCACTCTGCTCGGACCCGATGCTCGGCCATGCCCGGTCCCGGATGCACCATTCGTCCTCCGTGGGCTCTGAGACATGGAACCCCTCGGCTTTACTCGAGGTCATGTCAGATCGTGCTTCCTTTTCGTTTCTTTATCAAAAAATCGGGGGTAACTTTATCCCCGATTTTACCCGTACACAAATAGTCCCCTAACTTTTCGAAGAGCAGATTTACCGAAATGACGAGAAGTGACTAACTGAACCTGGTTCCTTCCACCGTACACTACAAACGGGCTGATGAGTCAGTGAAACGTCCCCTCAATCGCGTCGTTCTGACTTCGGACACGTGTCAACCGCCGGTCGACCGTCCTCGAATGCGAAATGTCACACATTAAATATTTTTCTCCTATAAAAGCTTCGGTTTCCTTTTTCACTTTTTTACTTTCCGATTTCAAATCTTCTTGAGTTACCCTCGAAATTTTTACTTGTTCATCATTCCCTCAAATCTTTACGAATTGTTCTTTACATCTTAATTTCTTCATCCTTAATATTCAAATCTTCATGTTTCCTCTTCAAATATTCAAGCCAAACCTTCAAATCTTCATACCCAGTCTTCAAACCTTCATATTCTCAGATAACGATGGCAAAAACTTCAAAATTTGTGCCTCAAGACACGCCCCTTCAACTTCTGCCTCGGCAGCTGATGTCGAAGTGATCCTCCAGGTTGCAGCCCCAGAACCTCCTCTTAAGGATCTTATTCCTGGAGGCCGCTCCATAGACAACGATTTTAAAGTCGATAAGGCCTCCAAACAAGGAGACTGGGGTGATGAGGTATGGAGGTATATCTATTCCATTACCAAGGATATACTCCCGACGGTTCGGGAGGACTACAAGTGGGAGGGCAAGGAAGTAGTCATCCCCGGCCCTAATGAGGACATCACTACGCACGTAGAGGGGTACTTAAGTATTTATACGTACCCATTCATGCTTGGCCCGGTGGATACGATAATCCTTAATTTCTGCAAAAGGAACGAGGTCTGTCTTGGGAAGATCCACCCATCTTTTTGGAGGATCGTTATTCTCCTTCGTCACTTCGTCAACAACACGGAGGAGCCCCGGTTCACTATCGACCATCTACTCCGCATCTACAGCTTCCGAATCTTTCGATGGGGGGTTAATCAAACTTGTCCGTCGGACAAAGAAGGCTCCATTCTCGAGCATCAACGAAGACAGGGATCGAGGCTGGCAGGGGAGATTTTTTCGGGTGAAGACCGAGGATCTCATTCCCCCCGAGTTCCTGCCATTCCCTGAAAAAACATGGAACCTGACAGTAAGTTCATCTCTACCCAAGTTGTTAAAATAGTTCGTTGAATTTTATTCTTTTACCTCACTTCCCGGCTTTCCTGTTTCAAGGAGTGGGTCTAGGGGATATGTAAACAATTGACATACTCCGAGCGCGAGTGGCACAAACTTTCAAAAGGAAAATGGAAGGCATGTTCTCATGGTGAGTATTCCCCTTCTACTGATTTTAACTTCCCTTACGTTCTTCTATCGTTTTGGCTAAGTCCCTTTCTTTCTTCTATAGGTTTGCCCAAGACCACCGAGCTTTGGGCGGTGGACGAGGATATGTCCTCGTCCCCATCTGCAAAACCCTCTGCTTTGGGACAGCCTGCCGCTGAGGCCGCTGTGAAGAAGGAGGAGAAAAAGAGAAGAAAGAGGGGGTCTTATGGCTCTTCGGATGCTCTATCTGAGGCCAAGAAAAAAAGGGTCAGGGTCCGAAGGAGCACCAAGAAAAGTACTCGGGCCAGGGTATCAGACCCTAGTTCTCTTTATTGGCTCAGGGACTACCCTGAAGATGACGATATGGAGTTTGTCGCCCATGAGCCGGCCATCGCTGCAGAAAAGCAGGCAGCACCGGAGGGAGGGGATCGTAAGGCTGAACCCTCTTTAGTTCGAGAGCCTGAGGGAAAGCCCATGGCTACTGCTCCTCGAGAAGCTACTCCGATTCTGAGAGAAGCCGCCGACATCATTGATATTCTGAAATCACTGTCTCACACGGAGTCCCTTTTTGATGAGGCACGGGCCGTTAGAGAAAAGCCGACTGAGGCATCACGGGCCGCAGATGAGGCTCTTAGCCTGATATTTGAAGGCATGGATGTCGGTGCACTGGAGGACTACTCCAGTTTTAGCCACCTGGAGATCTCGAGAAAGGACGTGCTTTTAGAGTCAGATGGGTTGAGCTCAAGCCCAAAGATTGTGAAGAAGTTCCCCGCCCCAGGTGTGGATCTCGACCATAAGAGAATGGTCATGTTTACGATACCGGTGGATATCAGGGTGCTATCCGGGCTGATTGGCATGGCCATCTACCTTCGTTGCTTGGTAACCGAAGAGGACCAAGCGAAGATGAACGAAGTGGACGCGCCAAGCCTTTTCAACGAGGCACATCATGTGCTGAACAGGGTAAGTTTCCCTTTCCTTATATCCTTAAAGGGTTCATTCATCCTTAGCATACTTTAATGATTTTAACATTTTTATTCCTCAGACCTCGGTGCTTCACCATGAGAGCTTTCACCAGTCTCGGATGGAGGTGGGTCATCTCGAGTTCGAGCTCAAGGAGCAGGTCTGGCAGAAGGACATGTACAAAGCTCTTAGTGAGTAAAAAGATGAGGCCCTCAAGGACCTCCCCATCCTCCAAGACGAGCTAGAAAGAGCTCAAAAGGAGGCCTTGACGGTGAAACGGGAATATGCCGTTCTTGTCTAAAAGGTAAGGGTGTTTGAGATTAATAACGATAGTTAAGTGCAACTGCTAACGCCATAATCTCGCAAGTCCATGAGAAGATAGACCTAATCGACCAGCTCAGGGTCGAAATGAATGAGGTCAAAGCCTCGACCGAGGAGTTGAGGAGCAAAATGGATCTCTTGGCCTCTGAACGGGATGCCACCAAAGAGGACTTGGCATCGGCCAAGGATCAACTCCAGGTGATGAAGCATAAAGTCGATAAATGGTCTCGGCTGAACGATGAGGTCCGAGCATAACTAGACTCGACCGTCATGGAACGGGACAACCTCGGCCAAGAATACACCTCTCTAAAGTCTAAGTTGGAGGCGTCTTCGAACGAGTCCTCTGAAGTTCAGGATATTCTGGCCGAGTATAAGAACGATGTGGAGGTGGCTGAGGCCCGTATAATAACAAAGGCTGAGAATGTGAAGTGGCTGACCCGGAGGGAGACCCTTGAGGAGAATCATGCCCGGAGGTTCGATCTAGCGGCCAAGATCGAAGAGGCTTGAGGCCGAGGTGAAAGAGAGATACGAGCCCGAAGGCTCGGGCCGCGAGTCGGGCTCCGGTGAAGACTAGGCGGGAAATGCCTTAGATTATTTATTTTTTCCCTTGTATATTTTTTTATTTATTTTGGGGCCGCTTCACAGTGCCTCTGTAAATACCTTTTGGTACATATATAAAAAATTTCTCTTCGGCTATACTGTGTCCTTTACTTTTCAGTTTTTGCTTTATGTTCGAGACTTATAACTTATGCTTCAGTCTTCAAAATGTGCCATTGATGCCTTAGTATAACTTAGACTGTTCATTCTCCCAAGGCCCGGATGAGGCCTAGGTAAGTAATAACTCTGAGTTGCTTTGACTCCAAAGGATTCAAAATAAAGTCTTTGTTAAAATATTTGATCGTTTCAATCAGACACGATTATTCTTTGCTGAAGGTGACTTTTTCATGGACGGACCTGAAGTAATAGATTAAAGAACGTGTAAGGACCTTACTTTTTATGTACGGACTCAGACGTCTCCAAGCCGTTTAAAAACCTTGTCGTAAAACCCACTTTGGGGAAAAACTGCTTAGAAAAAGAGTGCAACACATACTTTCTGACCTAATCCTTGGATTCGATTTTGACTGAGTATCTGCACGGGTTAGTACAAAGTGTGATAATCCATAAAGAAGATTGTGTCCATACCTTAGTAGTAATATCATTTTAGGTGTGCCGCATTCTAATTGTTGGGTAGTTATACCCCATTTCCAGATTCGAGTTGATACGAGCCTTTTCCAATTATACAGTTACTATGTACGGTCCCTCCCAGTTCGGACCTAGTTTCCCGTCATTTGGTTTCCTGGTATGTAGTGTAACTCTCCTCGGTACCAAGTCCCTGATTTGGAAGTGTCGAAGGTTTGCCCTTCGGTTGTAATATATCCCCATGCTTTTTTTGGGCTGCTAACTGGACTAGGGTGGCTTCTCGGCTTTCGTCCGATAAGACTAAGCTCGTGGCCATGGACTTGTCATTTGAAGTCTCTGTAGTGTATTGGAATCAGAGCTTCCGCTCTGTAAACTTAAGAGAACAGTGTTTCACTGGTACTTGACTTCAAAGTCGTTCGGTATGCTCACAAAACCTCGGGCAAAATTTCATTCCACTTTCCTTTTGAATTAGTCAACCTCTTATTTAGGTTCTAGAGTATAGTTTTGTTCGTTGATTTTGCTTGACCGTTCCCACTTAGGTGGTAGGGCGTAGACAAAATCTTTTTTATTTTGTGGTCTTCAAAAAACTTACTAACCTTGCCGCCGATGAACTACCTCTCGTTGTCGCAAATGATCTCGGTCGGTATTCCGAACTGGCATATTATATGATCTCAGATGAAGTCAATGACCTCTTTTTCCCGAACCTTCTCGAGCGCCTGTTCTTCAACCCACTTGTATAAATAATCGGTCATAAGTAATATGTATTGGGCCTTGCCAGGTACCCACGGCAAGGGATCGACGATGTCCATCCCTTATTTTATGAACGGCCAGGGGGAGAGGACCGAGTGAAGTATCTCCCCCGGTTGGTAAATCATCGGGGCATGCCTCTGGCATTCGTTACACTTTTGGACGGAGTCTTTCGCATCATTTTCCATCTCGTTCCGATAATTACCGGCTCTGGTTAGTTTCCAAACCAAGGACTTAGCAACCGAATAGTTTCCACAAGTTCCCTCGCGTACTTCCCTTATAAAGTAGTCGGTCTCCCCCGGTCCCAAGCACCTTGTTAACGGACCGTAATACGATCTTCGGTATAATTTTCCACCAACCAAGCCAAACCTGGCAGCCTTAGTATGTAGGGCCCTTGATTCATTGGGATCTCACGACAATTTCCCTTTCTGAAGGTAGTCTATGTATTTATTTCTCGAATCCCAAGTCAATCTTGTTGAGTTTACCACGGTGTGACCTTCCTCTATCACTGAGTTCATCAATTGAACCACTGCTTTGGAATTGAATTCATCGAAGTTGACTGAAGACCCTAGATTACGCAATACATCGGATCGTTATTTTGATCTCGAGGTACATGTTGTAGGGTCAATTCCTTGAATTGGTGTAAGGTTACTTGCAACTTATCCAAGTATATGCACATCCAGTCCTCTTTTACTTCGAACATCTCATTGACTTGGTTAACGACGAGGAGGGAGTCACACTTGGCTTCGATCACCTCAGGCCCCAAGCTCTTAGCCAATTCTAATCCTGCAATCATGGCCTCATATTCGGCTTCGTTGTTAGTCAATTTCACAGTTGTAATAGATTGCCTTATTATATTACCCGTAGGCGGTTTTAAAACGATCCCTAACCCGAAACCTTTCGCATTAAAAGCACCGTCCGTGAATAGGATCCAAACCCCCGAAGTAGTCCCCAAAGCGAGCAGTAATTCTTTCTCAACCTCGGGGATCAAAGCCGGTATAAAGTCAGCCATGAAGTCTGCCAAAATCTGAAATTTTATAGCAGCTCGGGGTTTGTACTCGATATCGTACCTGCTAACCTCTACAGCCTATTTGGCCAGCCGGGCCGAGAACTTGAGTTTATGCATAATATTCCTCAGCGGGTACGAGGTCACGACATATATGGGGTGACACTAAAAGTACGGTTTTAACTTCCTATATGTGCTCAATAAAGCGAGTGCTAATTTTTCTAAATATGGATACCTTGTTTCGACATCGCCTAGGGTTCTACTAACATAGTAAATAGGAAACTCCGTACCTTCTTCTTCCCGAACCAGGACACCACTTATCGCTACCTCGAAAAATGCCAAGTAGAGGTATAGCTGCATGTTTGCCTTCAGGATGTGCAGCAAATGAGGGCTCGACAGGTATCGTTTGAGTTCTTCCAAAGCTGCTGACATTCCAGGGTCCGGGAGAAGTCGTTATTCTTCTTTAGTAATGAGAAAAAGTGGTGGATTTTGTCGGACGACCTCGAAATAAATCGACCCAACATGGCTATCTGCCCGGTCAATCTTTGTACTACCTTGACGTTGTCAACTACGGTGATATCCTCTATGGCTTTTATCTTGTTCGGTTTAATCTCTATTTCCCAATTAGATACCACAAAACCGAGGAACTTGCCCGAGCTGACCCCGAAGGCACACTTCTCTGGATTCAGCTTCATGTTGTATTTCCTCAGTATGTCGAAGGTTTCCTGCAAATGCTCCTCTGCTCGCAGGGACTTAACTAATATATTGTCAATATAAACCTCCATTGATTTTCGTATTTGTTCTTCGAACATCAGGTTAACTAAGCGTTGATACGTGGCATCGGTATTTTTTAGCCCAAACGACATTACATTGTAACAGTAGGTATCAAATTTAGTTATAAAAGAAGTCTTTTCTTGATTGCCCGGGTCCATCTGAATTTGGTTGTACTTGGAATAGGCATCGAAAAAACTCAGTATCTCGTACCCGGCTGTCGCATCGATCATTCGGTCAATGTTAGGCAAAGGAAATGAATCCTTTGGACATGCCTTGTTTAGGTCCTTATAATCTACACACATCCTAAGTTTGTTTCATTTTTTAGGCATGACCACTACGTTAGCTAACCAATCAGGATATTTAACTTCCCGAATGGAACCTATTTTCAGAAGTTTAGATACCTTATCTTTGATGAATGCGTGTTTGATCTCGGGCTGTAACCTCCTCTTCTATTTGAACGGGCAGAAATTTGAATCCAGGATCAATTTGTGAGTTGTCACCTCCGGTAGGAACCCTGCCATATCTAGGTGCGACCAGGCAAAAAAATTGACATTAGCTTTAAGGAATTCAATAAGTTTTTTCCTGAGCTCGGGAGTTAACCTCGTGCCGAGGTATACTTTTCTATCCGGCAGGTACTCGATCAGTATGACCTGCTCCAATTCCTCGATTGTCGATTAGGTGGCATCGGTATCATCGGGTGCTATAATGGATCTCAGGACACCGTAATCATCCACATCGTTTCTTGTGTGCTCTTCCTGTTTTCCTAGCCCGGTTAGGGTCGGGACTGCTGATTTCTATTTGGTTTCTTTCTCTCCGACCAGTCCCCTACTATTTGATGTCATGACCGCGGGTACCGAGACCACTTCCTCGACAACGAATATCTCCTTTGAGGCCAGTTGTTCCCCGTAAACCGTTTTGATTCTACCCGGAGTGGGAAAATTCAACGCTTGACGTAGGGTCGAAGGCACCGCTCTCATGTTGTGGATCCATGGCCTCCCGAACAAGGTATTGTATCTCATATCGCCCTTGACTGCTGAAGATGTGTATAAAGATTTGAAGACGAAATATGAAGATTTGAAGATTAAGGATGAAGAAATGAAGATGTAAAGAAGAATTCGTAAAGATTTGGGGGAATGATGAACAAGTAAATATTTCGAGGGTAACTCAAGAAGATTCGAAATCGGAAAGTAAAAAAGTGAAAAAAGAAAACCGAAGCTTTTATAGGAGGGAAATATTTAATGCATGATGTTTCTCATTCAAGGACGGTCAATCGGCGGCTGACACGTGTTCGAAGTCAGAACGACGCGATTGAGGGGACGTTTCACTGACTCATCAGCCCATTTGTAGCGTACGGTGAAAGGAACCGGGGTCAGTTAGTCACTTCTCGTCATTTCGATAAATCTGCTCTCCGAAAAGTGAGGGGACTATCTGTGTACGGGTAAAATCGAGGATAAAGTTACCCCCGATTTTTCGGTAAAGAAATGAGAGGGAAGCACGATCTAATATGACCTCGAGTAAAGCTGAGTGGTTCCACGTCTCAAAGTCCGGGGAGGACGAAGGGTGCATCCAGGAGCGGATACGGCCGAGCATCAGGTCCAAGCAAAGTGAAGGGTCGAGACTAAGGGAAAAGACGGTTAGACACGATAAATAGGGAGCCGTAATATCCGCCCTCAACCGGATGTTACGGCGCAAATCTCGCCTGACATCAACTGCATATCAATGTTTACTGGGTGGAGAAGATTTTTTACCTTATTTAGACTTGTACTAGAATTGAAACTCCCCTACTATATAAAGGGGAGAATCCTATATTACTAAGGGAAAAGGGCCAAATATACCCCTCTACTTTTATATATTGTCTATATTTAACCTTTGTTATACTATCGGGCCAAATTTACCCCTACTGTTATACTATCGGGCCAAATTTACCCCTAGTAAACTTTTAAAAATACCCCTTGATCTGTTAAGTAATCCAAAATCTCTCAAATTCTTTTTATTTAAATTATTTATTATTTTTCTTGCTCCATTATTTTTAAAAATTACTATTGATGTGAATGTTAAAGTTACTAGACTATACAAATTATTCATAATTTATTTTAATTACCAATGCACCCATTTCTCTTCTTGTAATAAATAAAATTGGTTTAGAATTTTATTTATTTTTCAACCATATACACACCGTAGAATTTAGTGGGTCTACGTGTTGTGTATTATATAAAGTTGATCATCATGTATGTACATGTATATTCAAATATATTTTGTCATTGCCTGGTTAGTATAGAGTTTGATCGACTAACTTAAGAGTGCACAATGTGTAGGCATTTAATTAAAGCAAAGTTGAATTAGACAATGTAAAGTCTCCGAGGAACTTCAACTTCAATTACTAATACTCGCAAAGTCTCCATACATTTGGTGCAACGAATTCATTAAAATTGGGATGCTGTAAATACTTTTAGAATTTAGAAAAGCTACCTAATTTAGATTTTTTAATTTACTATACTTTGTTTATTCAATTGTATTATTTAATATATTTTTTTCTCTAATTTAAATGCCAATTATTTCAAAAATAGTGGACCAAGAAGAACAAGTGATTTAAATAAAAGAAATTTGGGAGATTTTGGATTACTTAACATATCAAGGGGTATTTTTAAAAGTTTGCTGCTTGTAGTGGTAAATTTGGCCTAATAGTATAACAGTAGGGATAAATTAGGCCCGATAGTATAACGGAGGTTAAATATAAACAATATATGAAAGTAGAGGGATATATTTGGCCCTTTTCTCTTTATTTTTTAGGACCACTGTTGACGCGTATATCAAAGTAATAAAGTTAATTTTTACTCTTTAACTATTATTCAAAGTGTTCTTTAGCTGCTTGTTCGTTAAGTCGTAACCGAGCCCGTTCTGAGGGCTAGATCAGAACCGATTTCCAAACGTTCATTGCAAGGCTAGAGTTAATTATTCATTCATTGCAAGGCTAGAGTTAATTATCCGTTACGTTTGGTTTGATCGCACGGATTTTCTTTTAATTCAATTATTTATTGTTCATAGTTAATTCGTGTTAAATTAAATTATATATTCTTTCACCGCGTATAAATTTAATTGTTACTCGTTTTTTAAGGGTTCAACAAATCATAATCTGGCTTGTCTCCCGTATGTGCCATATGCAATGACCTCTCTCGGCGATTACTTCATATAGTTGTGACTTGTACTTTAAAATATTTTACTAACAAAAATAGTACGTATGTCATATGCGGTGGAAACTGGAAACTAGGATACTGCAACTACTACTATATTGAACACTAAGGTTAAAAAAACAAGATGTTTGACTTGGCTATTAAGATTATTGGACATGCAATATACTTTCTCAGACAAATAACATACTGAACCAGGGACTATGAAAATTGGCAACAAATTTAATTAAACAAACCTGTTAAAAAAATAAAAAATAAACAAAGACCTGCTGAGCGAGTCCAATCAACACTTGAGTACTGCACGGACACAATAGATCAAAACAAGTTTAGCTGGTCCAGTGGCAAAGACACCCACTAGGCTGAATTGAATCCGAACCTCGTTGAGCTACTCCAGCAAGCACTCATTTCAAAAGCTCAATATGTAAGACCGGAGATTAAATAAACAAAAAGAATTAAGAAAAATTAGCAGGCAAGAAGAATCTCTGCCTCTTACTTTTGATACGATAATTGGATGTAGAAGGGGAAATAGCAATTCTACTAAGCACCACTCTAAGAGACTGTTTAAGAGAATTCAAGCAAACACCATTAATGGACTTAACCACGAAAACGCACTTAATTCTGCCACCCAAACTAGTTATATTAGCCTCCACAGTTGTTAGTTTCATGTTCTTAAGCGCCCTGTTTAGCTCTGAGAACAATTCAGGTCGATCATCACAGCATAGACAAACCTTGAGAAATATGCTATTGCTGGAATTTTCATGATTTTCTTCCTCATCTAAATGCTCAATTATTACTTCATCAATGTCAGTTGGAGTGTTCACTACTTTGCTGATTTCCTTTGCTCTTCCTTTTAAATCTTTAACGTGCTCAACTACACTTCTAAGTAGAGCTGCCTTATCCATCTGCAAGTTAAATGATTTGGTAAATCATAGAAAAAGCATTTGATACATGGAAGATATATTACCCATGTTTAGGATAGTTTAGTATGTTTGATATGATGGAAGTTATTTTCTATGAAAAATATATAGTTGGAGCATTGGCGGAGCCAAATATTTATATTAAGGCGATTCAAATAAATACTTTGAATATCATAGCTGAGATTTGAACTTATGATCTAAGCAACTTTTGAACCCCTTCTACCACTTAGCTAGAATTTTTCGTTAATATATTAACCAAAAAGTTTGTTCTTACCCTATTTGCACAGTTCCCTCTTACTAGCTCCACCCCTAAATTGGAGCAAGTAATTAATATGAAGTTAAATTAAGATAACGTATAAAGAAAATGACTCCGTCCATTAGTGAGAAAATTCATTTTCCTTCTACTGATTGAAAACATTTTCCTTTCTCTAGTAACCAAACATCAATGGCCTTCATATATTGTTTAGACAAAATAAAAGCTTACCTTTTCAGAGCTGGGAATGAGTTTTCTAAGAGTGGAAAGCTGAGCATTAATTCTGTCTCTGCGTCTTTTCTCAGCTTCACTATGGCTCCTAGAAGCACTTGCACTTGTATCTTCTTCAAACTGTTTCAGATAAGTGTTGAGACCAATAACAAGGGTTTTCACAAAGTTGAAAGGAGGTATCATCACAAGTATTTGGAATCAATGGAAGTAGAAAAGGTGAAGCAACAGCAACTTCTTGGAAATGATGAAAATGAGTCTCAGTTTCAGTTTCAGTTTCAGTCTCAGGCCAATATTCAGAACATGAGGAATTATCCATCATGTCCCTATGTTCTAATTTCTCCCTCAATGATCTTGGCATATCTTGTGTTTTAATTTAAAGAACCATAAAAAGAGATTTGAGTGTCACTGTTTATGCACTAGTAGCAGCTAGATATGAGTGATCTTCAAGTACTGATGCTGATGTGTGTGATATCTAGTAGCCTTTAATTGGTCAAATGAAAAATCATATTTGGCCTTATCACTTATCACCATGTCATTTCAATGTGACAAAAAAGTTTTTTGTCTGAGCTCCCTTTACCAACAGACACTTCCATGAACAATACTACCTTAAATTCCAAGGGAGCATTTACACTTTTATGGCAGTACATAGAATTTTAGGTTTGCCTCATATAAACATATAATTTGATCTTTGTAATAGCATATAAAGCCCCCATAGAATCAGGCTACAGATTTTCCAGTAGTTATACAACTATAAAATATATTAATATATACAAAAATGTCATTAGGCAACTGAAACTTGTCAAATAAAGGGATATGAAAATTGAAAGTCGCACATAAAGTGATTTCTATAAAGTATACCTAATGATGACGAAGGGAATTTAACTAAAAAGGTTTCTTAGTCAAATAAGTCATCCCCTTCATAGACGATAGATATAAGAAAAGAGTTACTCCATCTTCATAGTGGGGAATGACAATACATAAGATGTTCTTTTTTTCCTTGTTCATGCATTTTGTGATCAATCATTTTGATGTGTAGAGTTTTGCTCACTTTATATAAATGTAGCATGTAAGAATTTCCCTGCAGAAGAGTACAAAAGAGCTTCAATTAACTACTACCCCTTAAATCATGGAGTAGGGTCACAATTACTCTCCTTGTAACTTCTACCATAAAGAAGATTTAAAATATTGATATGACTAGCAATCTACCATTCCCCTTTCATCAAATCTAAATTGAATTGTGTGGTCCTTGTAGTTCCTTCCTTTCTCATTTTTCCTCAATTTAATACTATATAGTTTACTTTCAAGTGCTGCTGCATTTATGTTCCGTTACTTAGTTTCCTCTTTTTTCTCTAACCAGGCCCCCATCATTTTGTTCAATTATCCTTATATCCTTACATCTTTGTCGGTGTCACAGTAGAAATGAGGGAAATACTGAAAACAAATCAGAAAACATATAGTGAAATAACGACAAGTCTGAGAAGGTGTGTCCCAGAAGAGGATTAGGACACAAGTTGGATACGCATGTAATGAAATTTCGGCAACGTCAAAATAGCAAAGGACACACTGCACATGCCACTGGCCAAATCAAAATGGAACAGTTACCATGAACGCAATATGCTCCTCCAAAAGGAAAGGTTGATGTTGGAGTTGGGGATAGGAAGAAAGGGGAGGGGGGGATTGAAAGGTAATGCAATAATTCAACACGTGATTGCAAGAAAAGAAAACACTCAATCTAGATTCAGCAAAGATTTTATCCGAACTATAGATGTTTGAAAATTTCAATGAAGTGCAAGAACTAATCAGGGAACCCATTGACAGACCATGGAATTAAGCTCGTGATTTCAAGTCCAACCATCAAATATATTTTACATTTGCCTAATGAAACTACATCACAAAGCATACTGTTGGACAGCATCTTTAGTAAGAAATCTAGAGGAACCATGGCCAGATATATAGACATGACAAGAGAAGCACTTGTTGTACATAACACTGCTAACATTGGTCCTCACGAACAGGGGCAAAGCTAGCTCTTTGGTTAGGGGTTCGACCGAACCCCAGTAGCTTTGATCCAAACCTTGTATTTGTCTAAAATATCCATTAAAAATATATAAATTATTAGAACCCAATAACTTAAAAGGACTATAAGCCTGAACTCATAAGCTTCAAATTCTTACTCGGCCTCTGCTCATGAATGGGTGAAAATGTTAAGTTGTATGTCCCAAAAAGCCAAGGAAACTAACCACCCTGTGACCATCTATCTCAGCTGTACCGGCTGAGAACCCTGGCAGCCCTAGATTTCTCTCGCTATGAATGGTGATTCTCTTCAAGGTTCGTTCCATTCTGAGAAAGATGCAACCCCCTGCAAAGTTTTGGAAGTTACTGTGAACGACCATTTGAAACTTTTCTTGATGACCGAGTTTAACCACCAAGCTGCATTGGAACCTCTCTCTTAAAGATCAGTGGATAACATAATTCACAGTAGGCGTATTATTTTCAGACCAGAGCTTCCAGCACCATTAGCAACTAAAATATTACTATAATTAGTGACTGAATCTGTCTTCTTAAACCCAGCATCTGAGAGGGATATTTGAAGTGCTGAACCTTCTGCACTGAGGCACTTCTTCGAGATGTGCTGGTAGTCTAGTAATGAATTATGGTGATACAATGGTCAGCTCTTCTCCATGTATATTTACATGTATTGTACAAAGCATCTCATAAATGTTTAAACAAAAATCATTGAGTTTTCCCGTAGAGTCTGATGTCATTGCTGGCTGTCCAATGACTATCAATAGACTCAACCCCCTCCCACCCAAAAGCGGCAGAAAAAAATAAAGACTCTATGAAATGCCTTCAATAAATTCTTGAACAATGAAAATGGCCAAAACCAGCAAAGACCAAAGCAGCTAGAACTTTAATCAAATACTAGATATAATTGATGTTGATAATATGCCAGCTATAGCAAACCGTTTCACTAGGTCAAAGGGCAGGATGTCGAGAAAACTGGGCAGAATATGATGCATGAAGTCTGGCTATTATCGTTTTGTGATACGAAAATAACTTTGGGGTGTTTGATCACTATCATATGTTAGTTACTTTATATAAGAGGTTTGTAGGAGGCCATAAACCTTTTATATATTTCTCATTTTGGGAAACGCATTAGAAATATTCAGATATTATCTCACTGGCCTGGAATCTAACATTTTCTGCTTCCACTACATATTTTTTGTGGAGAAAGCAGCAAAAGCTGCCATTAAGCAATTCAAGAAAAGCCTATGCTGCCCAGGTTCTTTCTCGGTCTCAACAGCTTAAACAACAAGTGTCTGCTGCCTACGACAAATAGGTTCTAGATGGACTCTTCTAATACAAGAAAGGAAGCTTCTGTGTGATTATGTGGAAGCCCTGAGGTGCGAAGAAGAATTGTGCAAGGCCAAGGCCACAAATAAATGGTAACCAGTTGCTGATGCTAATGATGCTTTTTTTTACAAGGTAAAATTTTATAGAAAAGGTACCAGCTTGTATAAAAGAATTACATAATTCATACAAAGATCAACCAGACAAGCTAGAATTTCCATGTATTGTGCCAAGCTAACTGCTTTTTTTTTTCTCAGACGATTAACTCAACATAGAGCAAGGAGTACATTTATCAGGAGACATGATCAAAGAGGGAGGGCGATCACTAAGTACAATTGAGCAGTAGGAGTGTCTACTCACATTTGTTAGTGAAGATGAAATTTATAACACACTGCTAAGTGATTGATGACTAAGCATAAAGCTCCACGCCGTGATGGTTTTACAGCAGAATTTTACCAACATAACTGGCTCACAGTGAAGGCAGAGGTAAATTGCATCTTTCAACAACTTTTTGTAATCATTAGCAGAGAGCTATCTGCTGCTCTTAATTGTACCACTATTATTCAGTTCCTAAGGTGAAGACATTACAAGGACTTCCAGCCCGTATCAGGAATGAAAGTCATTCAGACACTGATTTTCAAGATTATTACTAAGCGATTGAAACCGCTCATGACATCTTTCATCAGTAATTGTCAGAATGCTACTGTGTAAAGAAACAGCATTACAAATAATATGCAGAATTACCATAAAATGATGGGAAACCTAGGTCCAATGAAGGAGGACATAGCTCACGGCTCCAAGCTTATGATAAGAAAATTGTTTATTTTTTTCGATGGATGTACTCAAAGCTTTTGGCTTTGCAGCATTACAGATAATATGCAGAATTACCATTAAAATCATGGTAAACCTAGGTGGAATCTAAGTTGCGGACTCTTCGTTTTTGGTGCCGCACCAGTCTCGACACGGGAGGGGAGCGGGTGCGGGAACGGGATACGTCCCGGATTCGGTCAACTAACTTCGGACACTTTGACCCGAGCCCATCGACAAATTTGGGAGGAAATTGAGATTTTGATTTCTCAAAATTAAAAATAAAACATATTTAAGACATGCGAAATGGCATACCTTCAATATTATAGTACTTTTATCTCATATTTGCAGCTTTGTGCTCCAAAAAAACCATGAATTCAAGGGGTCGTGTTCTGAGTTCGGACTTATAGATCTATTTTTTATAAATTTGAATTTTTTTTGCCGAATCCCCACACCCGTATCCATACCTAGGATCCGCACCCCCCGAATCTTAAAATTTAGATTTTGCTGAATCTGACACTCGGATTCGTGCCCGTATCGAATGCCCGCACCCGAGTCCGAGCAACTTAGGGTAGAATGAAGGTGGACAGAGTTCACGGCTTCAAGCTTATTCAACTGTTTATTCTTAATGAATGTACTCCAAGCATCTTTTGGCATTTCCCATGAGGTCACCTCCCGAATAAAAGTCTTTCTCCATCTTATCTTATCAAAAAATAAATAAATAAAGTCTTTCTTCACAATGCTAAGTCCTACATGAACTTAAACGGTTCCTTAACCCCTCCACCCTCCGGAGGGGGGGTGGGGGGAGGTTGAGTTAAGGAGATTCTATACCTCCTTACCTGTTCCACTCGCCGTTGAGGTCCTCACATGTTTGTTCAACACAAATATTGCTCAGCAGGAATTTAATTTCCTCCCTACATTGCACATGTTTTTTGTGGGTTGTCTCTTCATTGGTGTTTGCTGTTAATGAGAAGTCCACCCATACTCCTTGTCAAACAAGTTGTTGATCAATTTGGAAACCTGGTTTATTCCTAATATGCCAAAAAGTGCTAAAGATTTTGCTGGCTTACCTGTTGATGATACTAAAAGATCAGCCATTGGTGGGTTTCAAGAGGCACATTGTTCCTGTCGACTATTAGGCACCTCACTTATCTCTTCCGAGCTGGATCAAACATTGCATAAAGCTTGCAGAGAAAATCTTAGGTAGAATACGAACTTGATCAAATACGGAATCCAGAGTGACTAAAGACGCTAAGCTTGTTTTGTTTGGTATCAACACATATTGGTTTAGGCTCTTCATATTGCCTAAAAAGAAGCAGGTTATCAGAGCTATCTCACAACTGTTCCAATAATACTGCTATTCTTAATCAAATTTGGAATATTTCTGAAAAGGATTCTTAGTGCAATTAATGGGTTCAGTGTTAACTTAGAATAAGAATTTTCGGGTAGTCTCAGATCCTCATAATTGCTCATGGCGTTAAATCCTGCAACTAGAGTACTAGACTTTTTATTCATTATCAAATTGCACATGATTGTGATATTTCTGTATGCTATAATTCTTCGCATTCTTTAGGACCATGGCATGAGGTTTTCTCTCCTAATTGCTGCAACTGTCATATTTGACTCTAAAATAACCGATTTGACTGTGGAGTATGGGCGGCATTAACCAACCAGAATCAGAGAAATGCTCAACTAGTCAACTTTGGTGGAGCTTCTAACGGTTCATTTACCATCAATAATGCCATAAAGCAGAGGCCTCTAACTTGGGCTACAGTGCTTTGTTTCGCAATACGGATTTCAAGGATGGATTCATTCTTTGGCTTGCTATTCTAGATAGACTTAAGCATTACTCAAAAGTTGAAAATTGTGGACACTGAAAGTTGTTTGTGTAACAAACACCCTGAAAATGTACCCATCTGGCAGCATCTCTTACAACAGAGGTTAGTACATAGAGATATTTGCCTTTGGCCGGAGAACTCAATTGGTTGATTCGAGTACTAAACGGAGAGAACTGTGCAGCTGTATCCTGAAGTACTCTTCCAGTGGCAATTTACTTCCTATGACAGGAGTGGAAGGAATTGAAGAGTGCTTCAAAATTAAGCTCGTCCAACTACAACCCCCTTTTATCTGTGATCCAAGAGAAATTGAGTACTTGCCACAAATCTAGAACTAGAGATAAGTGGGAGATGAACTAAAGTTTGGGCTTTCCTCTACACATTTTCAATCTGTAAAGAGTATCCAGTCGGAGCTCCATGGTATTTATTTGTGCGTGTGAGAGAGATAGAGCGTAGTAAACTACCAGTTCAGACCACAATGCCTCACGGAGGACAAAATTGAGCAATCTTTTGGTGTATAGCAGCATGTAAATTTCTACCATGTCTAGAATTATATCAACAATGGGATATTAAAAGTGTAAAGCAAGAATTGGTTATACAAGAAAAGAGAGGGAAAGAAAGAAACATACTGTTGTTGAAAGCCCCCACAGACTTGGAAACAGCTACTGTCTCCTCCCTTATTCTGGTTCCTCAAATGAGGAGTTGAAGACCCTCTACCATGAAAAGTGCTGGACAGTGAAGACTGCAGAAATTAACGGTCGCTGACGCTGAGGAACAGTGTAATCAGCACTGGTGCACTTGGAACACTGCTTCTTCTTCACTTGCAAAATGAATGGTGCACATGGGGGCCCCGATATTATCCTCCAATATATTTTTCCTAATGGGATCTGAATTTCTATGATCTTACTGTTTCCCATGAACATAAAACCAACCAACAAATACATAAGCTACTGTTTTCCTTTTTTATTTTTGGTCTCAGAAAAGAAAGTCATTTCTAAAAGTGTATATGGAAATTAAGATATTAAACTTAAAATTTTACATGTAAATGAAAATTAAATTTAGAAGTGTTAGAAGCTTTTATTTATTCACTATGATAAAACTTTTTCTCGACATATATAATTTCCACCGTTAATTTCGTTTATTCACTGAAAAACTATATGAGAAGTACGTATAATCCATTTTTTGGGCAACGCCCATCTTTATTATTGTCCAGTAACTCCAGTTATTGCCAAGGAAACTGTCCAAGAAAAGCATGTTAGACCAAATTCTTCCAGAAACTTATCATTCTTTCTTTTAATAAATAAATCCCCCCTCCTCCCACCTTCCCAACAATAAATAAAAACGAAAACGAATTCTCGGATATGCTTAATGCATGAACATCACACCAAAAGTGATTAAAAAATTTACAGCTCCTAAGAAAATACGTAGCTGCACACAATTCAACATGAATTAAAGATAGAATTGAATTTCTTTTCACCAGACAGACATTAGACCCATAAATATTATTCCCTTCATCTGTAACGCCCCGCCGTGCCAGTGTATATGACTATCTACTTTAGCTAAACCTAAAGAAAGGAGGACCATCTCTTTTATTCTAACTGCCAAATCAGAGGCAGACTTTTTTCCTGTAATTAGTAACTTCAAGGCTGAAGGTACTGACAAAGTATAAATACAATCTAAAGTAAACTTTATAAAGAAAAAGGAAAACCAGAAAAAGACAAGATAGGACAAAGTCTAAGTATGTTGCAACAAAATTCATCTCTTGTATTTATGGAAACAAAGATTTTGTAATCATTTGGTACCATCACAAAAGATTGATCGTACAGCAGCCTTAAAATCTTCATAAAACCTTTGCTCTGAGAACATGGAGGCTCGCTTCCTCGCAGCAGCAGCTATCTCCAGCCTCTCATTCTCTGGCATCTTAATGACTTCAATAATGGCTTCAGCATATTCCTCTACGCTCTGGGCAAGGAACCCAGTCTGCTTCGAATCTTCTGGTAACACAATATCCATCCTTGGGCCAGCTGAATTATGTGCTGAACGAAACCGACAAACTTGAAGTCAACTAAATAAGTCATATACTCAAACACAGAACAAGAGAGAAATCACACAACATGACTAACCAATTGGTATCGCGCCAGCAGCCATATATTCAACTACACTTATGCCAAAGTGCTCATCTGTCATGGAATGGATTCCGGCTACAGCACCACCCAAAAGTGTGACCAAATCACTGCACCAACCAAGATTAAAAAACAAAAATGAAGATTTTTCACCATGGTAATCATGTATTAAATTGATGGAAATGGATAATCTACCTAAACATTTCACATTCTATGTCTAAACACAGAGCTAACAGAATTACCAAGATATCCAATCCAGTGGGGTAAGCAATTTACACCCATGCATAAATATATTTCCTCTTTGTGTATTACATTGCCCGAACACCCGATCAATTTTTATTTATTTTTTCAAAAAACATTTCCTCTTTTTTCTTTATTTTTTCCGGGGAGAGGGGTAGCCAAGGCAATAAAACGTCCATCCCTAATGAAACCCTTACCTTGAAAGTTATAGGTTCAAGCAATTAAAGAAAAGTTGTGGTACTAAAAATTCAGTAAAATCATGCCTTGGAGTTTAAGAATTTCAGACAAACAAAAATGGAGTTGTACCACTAACCTGTACATGACATTCTTGTGGAACTCAACATGATCATCCACATTCAGTTTAATAGCTAGGTCCTTCAGATTTTGCAACCTTTTCTCATCTGCTTCATTCCTACAACTACCCACTAATTGGATAATCGGCCTTGGCAGATTTTGGTCTAACTTCTTGATGGCAACTGCAAATGCCTCAAGTTGGAGAGGGTGTGCCTAACTCACAGAAAAAACAAATTTTACAAGAGTTCAATATTGCAATATACCTTGAAACACCTGCAAAAGCATGGGTACCTTGATTTCTACAAGGACCACACAAAAATGCCCACCTTCTCTGGACGGAACTGAGCCACAGATACTATCTTCGGAGGCTTCATTGACTTTTCCAGCGGAAGCGCCTGTCAAGAGCAGTGTCAAGTTTTTTGTTTATATTTGCCATGCAAAAATGCAATTCCTTACCATCCAACTCAGACTGAACAGAAGAATTAATAAGAGCTTCTAAAAAAGGAATACAGTAATATCATTTCCCTCAATTTTCAACAAAATCAAGAGTCATGAAAGTCCAAATAAGGATTGAGAGGAGAAATTTGTCTGAAAGTTACACTCAGTCCTACTTTCGTCAAATACTTCATTAATGCAAAAATGAAGGACAGCACTATAGTAAAATTATTAACCAACTTACTAATTTAATCAAATCTACAGAAAAGAGGGAAAGCATTAAAAACTTTAGGCGTCAGGAGGAGGAAGAAGGGTTATATTAACACCAAAAGAGTTAAGAATACAGACCTGAAGCCTAGAAGTATCACAAGGAGGATACACGCGCCTTATTCGAGCTGGTATTCCCCACAGCTTCTCAATATGAGATTGGGTCCATGAAGAATTAACCATCGCTAGGTGTGCACAAGAACCGACAAAGCTGTACAGCCAGCTAAACAACGTATAATAAACAACCTTGAACCGGGATAGTATCGCACTGCCAGAAAAGCAATTTCATGAGCTTCATGCACAGATACAAGCGGAGAAAATGCAAAGACATTACAATCTTATCATATTCAGTCCCTTTGGATATATAATTTCAGAAGACCCACTAATGCATCTAGATGTACACTTTACTGGAGAAGCGGAATAACATCTTGCCATTATATCTTCTTACGACTGCCAGTTAGTGAATGACCACATTAATTTGGTAAAAAGATATGCATACATGTCACAAGGTCAACTGATAAAATTGTTAATATTAGAAGGCAAAGAAAAAAGACACAAGCAGATCAACAGTTTCTCATACGGGCCTTTGGCACCACTTAAGTTGACAGACAATGACAAAGGCTCGCCAAACTAAGCATGGCCTTTTTCTTTTTGTTTGAATAGCCCATTCTCATTTTTCTTCAACAAGGTAGACCAACGCTTAGGTGCTTAGTAACAGAAACTTCCATCAAAATGACTAATTGAGTACCTCTTGGCAATCAAGGAATCATTGTTGTACATTGAACTGCGCCCACGAACACGAGATAGCATGTCTAAACTGATAGTTGGATAATGAGTATAGGAAAAAACTTTGCATCCAAATACACGGGCAACTGGATAAGTAAAAGCATATCCACTAGTATCAAAGTAATATAAGGGTGTATATTTGCACAAAGCTTCCCAAGAAAGGTAAATCGATCCAAAGCTTTGACCAATCATTGTGAAACGAGGGTAAGTGGTTTCTTCGACCCACTTTCTCCTATGCAGATGGACCACCTGATGTAAACTGCAGGAAATCAGTAATCTTGAGCAAAATGACATCGAATGCCAATATATTGAAGTTTCGAAAGAACAACTACACTATTCAGCAATTATCTGGACAGGGTATTATATGTGTTTGTGATTAACACCGTCAAACATATACCAGTAATAAAGCATCAAAAAGAGGAATATAAGATGCAGCAATACAGGTAAAAGGGGAAGAAGGAATATACAATACAGATATCTCAAAGCACCTACAAACTAACATAAATAAATTTTAGAATTCAAAACAGATTAGAAGTGTATTCCTGGTGCTACAATAAAGAATATTGAGGAGGATTTCAATGCCTTATCAGGGATAGAAGAAGCACAAAGACTACGTGATACTGTTGAAATTAGTGTTGTCAAAGGCAAAAAGCGTTCAAAAGCGTTCTAGGTCTATCGGGGATTTAAGTGCAAAGCGCAACTAAAGTGTGAGCTTTAGTTAAAAAAGGCACAACGGAGGAGAAAAAAATACATATTTAATGCGAGAAAAAAGTAACAACTTTATTCAAAATGATTTACTTAACAATTAATATATCTTCTTGCCAATCATATTAATTGTTTACTAGCGCTCTATTCAAGATAGAATTAATGGGCAATGAGGCGTACGCCTTAGTGCCTTGCCTAAACTGAAGCGCAGCTTAAGTGAGGCAAAGTGCCTAGCCCGAGCTTCTATGAGCTTCAGGGCCTAAGCGCGCCTCAAATGAGCATTTGACGACCTGGGAGTTCCCTTGACACTAATGATGGAGCTTGGGCGTGGGTATGGGGAGGGGAGGAAGATGAAGAAACGGGAGCAAATGTGAAAAAAGGAAGTTGTTTGTTTAGCTAAACAGAAAGCAAATGTGACAACATTTTATTTTGTGACTTAATGATTGATAGTATTCTAGTTTAATACTACATTCACAACTTTTAAGAATTTAAATTCGTTATACTTTCAAACTTTGTGACATTTCTTATCAAAGTATAACTTTTCAACCATCACTTTGATATTATTCCATTGTCGCTGATAAAATATGCAAGTCAAATAAATATCCCTAGAGTTCATTTCAAGTCAAACACTATCATGAAAAATGAAATAACGGAAATAATATCATGTACGCAGAGAAAAACACACCGAGAGGGTACCTTAGGAGGGTGGATTAATTTGACTCCAAATCGATCAAGGGCACGGCCAGTAAGGCTGTCAGGAGAAGCATCATGATCTCCTGTATATATGACACAATCTAGATTTGGGTTTTCATCTTGGATGGCTTTCACAGCGCACCACAAGACTCGTTCTCCGCCACCTCCGTCATTGGTGTATGGGTGGAAGACCCCAACAGCCTTCTTTCTATTTCTCCAGCCATTGATTACCATTAACAATAATCTCACTGCTTGAGCAATTACCAGCGTTACGGCAATAACAGCACTGAGCATGAGCCAATATCCCATATTTCTTCCCCCTCTTGCAGTTCTCTGAAACGTGTTTTTATCAAATTACACTGCTTTCACAATAGGTTCTTGAAGTCACTGATTCTTTTGGCTTTTTTTCACTAAAATGAAATTGAAGATCCTTGACTAACACGGATTTAGCTTCTGAAATAGAATTATATCAAAAGATCAGAGGGCATAATATGCAAAAATAAAATAAACAAATAAATACATAAAGAAATAAAGATATAGATAGATATCTTAGGATCAACAAAATGGGATCCTAATAATGCAAAAAATAAATAAAGAAAAAAAGAGTTTGCAGCTAAATGGATAATGAAAAACAAATAGAAAATAAACTTAAAATTTTAAAGCTTGCTAAAATTTTGCAATAAAAAAAGGAAGACAAAGAAGACGTATGCGAAAATCACAGTGGTGGATCAAGGTGTTCGCCAAAGCAGATTCTTTTTTTTTTATAACCGTGGTAACCGGTCCAGCTTGCGCGCACCTCAACTAATTCCACGGGGTACCTGCCACCTCCCACCAACAACAGGTACCAAGTAACTCTATCTCCAAGGCTCGGATAGATGGGAAGAAATCACCTAGTATTTTTTGCCTCCGCTAGATTTGAACCTAAGACCTCATGGTTCTCACCCATTTCATTGACCACTAGCCACACCCCTGGGTGCAGATTCTATTAAGACAACAACTTCAAATCAACAACCAACAATGATTGGATCAAATTAACAACAACAACAACAAGCCCAGTGGAATCCCACAAGTGGGGTATGGGGAGGGTAGTGGGTACGCAGACCTTACCCCTAACCTTAGAGGGTAGAGAGGTTGTTTCCGGAAGAAGACCCTCGGCTCAAGAAGATGAAAAGCAACAATAGAAACAAGTAGTATCAACCACAAAGGCAAGAAAGAAAGTAACAGCAGGAAGGAAGCAATAGCAACAAGCACAAAGATGTCATATCAATAGCCCCAAAATAGTCCTAGCTGCAGAATTATACAGGTTACTAAATTTCTGATATGTGTGATGCCTTCAAAAGGCTGCAATAATTCTGATCAAGCAAGATCATTTCACCAAAGAGAGGTTCACCATATAAATGCAGCTTATATGAAAGCAAAACTTGTGTGATTACTTTGCATACGCCTTGTTGTAAAATAATTTTGGTCAACCCAATACTTGCAAATGAAATTCCATAACAAAGTAGTGTTCTCATATATAAAGGCAATGGTCGCATTTAGATTCTCACAAATGATTAGAAGCCTCCAAAGACCTTAGTCCCCTGTACCCAGTGTCCTCTTCTCAAATGAAAAGGGGAAAACAAGTAAAGAGGTTGTCCGGTGCTAGCCTGTTTTACAGTATTACGCAAGGCTGATAAACGAGTCAACTGATTTACTTTCCTGTTTTTCCAGAGAGAAAAAAAGATTATTGTTCATATAGCAAACCCACCCCCACAAAATGCATTGAAGAAAAGAATAAATAAATAAACAGGGAAACATTGTTCTCATTCGAACCTGAACAGAGCATAAGCTTTAAGAAAGGTTCTGAAAAGAAGAAGGAAGGATCACATACCATAATCATGACAGCCAAACTTCTTGTATAATTTGTTCTGTCCAGCCAGACTTCAGAAGTACGACTCTTTAACCAAAGAACACATCAATTAAAATACCAACGTGGAGTCCATGTCACTATTTTTTTAATAATATTTTTTAAAATAAATAACTAAATCCACTTAAATCTAATCACCCACTTAAATTTACAAAACACCATTGCTGAAAATACAAAATCTTAGCATAGAAAATTCCGGAAACCAAAATAATACAAAGCCTCCAAATTTATTCCTTTAACTAATCTTTCTGCAGAAACTCTTTTTTTAGATAAATCACAATGATGGCAAAAAATTGCAGGAAGAGTGGGATCTTTACCGTTAAGAAAGAGAACCCAAAAGCCGCTTCAAAGAATCTTCGCTAGGCATCAAAGATTTACAAGTGAAATCTTGGACTTAACTCCCTTCATTATAGTAGTAATTTTCCGTATGGGGTTTTAGAGATGGCTGTTGTAAATTACAATATGGACTAATTGAAAAATATAAAGAAAGATACCAAATAAAATCCCTGGAGAAACTTCAGCCAAAGTCTTGTACCGGAAGCCTCGATGAACAAATTGACTGACTGAAATGCTCTACCTTTGCCGCTACCTGAAGTAATGATTTATGGAAGAAGGTTGGTGGAAGGCGACTGATTATAGGAAGAAGTTGATATCTGGGTATTTTATTTGGTGGCTGTCAAGGGAGGAAAATAACAAGCAAAATATATTTTCAGAAAAGTAATTTTCTCCAAATTTCTTTGTTTTTATTCTAGTCATTACAAATATCTCTTTTTTAATCCAAATAAAACTAAATAATCTATCAGAAAAACTCGAATTTGGAGATTTTATTTGAACTTCTGAATACTTCACTCTTGATAAGATAATCACTAAAAGTCGCCAAGCAACAAATTCATAGGAAAATAAAAATTTATGACCTAAAAAGCAAAATCGACATTTTTGTTGATAACCGTAGTGTCCAGGCCAACTTGTGCGCACTACCACGAGTTACATGGGATACCTGTTGCCTCCCACTAGATCAGGTATTAGGTAACTTTGTCCACCAAGGCTAACAGACGGGAAGAAATCACTTAGTATTTTTTGTCTCCGCTGAGATTTGAACCTTAGAGTTCATGGTTCTCAACCCAATTCATTGACCACTAGGCAACACCGTTGTGTGCAGAAGCAAAATTTACATAATGAGTATAGTATTACTTATTCAGGAAGTCCGTAACTCTCATAATTTACTTATCTAAACCATCCATGATTATCAAATAATACGTTCAAATTCATTTAAACTCCAATGTGAAGTTACTTAAAAACTGCTGTAAGCTAAGAAACATGAATTTCACTAATTAAATGACAAAGAACGTCTTCTGTAACCCATAACAAATTATCAAATAGAAATTCACTGTAAGTTCGTAAATCACAACTACCAAATCACTTTCACAAAATCAGAGTATTCAATGTTCCTTAATCATTCTCCAACTGAAAAAAAACGAAGCAAAAACTCAAAAACAAAAGAGAAGATCAAGTAAAATAGTTAAGAAGAGAGAAGAGAAGAAGAAGATACCTAGGCGAAGGTCGCACTAGCAGTAAGAGCGAGCCGATCGGCGGTTGTGATCCTGGTGGAGACTGTATTGAACCAGCAACTTTGGAAAACAGGTAAACTGTCAAAAATGCCCTTCTTACACTTAATAAATCACAAAACTTGCCGCTAACTTATTTTTAGTATAAAAAATGCATCCCCTATTCTACTTCCTGTTATAAATATATTATATTATTGATATTCATTTAGTACTTCGTTAAAAATAAGTTTCCTAAAAAAACTTATCTATATGAGATTTCGCCGTAAATGTTTATCTATTTAGTACTCTATTGAAAATAAGTCTCCTGAAGAAGCTTATCCTTTCAATACCCCGTTATGGATAAACATCACACCCGGTAGAAGATTATCTATATCTGGTATAATGAGCTTATCCTTTCGGTACTCCGTTATAGATAAATATTAACTCCGGTAGAAGATTATCTATATCTGATATAATGAGCTTATCCTTTCGGTACTACCCGGTAGAAGATTATATATATCTGATACAATGAGCTTATTCTTTCGGTACCCCGATATGGATAAACATTACTACCGGTAGAAGATTATCTATATCTAGTATAATGAGCTTATTCTTTCGGTACTCCGTGATGGATAAACATTACCCCCGATAGAAGATTATCTATATCTGGTACAGTAGCAGCTTACACAGTAGCTTGCAGAAGCAGCTTACACAGCAGCTTGCTTTCTTCTATAAATAGAGGAGATTTCAGTTCATTATGTACATAAGTTTAAAGTTTGAATAATATATCGGTTTCTCTATATACTTGTCTTTACTTTACAGTCTTTATTTTATAACACGTTATCAGCACGAGACATTGCCATCTCGAGCAAATACTTTGAATGTATCAGAGATACGAACTTTCTTTTTCTAAATAATGTCAAATTTTTTAAAATTTGAGTTTGTAGCCCTGGATATATCGGGCAAAAGTTACATGTCTTGGGTGCTTGATGCTGAAATTCATCTTGATGCGATGGGTCTGGCAGACGCCATTATGGACAAAAATCAAGCATCAAACCAAGACCGTGCCAAAGCAATGATATTCCTACGCCATCACCTTAATGAAGGCTTGAAAATGGAATATCTCACTATTAAAGATCCAGTCATACTGTGAAATAATTTAAAATATAGATATGACCACCTGAAAATGGTCGTTATTCTACAGGCACGTTATGATTGGACTCATCTAAGGCTACAAGATTTTAAATCTATCAGTGAGTATAATTCTACTATGTTCAAAATTATTTTTCAATTGAAACTATGTGGTGATAATATTACTGATCATGATATGTTGGAGAAAACTTTCACCATTTTTTATGCCTCGAATATGCTCCTGCAGCAGCAATATCGAGAGATGAGATTCAAAAAGTATTTTGAACTTATCTCACATTTTCTTGTAGCCGAGCAACATAATGGGCTATTAATGAAAAACCATGAAAGTCGACCTACTAGTTCTTGTCCATTCCCTGAAGTGAATGAGACGAACTTCCACCAAGCTAAGCGTAGAAGATAACGTGGCCCCAGTCGTGGTCATGGCCGTGGTCGGGGAAGAAACTTTAATCATGTTAATAATAATGCATCAAAGAATCCTCCTCATCACCAGCAGTGGAAAAGGAAGGAACAAAAGCATGAAGCGGTGCAAGCAGCAAAGCCAGAAAATACATGTTATAGATGTGGAGGAAAAGGGCACTGGTCACGTACATGGCATACGTCAAAGCACCTGGTTGGGCTGTATCAAGCCTCCCTGAATAAGACAGAGAAAAATGTTGAAGCAAATTTTATTTCTGAAGATAATTTAGATTTCATGCATTTAGATGTAGCTGATTACTTTGTACTCCAGGAATGAGAAACAAGTCGTGTGATCGGTGATGAATTTGTAGAGATGTAAATATTTTAATTTTTGTTGTTTGTAGTAGATAGTATGGTTATGTAATTATTGTACATAAATAAAAGTTATGATTTAATAATGATGTTTACTATCATATTTATTTTGTTTATGTCATTTTGAAGAATATGGATAATCCTCAAATTATGTTTGGATCAAAGACCAATCATGAAGATATTTGTGTAATTGATAGTGGAACAACTCATGCCATATTTAAAGATCAAGAATACTTTTCTTATTTTCATAAGGAAAAAGCAAATGTTTCAATAATTTCTGGTAATATAAGTTTAATTGAAAGCTCCGGAAGAGCCACTATATTTCTGTCTAAGGGAACAAAACTTATAATAGACAATGCATTATTCTCCTCTAAGTCCAGAAGAAACTTGCTGAGTTTTGTAGATATCCGCCGAAATGGGTATCATGTTGAGACGATAGATAAAATGAATATGGAATATATTTGTATTACAAAGAATGTTTATGGCCAGAAGTGCATTGTAAAAAAGTTACCAACTTTATCTTCTGGCTTGTACTATTCAAAGATTAGTACAGTTGAAGCACACTCTATCGTAAACCAGAAGTTTACTGATTCAAATATTTTTGTGCTTTGGCATGGCCGTTTGGGCCATCCTGGATCAATAATGATGAGACGAATTACTGAAAATTCGAATGGACATCAATTAAAGAACCTGAAGATTCTTACAAATAATGAATTTTCTTGTGATGCTTGTTATCAAGGCAAAATGATCACTAGACCATCACCAATGAAGGTTGGCATTGAATCCCCTGCCTTTTTAGAACGTATACATGGGGATATATATGGACTTATTCACCCACCAAGTGGGTTGTTTAGATATTTTATGGTCCTAATAGATGCATCTTCAAGATGATCTCATGTGTGCCTACTATCATCTCGCAATCTAGCGTTTGCAAAGCTATTAGCCCAAATAATTCGATTAAGGGCACAATTCCCAGATTATCCTATAAAGGCTATTCGCCTTGATAATGCTGGAGAATTCTCATCTCAAGCTTTTGATGATTATTGTCTATCAATTGGGATAAAAGTTGAACATCTTGTAGCTTATGTTCATACTCAAAATGGTCTTGCATAGTCATTTATTAAACGCCTGCAATTGATAACAAGACCACTGCTTATGAAAACAAAATTGCCCACTACTATTTGGGGCCATGCTATCTTGCATGCAGCATCACTTATCCATCTCAGACTGACACATTATAATAAATATTCTCCGTCACAATTAGTTTTTGGTCATGAACCAAATATTGCCCATTTGCGAATTTTTGGATGTGCTGTATATGTGCCAGTAGCACCACCACAGCACAGTAAGATGGGCCCGCATAGAAGATTAAGAATATATGTTAGGTTTGAATCACCCTCTATTATTCGCTATCTTGAACCATTTTCGGGAGATTTATTTACTGCTCGATTCGCAGATTGTCGGTTTGATAAAATAAATTTTCCACAATTAGGGGGAGAGAAAAAGGAAATCAAAAGAGAAATTGTGTGAAAAGTTTCATCATTATCCCATTTTGATCCACGCACCCCTATATGTAATCAGGAGGTCCAAAAGATCATCCATTTACAAAATATAGCAAATCAAATGCCAGATGCGTTTACTGATTTGAAAAGGATAACTAAGTCACATATCAATGCAGAGAATGTGCCTATCCGAATTGATGTCCCAACAGGACCATCTACTAGCATGACAACTAGTGAACCTAAAGCACGCCTGAAGCGTGGTAGACCTTTGGGTTCTAAAGATCGAAATCCTCGAAAAAGAAAAACAACAAATGATCAAAACGATACTATGAAGGGATACCCTGAAGAGACCCAAGATCTGGTTAGTTCCGAGATTCCTGAAGAAATCAATGAACCCGAGACTCAAGTGAGTGAGAAGCTTTTAATAAGTTCTACTTGTGAAGGTATTAATTTAAATCGATCTAAAATAGTGGTAGATAATATTTTTGCATATAATGTTGCACTTAACATTATGCAAGATAGTGAGGTTCTTGAACTCCGATCTGTCGAAGAATGTCGACAAAGATTTGATTGGCCAAAATGGCAAGAGGCAATTTAATCAGAATTGAACGCACTTGCTAAAAGAGAGGTCTTTGGACCAGTAGTCCAAACACCTGCTGGTATAAAATTAGTTGGTCATAAATGGGTTTTTGTGCGAAAAATGAATGATAAAAATAAAATTGAAAGATACAAAGCTCGCCTTGTCGCACAAGGATTCTCACAACGACCTGTAGTCGATTTTGATGAAACATATTCACCTGTTATGAATGCCATAACATTTCGATATCTCATCAGTTTAGCACTACATGAAAAGCTTGAAATACATCTAATGGATGTAGTTACGGCTTATCTATATGGTTCACTTGATAATGAAATTTATATGAAAATCCCCGAATGACTTAAAATGCATGAAGCAAATAAAATCTCAGAAAATGTATTCAATCAGATTACAAAGATCTTTGTATGGTTTAAAGCAATCTGGGCGTATGTGGTATAATCACCTCAATGAATATTTTCTTAAAGAGGGTTACATAAATGATGTTATTTGTTCATGTATTTTTATAAAGAAAATGGCATCAGAATTTGTTATCCTTGTTGTTTATGTTGATGACATAAATCTTGTTGGAACTCCAGAAGAGCTCCAAAAGGCAATTGAATATCTTAAGAAAGAATTTGAGATGAAAGATCTTGGAAAGACAAAACTTTGTCTTGGTCTGCAAATTGAACATTTAGCAGACGTGATCTTTATCCATCAATCTGCCTATACAGAAAGAGTCTTAAAATACTTTTACATGGACAAAGCACACCCATTGAGTACACCAATGGTTGTTCGATCACTTGAAGTGAATAAGGATTTGTTCCGACCTCCATAAGAGGATGAGGAACTCATTGGTCCTAAAATACCTTATCTTAGTGCAATTGGTGCACTTATGTATTTTGCTAATGCTGCAAGGCCTGACATAGTATTTTCTATTAATTTACTACCAAGATATAGCTCTTCTCCTACACAGAGACATTGTAACGGGATTAAGCATATATTGCGATATTTAAATAGAACACTTGATATGGGTTTATTTTATTCTAACAAAGGTAGTGCAGATCTTGTTGGTTATACAGATGTAGGTTATTTATCCGATCTACATAAAGCTCGATCTCAAATCGAGTACGTGTTTACATGTGGAGGTACTGTCATATCATGGCGCTCCATAAAGCAATCTATTGTTGCTACTTCTTCAAATTATGCTGAGATAATAACTATTCATAAAGCAAGTAGGGAATGCGTGTGGTTGAGATCAGTGATTCATTTTATTCAAGAAAAATGTGGTTTGGAATGTGATAAAATATCCACAATTTTATACGAAGATAATGATGCATGCATAACCCAATTAAAGGAAGATTTTATAAAAGGAGATAGAACGAAACACATTTCACCAAAATTATTCTACACATATGATCTTCAAAAAAATGATAACATTGATGTACAACAAATCCGTTCAAGTGACAATCCGACAGATTTATTCACTAAATCTTTGCCAACTTCAACTTTTGAGAAGATGGTATACAAGATTGGAATGCGGAGACTCAAATATTTGAAACAAGATTTTTATCAGGGGGAGTAAAATACGCGCTATACTATTTTTCCCTTACTAAGGTTTTTTCCACAAGATTTTCCTTATAAGGTTTTTAATGAGACAACTAGTTATACGTATTACTAAATATGTGTACTCTTTTTCCTTCACTAGGATTCTTTTCCTACGAGGTTTTTTGTTACACCCCATGTTTTCTTACATGAAAGTACGCCATAAGTAAATTGATAAAAGCTCGGAAATGAGATATTACATCCCACAATTTTCATACGTTAAAGTTTCATCGTAAGTTAATCAACGTAAGTTCGGGAATGAGATTATTTAAAGATTATAAGCATTTTATGCTATTTCAAATAAGTAATGAGTAAATTCGTGAAGGCGAGAGGGTAAGCAAATCGAAGAAAATGAATTTCGTCGAAGTTTGACATTTTGGGATAAAATATGGCCGAGCTAAAATATCCGATATTTATGGACTAGTACCATACACGATACCACATGGCCATAATAGTAAAGTATATAAGGTATGTTAAAAGTGAGTAGTATTTTAAGCAAGTGGAGATAATTCTTAGTTATGTGAGTAATTAGTTAATTATTGGGTAATGGGATATTACCTAGTTAGTTAATATTTTTTGGTGGGAGATTAGCTAATTAATTACAACATTTGGATAAGTCTAACTCCCCCTAACGTGGCTGCCCAAAGGGGCCTTGATGATGAGTATTAACTCACACGGCCCACGCCCACTAAAGTAAGACTTCTTAAATTCAACTAATTTCATACAAGAATGATCAATTCACAATCTTCAAGTCTAATTCACAAGAAACGCGAATTAGAACTAAGAAAAGTGACAAAAGTGGGTAAGAGTAATAATTGTCTTGTCCATGTGGGACCATGACAACTAAAGGTTAGTATGACTAATAAGTATTATACATTGGTGTCACACTTTGAGATAAGTGATCTTTCTAAGTATTAAAGTCAAGTGGGGCCTACCAATCAAGACATTGAAAGAACTCATTTGAAACTTCAAGAATTCATTTTGAACTCCAAGGCTTTGGACATGAGCTTCACATTTAGTAACGTGAGCTTTCAAAAAAAATTCAGTAACGTGAGCTTTCAAAAAAATTCAGTAGTGTGAGCTTTCATGGATCTTCAAGAATTCAAAAACGTGAGATTTCATATAAAGTTATACTACGTAATAGCAACGAAATTTTGTGATTCTAAGGGAGTACGGTGCAATCTTTCTTAAGAATATCATACGAATTTTTCCCTACTTCGATCCGCTGTTACGTGTTCGTCACAAAAGACGTGCGTTAGAGGAATTTTCAAGAGAATCGGTCCATGTATGTTAAGGCTATCCCTTCTTTCTTTTTGGCATGATCCAAATGATACAAATGAAACGAGCAAAATACGTAACTTTCATAAATGACTCTATTCATAGAAATACTAGGGGTGTCTATATTCTTGATTCCCCATGTGAATTATTATTATATCCTCTATTCATGGGTCTCAGAAAAATACGTATTTGATAAAGTTTGTCCGAAAGGCTTATTAATTTTATGATATTCGAGAAATCTTATTAACGTATTTCTTATGCATTTCATGCATTTATACATGTACATTGACCCATGACTAGAAGGCGTTATATACGCGTATATTATATGTATATGGGATATGAGAAAAGATTACGACGTTATATACACACCACCACCTGATCAGTTGGTATACGTTGATGATTTTGCCCACAGTAGCTGAGATGATATGATGGGATACCCTCAGAGGCTTGATGATGTTATGTACGCATATACCTATGCATGGTATGGCATTTATACGCACATGCATGACATTATAAATTTTCATGATTCACAGAGCTATTCAGAATTACAGGTTGAGTTTTTTACTCCAGGTTTCTTTCATGTCTTTTATATACTACTGTCATGCCTTATATACTCAGTACTTTATTTGTACTGACATCTCTTTTGCCTAGGGACGATGCGTTTCATGCCCGCAGGTCCTGATAGACAGGTTGAGAGTTCTCCTAGTAGGCTATCAGCTAAGCAGAAGGTGTTTGTGCACTCCACTTGTTCCGGAGTTGCCTATTTGGTCAGTATGAATATGTATTGATTGGTATGGCGGGGCTCTGTCCCGACCTTTATGATATTTATGTACTCTTAGAGGCTTGTAGACAGATGTCATGTATACGGATACTAGTATGGACTTATAAGCCAGTACTTCATATGTATAAATCGGTATATCAAGTTGGGTCACCCTATATTTAGTATTTCTTCACGTTTTATTCTACTTATCTCACGACAGCCTCTCCGTCTCATTTACCTATGATAGTATGATACGAAAGATACGTTACGTTGGTACTCAGTTGAGTAAGGTACCGGGTGCCCGTTGCCTCCCATAAGTTTGGGTCGTGACATTTTTTCTAGTAAGGTTATAATAAGGCACATTATCTTTTAATGAACATCCAAGGGGAGTGTTATAAATATATTATATTATGGATGTTCATTTAGTACTCCGTTGAAAATAAGCCTCCTGAAGAAGCTTATCTATATGAGACTCCGCCATAAATATGTTTATCTATTTAGTACTCTATTGGAAATAAGTCTCCTGAAGAAGCTTATCCTTTCATTACTCAGTTATGGATAAACATCACACCCGGTAGAAGATTATCTATATCTGGTATAATGAGCTTATCCTTTCAGTACTCCGTTATGGATAAACATTACCACCGATAGAAGATTATCTATATCTGGTATAATGAGTGTATCCTTTCGGTACTACCCGATATAAGATTATCTATATCTGATAGAATGAGCTTATCCTTTCGGTACCCCGCTATGGATAAACATTACCACCGGTAGAAGATTATCTATATCTGGTATAATGAGCTTATCCTTTCGGTACTCTTTTATGGATAAACATTACCCCCGATAGAAGATTATCTATATCTGGTAGAGTAGCAGCTTACACAGCAGCTTGCCGAAGCAGCTTACACAACAACTTGTTTTCTTCTATAAATAGAGGAGATTTTAGTTCATTATGTACATAAGTTTGAAGTTTGAATAATATATAAGTTTCTCTCTAATCTTGTTTTTACTTTACGGTCTTTATTTTATAACACTTCAATCTATTGTATCACAATTGTCATTAACATTATTTTTAGGATTAAAAATAAAAACAATTGACACAAAAAGCCCCTATAAGAACTTTATGACCGAAATGCTTCCTAATTAAATGTACATTTATGAAAGATTATCACAAGTATCATTGAATCATGAATTTTGATGGTGATTCTTGCTAAAGTTAACTAGATAGACATAATATTAATCGTAGGAATAATTCTGTTTTCTTTCATTCGAAGTGAAACCTACATAAGTGTAATGGAGTATAAATCAGGGATATGAACGTTTCCCCACCAACCATCACCTTAGATTTCATTTCAGTTCAATATAAAGTGATTTGACTCGGTAATTAATTTCGTTCAATTTATTCTGTAGTTTTATTTAACAACAACAATAACAAATCCAGTAATTTCTCACAAGTAAGATTTGGGGAGGGCAGCATGTACGCGGCTTTACCCCTACTCTGGAAAGAGGAAATAATTGTAGTTTTATTTGAGTTGAGAAAATAATTGTGAAAAAAAAAAAATAACGTACAGCATATGAGAAGCGGGTGAAGAGTGAATTATTATATACTTCCTCCATGTGAATCTCTTTGATTCAACAAGAAGTTTAAAAAAAGAGTTTTTTAGAAATTTGGTTTTAGATATGTCGTTGCATTTTGTTTGGCTATAAAATCATATCATATAGGATAAAAAATAAAGTTTAAAGTAAGATTATTTCAAATATAAAAAAGTATCTTTTTTTAACATACTAAAAAGAAAATAGTTTCACATAATCCGAAATAGAGTCAAGTTTAAATTAAGAATTTTGACTAAGACCTTAAAATATATTCTCCACGATATAAGTTAATTTGCAACTCATAGTAATTGTTATGTAGTTTTTCTTATATAAGTAAGTTTTTCTTTTTTCTTAAAATTGCAAATGCATCAATGCAGTCTAAATCTAATCCAGCTTAAAATTTTACAGATTAATCATGAAGCGAAATATCCCAAAGTGTAATATTTGCAAAGTATAAGCTGGTGCAATTTAACACTCTTTAAACACAGTATTAAGGAGCAGAATAACATATTATTTGGAAACGACTTGCACTTTAATGAGATTTGAATTGTTCCAAGACTTGATATGAGGACCATTATATTTTTCATTTAAAGGATGTCCCCGAAGGGACAAGGGCTTTTATATTTCAAAGTTGTCAAAAATAGGCCATTTAACATTTTCTTCTTTTTTAAAAAACTGGAAAGTTCGCACTCTCATTGGTTCTTTAGGAATTAACAGTGCCTATAATGTGATGGAATACATCAATAAAATATTAAATTAACCATTCTAGTCCCTTTTATGAGCAAATTATGACGAGTTTAACGGAATGTGATCGTTTGCGGAAGACGAAGCCTAAAAAGTTAAACGAAGTCAATGGTTGTTTTACATAAAGTTGTGAACCTGTTTTATCTTTGTTTTAACTGGTAGAATTTGCTACAGAATTATAACTTTCTTCCAAACCACGTATCAACTACAAGAAACCCAATCCAACCAAAATAAGACAAAGTGGATTGAGCTACGATGAAGCACAAACCCCTCAATTAGTTCCCTTGATTAGCTGCATCAGTAGGTGATAGAAGATATGTAATAACTCCTACTTATTAAGCAAAATTACTTTTAAAAGAATACATTCATTTAGTTCGATTACTACATCCAACAATCACTAACTAAACCGGAAGATAAAACATTATAATTCCAAAAAGAAAAAGACGAGTTAGTTCTACCGCCCATAGTCAGACAATTATCATAAAGCTCAATACAATCAGATTAGCTATGCTGTTAAAAAGAGTGATAAGATACAATCAAGACTCTGCTGGATACCAGCAACTGGGTATAACATAGGATGAAGACACGTCCGCATAGAAAAAGAACCCCGAATAGAATTCAACATAATTATACCCTCAAGAAAATGAATATGGAAACAATTACAAAACTGGAGAAGTAGCACCTTTACTGACCCCAATAAATCAGTACAAGATGCAATACAATGCATCTCTTTGGTCCTGAATAATAGTACTGTCTTCTTTCTGCCTAACTACAAACAAAAAGAAAAGAAAAAATGCCTCTTCTAAAAGAATATTACAAAGGATATATCAACACCCTATGACACACAACAGAAAACAATTATTTTATCTTGAGCCTCCACTTGTGCCCATCAGCGGTCAACAACTGCAAGGTGAGTGAGAAAGATACAAGGGCAACAACTCTAAACACAGCAAAAGACCCACAGATCATCTGCCTGCCCGTGTGTAGTGTTTGTTTATACCAGTATGTTGAGCGCCATCAGATTAGTAGGAACCCATGGGTGGCATGCCAAATGGAGGCATGGGAGGCATTCCCATTCCACCCATAGGCGGGGGAGGAGCAAAACCACCTCCCATGCCTGCACCTCCCATACCTGGCATTGGTGGAGCAGGCAAAGCCAATGGCAGTAGCTGTGCATACATATTCTGCAATCAATCAGTCAATACGATTAGCAAAGCCTGGTTTGGACATCAACACATTAAAGAGATGGTCAATTTTGCCACAAGCTGTATGTACGTGGCACTTGTCAAAATATTAACATGATCCATGCAACTTAATTCATAAATTCCAGGCCAAAATAAGGAAATAAATTGAATTAGTTCCAACCATAGATAGGTTTGCCATGTACCTGCTGCTTAATAACATCCTTCTCTTCATTCTCTTTAGCTTTTGCTTCACTTTGAGCCTCAATCTTATCTTTTATTAGCTCATCAACCTTGCCAGTGTATTCACGGATAAACTGAGAGAGAGAGAGAGAGAGAGAGAGAGAGAGAGAGAGAGAGAGAGAGAGAGAGAGAGAGAGAGAGGCGGAGAGAGAGAGAGTGCAAATATGATGGCAGTATGGAACAAGATCTTTAAGAAGCACTCCCAGTGGACGAAATCAGAAATGATTACAGGTTTAAAAATAGCTAGAAAGTAAAAGAGAAGAATATGATGACAAAACATAAGCAAAGACCGCTCTTAAGCCTCATAAACAAATAAAAAAGTTCATCCAAAGTCATCTTAATTTTTTATAAAATTTCATAAAGCAACAGAACAATGGATAAATGAAATAAGAGTATCTTGTCCAAGACAGGTCTAATCTTCAAAACAGCAGCAGACCCTCAACATTCGGGGTGTACTGGTTTAAGAATTTTCTTATTTGGTCTAACAGTTCATGTGCGGAAAAACTTTTCCGAAAAGAATGCAGAGATAGACCAAACACTTAAGACATAAACTAAACCAGGGTGACTAATGAAAGTGTCTCATCAGAACCTCGTGGAGAAGTTTATTTAAAGAGCATAGCAGTTCTGCCAATGCAAATTTGAATTGCATTGCAGGCACAATATGTGTGCTTTAACCAGACTGCCTAAACAACAACAAAAAATAAACTTAGCAGAACAATGCAGGCCTATCCAAAATTATAAGGCTCACAATAAATAGGTCTACCAGAGGAAAGGACTCAAAATCAAGCTGAGACCTTTTCTTTTTCTTTTCGTAGGATAACTGAGAAGGTTGTATTTTTATATAGCGGATATGCAAAAGCACACATACAAAATCAGAGTGGAGGTTCAGAGATTTACCTGTAACAGGTAAGGGAATGCAAAGTCAATCATATTATTCATCC
Source organism: Nicotiana tabacum (assembly GCF_000715075.1). Lineage (NCBI taxonomy): Eukaryota > Viridiplantae > Streptophyta > Magnoliopsida > Solanales > Solanaceae > Nicotiana > Nicotiana tabacum. Next base: position 87,610,397 of record NC_134083.1, read on the forward strand.
AGGCAAGCTCAAGGGCAACATCTGGGCGAATCAAATCGTAACAAACAAACAGGCATGATGCGAAGCATTCTTTCTTTCCCTGCAAAACAAGTACCAGTGGTTAGAAGCTCGATTTCATTTCTCCCCAAGGCTTTCTTATACAAAGATAAAGAGTAAACAATAGAATAAAAGTCAAATGAAAAAAATATAAAGTTAAAAGTAAGAGACTTCAGGATTTTCTAGATGTCTAGTACATTAGAATTTATACTGGCATTAACCAATGTACAGATTATGAGAATCCAAGATATCGAAATTTCTTGGACCAACAAATATCATTTCCACGCAAACTATTTTGTTGCCTCCTTAATAATTCCCGTCCATAAATTTCCTTTTGTTTTCTTTTAAAAGGCAAAGCCTGACAATCAAATATGCACATAGATTAATCAAAAAAAGTATGCATAGCAACAAAAACTTTAAGCCGTATCTGCTAAAACGTTGAAGTGTACCAATTTTTTTTTCTTTTTTATTGGGATATCTGTCGCATTTAATTTTATCTGTCGCCTTTAATTTTAGGGAGTGTGGAGGTGGGGGTGCTCTGACACCTGCAGATACCCAGTAAACCAAGACGGCCGGTTCCTACTCGCAAGTCCACAATAACTTAATCATGAAACTGACATAGGTGACAGAGCAAGTATTAACCTATTTTCTGCAATCACTGTGTTTACCTCTTTAGGGGCTTGGGGAGAAAGGGGGAGTGAACAGTAAGGATGATTCTTAAATTCAAACCACTATACCTGTTCAATAAAGTAAACAAGCAACTCCTCTGCAAGTTCGCGATCTCCAGATTGTGAGGCTGTCTCCATGGCATCTTTGTAGAGATTATCTTTCTTTGACAGAGCAATGGATTGCTTCCACCTACCAGCTTTCTTATAGATATAGGCAGCAACACGCCGCATCTCGAGAAGCTCATGTTTCTCTATCTGCTTAAAACAAAAGAAAAGCGAAAAAAGTTAATGAGACATCTTATGAACAGAGAGAGAGAACTTAGAAGAACTAGCCTCCACCTTCTGTGCAAGGCCAATCTGATCGAAGTTATCATGCAAATCAGTTGATTCACGTAGTCTATCATAGTCTTCTTCCTCAACATAAATTTCGTTAAGGGCCTCATTCACTGCAGAAACGTTGTTGCTCTGAACAGCAATCATGTAAGGCTTGACTAGGCGAAGGTGACCAGCCTGATATCAACCCAACAGAAAAAACAACAAATGATTTAGAAAGAAGAATGCATACACAATCTAATACAAACAATTCTTGCAAGCAATGAGGTTTTGGTAATAAGCAAAGACCTTTCTCATTATGTCCACTACGCGTGTGTGATCCACTCTAAGTGCAAGAACATTTAGCATATCATTAATGAGATCCGGATGCTCTTTCAAATAGAAGTGAACGGCCTTGTAATAAAGCTCCACATTAGCAACTTTGACAACAATGTCTTTGAACTGCATATGATCCCAGGCATCTGGAGAATGATTCATGACAGTAGTGGCAGCATTATCAAATTCATCATATTGGATGTACAAATATGTGAGTTCCTTCCAGTGTTGCTGCTCATCACAGGCACGAATAAGCTTGGGAATGTTGAGTCTGGTGGAGAATAATTTAATGTGTTCCATGAGCTTCTCGTGACGGTATCTGGCATATAAAACACCAAGTTCTGTGAAGATACCCATATGTGCACGCTCCAAACCCAGCCCACTCTCCATAAGAGAGATTAATTCATTGAAACATCCTCTATTTTGGTAATATTCACTAACTTCCTCCAAGTCATCTACCTGCAAAAGTAAGAGGAGATATACATATCATGAGTAGCCAGAAGATCTCCTTAGATGCAAATGAAGACAGGCAGAAGTACAAGCAATGTCAGCTCGATAATAACGCGTAAAGCACAAAGTTGAGATACCTGAACGATAATGTTAAGCCCACAAATTTGAGCCAAACGGAACTCCTCAGCATCAACACAAGCAAAGCAGACATCTTTCCATGTCTTAGCACTATTTGCCTTGCGTGCTGCATCGACAGCACCTTGAAATTGATTTAACTTCACAAGCGTGCTCGCCAACTTGGCCCAGTTAGAAATGAAAGCGAATATGATCTTTGCAGCCTCATATAAGCCTTCATCAAACAGCTTATCACCAACATTCGGTAGATTAGCAACATTTGGCATGAGAATAAATTCTTCAATGTCACCCAATCGATCAATTTTAGCATATGCATAAATGAGTTCACTATCAACTTTGGGCTCTTTTGTCTTTTGCCTTACCATCAGCAAATACTTAACCAAGTCATGGTAAACATCTGCATCCTCTGCAGCATGAATTACATCCAAAAAGTGGGTGGCGTCATCTGCACGAATAAATGACTCAATAGCGTCGCTCACTAATCCTTCTCTCAGTTGAGCTTTAGCCACCTGGCTCCAAACAGCATCTTCTTCAACTCGGAATGCAAACTCCACAGCCCGATTAATATCACGAATGTTGTCGAGCAGAACATTAACAGCCTGGACATTCAGATTGAACTTCTTGAATATAGCAAAAGCTTCTTCGTAAAGTTGGGCTTCTACAGCAACCTCCCCTACTGCAGGTCCATCAAAATTATCAAGCCTATTGATATAGTCCATTACTCTGGATGGATCGGCTTTGATGGCTGTCAGGATAAGCAAATTCTGCAAATTAAAGTTCCCACTGAATGCAGAGTTCTGGAGCACAATCTTTTCAAGAAGCTCAATTAGTTCATGAGGAAGATCAGCAGTCATGAAAGCTTTAACAGCTGCAGAAACTTGCTCAGGGCTCTTGCTTTCAGGCAAAGCAGTGGAAACAACTTGATCAATAAGCTGCCTTCTAAACTCATTTTCGGGGTTAAGAACTGTCTCCCAAAGATCACCATCCATCCTCTCAACCACATACCTGAAAACATTGTAATATGATGGTTACTCATCAATAGACATCTGATAAACCAGCTAATATCGCAAACCTAACGAGTGACTAACCTCGCTTGAAGTTTGAACAAAGAGTTCTTGTTTGTCACATTAATGAGTTCATCATCACATTGCCCTCTCCTATATGCAACAACAGCAAGGGTAGGATCGCGCTTCTCACAATATTTACCCACAATGCGCGAGTCATAGTATGGATTGGTTGTGAGGAAATGCTCTGGGTTGTTATTGCTATCAATGATGATCTTTCCTAGAGCATTGTGTACATGCACATCTTGACTTCCTTCACTTACAAGATGCTCCAAGAACTGTGTCAGCAAGCGGAGTCGATTCCTGAAAACCAATAGGATAAAAGGTTTAACACACACTAAGGTTGACTGCGAACATTTTTGGATCAATTCTACAGGGATAAACAAAGACCTTTTTTCACATTCTTCCACCAAGGGCTCAACTGGAAGCAGAGAACGCACAGACAGGATCAATCCCTTAATGAAGTCCTCAGGACACTCATCATCTAAAAGCTGCCCTACAACTAAAGGAGCATTTCCTGGATTGACCTATTCCATAGAAGATAAAAGCCTGTCATTCCCCACTTGCAAATACTTCCTTAAAACAAGTATTACACAGAAACCAAACGAACCTTCTGGACATAACCTTCAATATACCGTAGCATATTGTTGGTATAGAGATAGTGTGTGAGATCGGGAACAAAACCAAAGCGGTCACAAACATTAATCAGAGGCCGAGCATCAGGAAGTTTGGCTTCCATCAAGAAGTTCTTTGTCTTTTCTGCATCATAGAAGTTTGATTCTCTTGTGACACGCTCAACCTCCTTGATTTGTCCAGTTCTGGCAGCTGCCTCAATATATTTAAAGTGGATATCAGGATCCTCACTGCACAAGACCCAAAAAATCGATGATTAATTAATAATTATAATTAGCCTGCCAAAATGACAAAAAGATATCTTGAGTATGCACCTGGAACTCAAATATGATCCAAGGAAGAAATATAACCCCTCATAAGACTTAAATTGCTCAAAAAGCTTTATGCAAGCATCAACACCCAACTGCTCACAGTACTCTTTTGCAACCTGCAATACTCATAATCAGCTAAGCTGCCATTATTGTGGAATACTACCAAGAAATTCCGCTGCTTGAATTTATGCAAACATTATAGGTGAGAGTACATGATAAATTCCAGCAAAAGGTCTCTTCTGCAATGACAGACCATAGCCCGTACCTGAACAATTATTTGAAGGTTTCCTTTGATATTGATAACAAGGAGGTCTTTCATGCATTCCAGTGCCCATTCACGTGAAAGAGTCCCAAAGAACTCAACCAAGGCCTGAAAGGAACAGCATTAATCAATATAAGTCAGATAAACTCCTAAAGAAAAGGTAAATACGATCTATGGATTTTTCCAACCTGAGGCTCAATTGCATGTGTATTCACAATAACACGCTTGATATCAGGCAGTTCGGAATAGTGCTGCAGAAACAACAAATAATTATTCTGACTTAGCTGTGGTATCTTGGGGATAGTTAAGGAAGAAATGCTGATAATGATTCAACCTGCAGAGCCCGCATGTAAAGACCACCTTTCTCACAAAGCTGAGCAATCCGAGGTCGATCATAATGACTGAACATCCCATTTGCTAATATAGCATCAGCAACATTCGGGAAAGTCACAAGGTTGATTTCCAAGACCTGAGTAGAAGAAAAAAGTTACGATTCAAAAGCAGAAGAGATTAACAAACAAAGCTTCCTAATGAAAAGAGCAAAGAAACCTTAGTCTGCAGAAAGCCATGCTCTGGAAGGTTAGGTTTCAGAACATCCAGTAAAAATGCTGTTGCCTCACGGATCATGTTCCTCTATTAACAAAAGCAGAAAGAAAGAGACAATCCTTAATCAGCTGTGAACTGCATCCCACAAAAAAAGATAGCAAGCATTCTAAAGCACAGACTTTAAAGCACTTAAGAAAGGAAAAATTTGTAATAAATTGTCTGCTTGACAGTCTACAAGCTATTTGACATCATTATGAGTCGATTAACCTGAAGAAATAGATCGGTGATAGTGTTGTAATCAACAGGACAACCGCCCTCCATTTGGGACATCATGAGCGCAAAGTTAACAGCTCCCTGCACAAACACACAAATATTTCAACTTCATCCAAATTAGCACATGTCAGATTTACAAGTGCTCATTTTCTCTCCACCACAGAAAAGGCAACTTTTTAATCTGAGTACAATATCTCAAAGTGACATCATTAGATACACAATTCTTGTTGCAAAATCTCCTCAAAAAAGAAAACCAAATTTGAGGCTGTATCATACGGTCAAAGATATTAACATCCAAATACCAAAGAGTAAATTTGGTAAAATCTACAAAATGAAGCCAGTAGATAAGGAAGAGATAAGATAACATTATGAATTATACGACTATTCTCAACATACCTGAGGATCAGATCGCAGAATGGTTTGAAGAAGGAACAAGTAGTCAGGTGTATATCCAACCTGTATCAACCAAAAAAATCATTTCAATAATCCAAAGTTGAATTCAGTTATACGAGACAGGTTTGAACCATCTAAATATGGAAGCTCAGACAAGCACCAAAAAAGAAGAAAAACAAATTAAAAATTTCAAGTGAAAAAGAAAGACACAAAGCAGACAGCCACACGACGACACAAATGAGCCACTCACCTGCTTGGAATATATCAGAATCTTATCGAACTCCCTGCGCTCAGCAAAAGCAGCAACAACTTTCGGAGTCGCTCTTGCTTTGATATATATTTTCAGGGCAAGGTCATTATCAACAGTCTAATAAAAATATACATGTGCAATCAGTAACTACAGAAATAGACTACTTGCAAACGAAAAATAAAATAAGGTGGCGAACAAGCAAATAAAGAATTTCAAATTCAAAATTTGACCTTCACAAGATCCCCAAGTTCCTCACTACACTCCAGCTTATCCTCGGCCAACCAGTTCTCCAACAGGTTTTTCTTGTTCTGGTTGACAACAAGGCGCGACAATTCTAATGATTCAAAAGCGTTTAGCTTCCCTTTTGTTAAAAGTGTCCCAAAGTACTGCAATAGCGGAGGCGTTTGCCCTGCTTGAACGGGAACACTCTGCAAAAAAGACCAATTACAAAACTAAGTGAATAAACATATTGACGACCTTTTGCAGAATAACAGACGAATATTCAGAGACTCTTTCACGGCCTGTAGAGTGATAAAAATCCTGAGAGCAAAACATGTTTCCGGTATCATAACCAATACCTGAAATTTGGCAACAGTGTCAGGCGTACGGAGTATGCCTTGTGGTGATTCCGCTGCAAGCTCAGCAGCTTCTTTGTATTTTGTCTGGGCAAACAACTCTTGAAACCGCTGGACAACCTGAGAAAATATAAATGTAATAGAATGAGATCATTGTAGATAAAGACATCATCCTCAGATTATCGACATGTTGAATCAATAAAATCAAAAGATTTTGATAAAACCGCCAACTGCTGATGATATCTACAACAATCAATGATTCCATTTTAGTATATTGTTCTCAGAGAAGGAAACGCAGATAGGATAGCAAAACCAATGGTGCACCATATAATAAGAAAAGATTGGTAGATTTCCATAGGAAGTTGACAATATGATATCAACTTACCAAATTCTCAGCTCCAGGAAGGTTTCCTCTTTTGGCAAGATTAACAGCAAGCTCCAGATTATTCAACTGGAATATGATGTGTCCAAAATTTATATCTTGGTTTATACAAACTAGAAAGAAAACTCTAAATAAAATGTTAATGATTGATATATTATATTAAAAGAATAAAACAAAAATTGACATACTTGGCCACTGACAAAAGGTACTAGAGTTGCTTCATTCACTGTGGCCAGTAACACTTGACCTCGTCTGTTGATGGCATAGAAACCACCAATAGATGAAGCTTCTGCTGTCAGAAAAATAGGATCCGGGCTGATCCTATTCCTGTATACTGCAGTAGCTGTTTCGAGGTCATAGACAAAGAGAAGCCCAAGCTTTGTGATGACATAAATTAAACTGTATTTATGAGATATCTGCCAGAAAAACAAAGAACCATGTTACAGGATACTGAATAAGGCAAAATGCAAAAAGACAAAATAAAGTGACAACAGATCCACACAGAGAAGGCAAGAAATACCTGCATGGCAACTGGGAAATCATCAGCAAAATCTGGAGGAAAGAATAGATCTGCCTGTTTCTTCGTAAAAGCTGGTTTCCCTGCAAACATTTAACACATTAGGAAAACATATGAGAATCATATTAGGCAATTTTCTCACAACAATTTTACTAAATAAACTCCAAGATTAAACTTTTGGAGAAAGGAAGAGAACAGCAGTGTACTGACCTGGCTGGGCTCCAAGCTCAATGACATGCAACTTTGATGTGACTTGTCCAGCATTCGAGGATTTTGTGGCAAAAGAAATAAGTACGGAATCCCTATCATTTCCAGGAACCTGAATAAAGCATGCAACAGTCAGGATGCAAAAAAGAATTAAAAAAAAAATCAAGAACAGTTGAACACATCAAAAGAATGGAGGAGCTTTTCTCACCCTGAATGTGGCAAATGCTGCAGCATGTGCCTCGAGAGCTTGACTGCGTTGCTGATCTACTGAAAATAATTGCATGTTTCCTTTGACTAGTTGGGGCCTCTATTAACAGAAAGACAGCAGAATAGTCAAATAAAGAAGTGCATGTTCCTTGTACATTAAAGATATGAAAAATCATCAGAAATGTAACAAACACAAACAGGGTTCTACCAATCTTTAAGCTTAAGGTTTTTTAATCTGATACCACCGAACATCCAAATAGCAAAAATAATTGCAGTATACTGGCATTTCGATGCAAAATCAACCACAGTCATAGTAAATTACACAATCCAAAGATTGAAAAGTACATGCAAAAAGCATTTTACAGCGACAGGATGTAGACAGAGCAATCACAGAGACAAAAGAGAAGCTGACAAGCCCTAGACAAGCTTTCCCAGTTTCTGCATCCCCAATGACATTGAAAAGGCGGCTTGGGAAGTTGAGAAGGACTGTTTTAAAAAATAGGACACCAAGATTGATTTTTTCATTAGCATAATAAACATTACACACCTCTGGTGAACCTGGCGCGATACCAATCAAAACCAACCATTTCTCTGAAGGATCACATCGGTAGTTAATTATTTGGTTGTTGGCTAAATTGGCTGTTCTATCAAACATCTTTACAGGCTCAGAATCCCCTGCAAAAAGACAAGTTGGAATTATAAAGGGCAGACAACCATCCACCAGCTCAACTTCAAAAAGTGACCAAAAAATTACTACCAACAGAAAACAGAGCTTAACCAGGTAAACAGGAAGAAGAAAAGTTTGTAATGTGAAAAAGAAAACTATCCTACCTTCAATTGGCCAATGATAGACTGACGTTTGAGTAACAAGACCTAACATCTTCGTTGTAATCCACTTCCAGAAAACAACCTGTAGTAATTTGGACATTATATGGCTGAGCAGTGCATCACGTGATCCATTGCTGTGGGCACTAAATAATGCATAAACCAAATCAAATAAATACATAAAGCCAGTACCTGCTCAGGCATCTGATATGATTTCATTTTCTGCTTTGCCTCAATATTGAAAATCTGCAAGTGATCTTGACTAGTTCCCGGGACTTGAGCTTCAAGAGATAAGAGAGGATTGTATCATAGGGTGGTCCTTATATTTTTTTCCTTATATTTTTTTTAATAAGGCAGAGGAAAAGCAGTCTGTTAAGCTTTAAAAATATATTTTCTAACTCACTTATGATATGAATGTAGATGAAGGAAAACAAATTTTCCCCTGTATTATTCACTGATACTCTATTTAGTTTAACAATTATATTGATGAAAAATTAATAACTTATAAAAATGAAATCCATCAATTTGTGTAAGAAAACGAATGAAAGAGTAAAATTGACCTAGCCAAACTACAATGTGCTGGTCCTAACTCCTAATAAAGAACGCTAAAAACATACACCAGGATGTCACTGGAAGGGGGAATTCTGTAAGCAACAATTCCCTAATAACAGAACATACAGCGGGGACAACGATAAGTTCCACTATTGTAGAAAATACAATGAAGATGCAATTAGAAACCACACGTGCTAGATAAGATAAGAAATGCATCAACCATTAGGCATTAGCAGCAGGGTAACAGATTACTAGCGTCTCAACACTCAAAGAGATATAAGGTTTTATGAGAGAAAGGGACAAATGCATCATCTTATGAAACACCTTCTTCAATTGCCAGCTTCCACAGTAAAATTGAGAATGGACACCATTTAGTTCCCATTGTTTCCCTCACTCCAATAAAAAAGTGTGTGATATCCACAAGGATCCGCACAAAGAGGAGATCACGACACGCAATAAAGTCAAAACCCAATCAACCTCCTTGATCCATCCCCTATTTCTCACTTAGATTGCTAAAAGCTTCACATGTGCATTTTACACTATGATTGCTAACTCCTTCTACTTTTTGCTAGTTTCAAAGTTCTTTAGTCGTTTAGCGTATCAAGATAGTGGTGAAGAGAGACTGCTTATTTGCTCGAAAGCAAGTAAGCCAACAAACTCTAAAGCCAGTAAATAAAAATATCATAGGCAATTCAGGAATTGTTATCAAAACCGTTTAAAAATCAATAACTTGAACCAGTATGAGAACCATCGATGAGAATTTAACACTTTAAGCTAAGAATCCATACCTTTTAGAGCCAAAATTCTAGAATTAGGATTCATAAGAGCAGAATCAGCGGTAATTGGACGCCTCAAAGGTTGCATTGGCATGTTCATATCAATAATCACCACACTATTCTGAGGGGCCGTCTCTCTTACACATATATACTTATCCGATTCCATGGTAACATTCGTGAACGTGATGAACTGCGGGTTCACCCCAATACTTTGCAACTGCACAACATAATACGAAATTCAATCCAGTATAACAAAATCAATAGCATACTCTCTATTATAGATCTGGCAATATAATTACGTATCAAAGATCTAACTAACAGTCCACACATGCTAACCTATCAATACACTAATAACAACAGCGAATCAATGTGACTCAAAACAGTACATAATCGAGGCTCAAGTAATTATACCGTGAGGGCCTCTTTCATGGTGATCGGAGCGTTAGCAGCCGCCATGATGGGCGAGATCAAAGATAATGGATCGGAGCTCCGGATCTGTGTTAAATTGCGAAATCAAATGGGCGATTTGGTGGGGAGTCCAAACGCCAGAGAGATCTCAGACGAAGAAGAAACCCTCCAATACAGAGAGGAAACGAAGGGGGAGAAAGAGATCTAGACACAGTTCTTCTGAAGAGAAGAGAGAGAACTGATGCTAGAAATGTATTTTGTAAGCACTGGGCATGCTTAATATACAAAATGCGACAGACTATAGGCGAAATATGGAATTTTTGGATTAGACAAAACTAATAAGTGGGCGTTTGGACATAAGAATTGTAAAATTCAAAAAAAAAGTGAAAAAAAATTTCAAATTGAAATGTTATTTGAAAATTAGAGTTTTGTTTGGACATGAATATAATTTTGGGTTGTGAAAAATTTGAAAAATAACTTTTTGGAGTTTTTAAAAATTTCGAAAAATTCTAAAATAGAATTTTCAAGTGAAAATTGGAAATTTTACGAACAAACGCTGATTACGGAAAAAAGTAAAAAAAAATTAAAAAAAAGGGAATTTTTTTTTATGTCCAAACGGGCTCTAAGTGAGCGTTTGGACATAACAACAACAACAACAATAACACAGTAAAATCCCACTAATGGGGTGTGGGGAGGGTAGTATGTACGCAGGCCTTACCCCTACCCCGAAGGAGTAGAGAGGCTGTTTCCGAAAGACCCTCGGCTAAAAAAAAAATAAAAAGACAAAAGGACAAAAAGAAGACAATATTAGTATCACAACAACAATCATATGATAAATAAAAACACCATGAAATCCAGAAGAAGGATGCAAAGCAAAGGGAGACAATATTAGTAAATATTAGTATCACCACAACAATCATAAGAACAATAGGAACACCATGAAATCTAGAAGAAAGATGCAAAGAAAAAGCGATAGCTAGTAAATAGGACATGCACTGAAAAGCGAAATAGTAAGCCACAATATTGCCACTAGCTATCTTAGACAAAAACCTTACATAGCTAGTCTCACAATGGTACGAAGTAAGGCACGACTCAAGTACCTCCTAACCTACAACCCTAATACTCGACTTCCACATCTTCCTATCTAGTGTCATGTCCTCGGAAATTTTGAGTCTCGCCATATCCTGCCTGATCACCTCTCCCCAATACTTCTTAGGCCGCCCTCTACATCTTCTCGTGCCCTCCACAACCAGCTGCTCACACCTCCGTACCGGAGCATCTAGGCTTCTCCTCTGAACATGTCCGAACCATCTAAGCCTCGCTTCCCGCATCTTGTCATCAATGGGAGCCACATGCACCTTCTCCCGAATATCATCATTCCTAATCTTATCTATCCTAGTGTGCCCGCACATCCACCGCAACATCCTCATTTCTGCTACTTTCATCTTCTGGATATGTGAGTTCTTAACGGGCCAACACTCAGCCCCATACATCATGGCCGGTCTAACCACCGCTTTATAAAACTTACCTTTGAGTATCGGTGGCACTCTCTTGTCACATAGGACTCCAGATGCTAACCTTCACTTCATCCATCCTACCCCAATATGGTGTGTGACATCCTCGTCGATCTCCCCTCCCCCTGGATAACCGAACCAAGGTACTTGAAGCTGCCTCTTCTCGGGATGACCTGCGAATCAAGCCTCACATCCACGCCCACTTCCCCTGGCTCAGCACTGAACTTACACTCCAGGTATTCCGTCTTCGTCCTGCTCAGCTTGAAACCCTTAGACTCAAGAGCCTGTCTCCAAACCTCCAGCCTCTCGTTAACACCGGCTCGCGACTCATCAATCAGAACTATGTCATCGGCGAATAGCATGCACCATGGCACATCCCCTTGAATATGGTGTGTTAACGCGTCCATCACCAGGGCGAAGAAGAACGGACTGAGCGCAGAACCTTGCTGTAACCCCATTACAACCGAAAAATGCTCAGAGTCACCTCCTACTGTCCTAACCCGAGTCTTAGCCCCATTATACATGTCCTTAATCGCCATAATGTACGGAACCGACACACCTTTTGCCTCCAGGCATCTCCAGAGACTTTCTCTAGGAACCTTGTCATACGCTTTCTCTAGGTCAATAAACACCATGTGCAGATCCTTCTTCCTCTCTCTGTATAGTTCCACCAACCTTCTAACAAGGTATATAACTTCTGTAGTCGAACGACCCGGCATGAACCCGAACTGGTTATCGGATACAGACACTGTCATCCTCACCCTCGCTTCAACCACCCTCTCCCACACTTTCATGGTATGACTCAGTAATTTGATACCCCTATAATTGTTACAACTCTGGACATCACCTTTGTTCTTATACAATGGAACCACCGTACTCCACCTCCACTCATCCGGCATCCTCTTCCCCTTAAAAATAATATTAAACAACCTAGTCAACCACTCTAAACCTGCTTTCCCCACACACTTCCAAAATTCTACCGGAATCTCGTCTGGCCCGGTCGCTCTGCCCCTACTCATCTTGCGCATAGCTCTCACGACCTCCTCAAAACGATGAACCTCCTCCGTTCCTCTCCCCAAAATCGAAGCCTCCATGCACCTCGCCATAACCATCTGCGGTCGACCCAATATGCCTATTGAAATCCCCTCCTTTGAATAGCTTCTCAGCAGGCGGAACCTGGCGCACAATCTCATCTAACCCTTCCCATAAGCGCCGTTTAACCTCCTCATCTAGGCCCACATGCGGCGCATAAGCGCTAATGATGTTTAGGGTGCACTCTCCAACCACCAACTTAATAGTCATCAATCTATCATTCACTCGTCTAACCTCAACCACAGACTCTCTAAGTTCCCTATCCACCAAGATGCCCACTCCATTCTTACCTTTCTGGACTCCTGAGTACCAAAGTTTATACCCGTCCACGTCCCTCGCCCTCGACCCTACCCACCTGGTCTCCTGGACACACGCCATATTGACCCTCCTCTTCTGGAGGATCTTCACCAACTCTATAGATTTACCCGTCAATGTACCTACATTCTATGACCCAATTCTCAACCTACAGATACTCTTGTTCCCTTTTGGACATAAGAATTATAAAATTTCGAAAAAAAATTTAAAGTGAAAATGATATTTGAAAACTAGAGTTGTATTTGGACATGAATATAATTTTGGGTTGTTTTTTAAGTTTTGTGACTATTTTTCAAAATTTTAAAAAATTTCAAAATTCATCTTCTAAGTGAAAATTTGAAAATTTATGGCCAAACACTGATTTCGGACAAAAATAAAAAAATTTCGGGAAAAAGTAAAAATTTTCTTATGTCCAAACGGCTCTAAGAAGTCTCTTTTGAGTTGTAAACAGGAGTACACTGTGTCTGAGATCCGAACTAATGATAAAATAACATTCTTTAGGTGACATTTGATAGTGTTATTCAAGCCTATTTTTTTTCTACAAACTTAATTTTGAAGAGATTTATTTACATCCCCAAGTTTGCTTTAAAAATCAAACTCATACTTCAATTTTGAAAAATAATCATTCTCATCCTTATATCAAACTTAATTTTTTAAAATACTTATTTTACCCTTTACAATTTTAGCTCATTTTTTATTTTTCTTATTTTAATCTATGTTATAGACTTAATATAGAGAAATAAATATTATTTTTGAAATAAAAAAGAGTGAGATGTAGAAATCAAGCATAAAAGTGAATAGCATTCAATAATGAGAAAATGAGAAAAAAAAAAATTATAATAAATAATTTACCCATATCAATAATTCTACTAATAGCAATCAAAACTCATTCTATTTACAAAATTGAGAGTTAAAAATGTGAGAATTTTAAAATTATGAAATATATAAAATAGAGGTAGATTTTATAGTAAATTCCTATAAGTTATCTATTCATACTTTACATAATTTTTTATTTTTTAATTTAAACAAAATTATAACAATTAAAACTCAAAATCTATATACATAATGAAGAATAAAAGCAAAAGTGAAACTAAAGTCTCTCTCACACGCACATACATACATTATATGCATAATACACATAATATTAAAATAATAATCATAAGAAGTGGCAATAGATTTTGTAATAAATTTATAAAGTGATTATTAATTTTATAATGTCAATAAACTTCTTTACATTATATTATAAGATATAATATTTTTTAAATTATAAACAAAATACATATATATAAAAATATCATATATATATATATATATATATATATATATATATATATATATATAAAAAGTCAATACATATATGAGAAATTAAAAATGTCAAAGGTAAAATAGATATTACGTAAGAGAAAAGGATGAGAGTAACTATTGTTCAAAGTTTGAGGACGAATCTGATTTTAAAGTAAATTTGGGGATATAAATAATTTTTACCTTATTTTTGTAAAGAAAGTTCTAAAAGAAACAATTATTTTGAGTCCGATATTTTTCAAAACACAAAATTATAATGGGAAACCCTTTACTTCGCAAAATTATAAATCTGATCTCGACACTATCAATTTTACTTATTTTTATATATATATAAATATTAAGCTAATTTTATAAAATATCATGCATTAAACTAATCTTAGATCATTCATTGTCTTGCTAGCATAGTAGACCGGGTGAAAGATCTTGTTGATACGTTGCCCCAAAACTGCTCCAACCGCCACATCACTAGCATCACACATGAGCTCAAAAGGAATGCTCCAATTCGGGGCGGTGATAATGGGAGTAGTTGTCAACTTGAACTTGAGCAATTTGAATGCTCTCATGCAATCATCATTGAAGTGAAATTTAGCATCTTGCTCCAAAGGCTTGCACAAGGGGTTCACCACCTTGGAAAAATCCTTTATGAAACGCCAGTAGAATCCCGCGTGACCCAAGAAACTTCTCACGCCCTTCACGGATGTTGAAGGTGGAAGTTTAGAAATCACCTCTATTTTCGCCTTGTCGACCTCTATTCTCTTCTTTGAAATTTTGTGGCCAAAGACAATATCCTCCTTGACCATGAAATGACATTTCTCCCAATTCAACACTAAGTTCGTTGCTTCACACCTTGCCAAAACCTTATCCAAATGCGTCAAGCAATCATCAAAGGAATCCCCGACTACCGAAAAATCATCCATGAAGACTTCAAGGTATTCCTCTACCATATCCATAAAGATCGCCATCATACACCGTTGAAAAGTTACCGGTGCATTGCATAAGCCAAATGGCATCCGCTTGAAAGCGAAAGTTCCATAGGGACAAGTGAAGGTTATTTTCTCTTGATCTTCCGGGGCAATAAGGATTTGATTGTATACTGAATATCCATCTAGAAAGCAATAGAACGCCCGGCCAGCCAACCTATCAAGCATTTGGTCAAGAAAGGGTAATGTGAAATGGTATTTCCTTGTGACCTTGTTTAGCTTTCGATAGTCCATATACACTCTCCACCCGGTCACCGTTCTTGTTAGAATCAACTCGTTCTTATCATTGGTGACCACAGTTATGCCCCCTTCTTCGGAACGCATTGCACCGGAGAAGTCCACGAACTGTCAAAAATAGGATAGACAACTCCGGCATCCAACCACTTTATGATCTTCTTTTTGACCACCTCTTTCATTGCTTCATTGAGTCTCCTTTGATGTTCAATGGAGGGTTTGGCATCTTCCTTCAAATTAATCTGGTGCATGTAAAATGTGGGGCTTATTCCCCGAATATTCGCCAAAGTCCACTCAATAGCTTTCTTCCTCTTGTGGAGCACCGCCAATGTAGAGTCAACCTGCACATTAGTCAAACATGAGGAAAGAATAACCGGTAAAGTAGAACAAGAGCCAAGGAATTTATACCTTAGATATAGAGGCAGTGACTTCAACTCCAAGATAGAAGGCTCTTCAATTGAAGGCTTTATAGGAGGAGTTTTCCTATTTTTGATATCCAAGAAAAGTTTCCGAGGTGCATAATTGTATTACCTCATCCCTTGCAAAGAATTTACACATTCCATGAAGCCATCCATTTCCTCATCATCAAAATTTAGCAAAACGGCCTCCAACATGTCACCCACATTAATCATGGCACTTGTATCATCAATAATCACATCGGTCGCCAAGTCCACGAACGAACACACTTCATTGCTACTCGGTTGCCTTATAGATTTGCACACGTAGAACACTACCTTTTTATCACTCACCCAAAAAGTGGGTTCACCGGCTTCCACATCAATAAGAGCCTTTCCCATAGCAAGGAACGATCTACCAAGAATAATCGGTACATCATAGTCTACTTCACAATCAAGAATCACAAAATCCGCCGGAAGAATGAACTTGTCAACCCGAACCAATACATCCTCAATCACCCCCAACGGTCTCTTCATTATATGGTCGGCCATTTGTAATCTCATTGATGTGGGTCTTGGTTTCCCAATTCCTAATGTTTTGAAAACCGAATAGGGCATCAAATTGATACTCGCCCCACGGTCACAAAAGAGCTTTTGCAAATTCGGCACTTCCAATGGTACAAGAAATTGTGAAAGCACCGGGATCTTCCAACTTTGGAGCCATCGAATGCACAATTGCACTCACTTGGTGAGTGACTTTGATAATTTCAAAATTCATCGATCTCTTCTTTGTCACCAAGTCTTTTATAAACTTAGCATATCCAGGCATTTGCTCCAAAGCTTCAACTAATGGCACATTTAAGAGAGACTCATCATCATATCAATGAACTTCTTGAATTGATTCTCGCCATTTTTCTTGGCAAGCCTTTTGAGGATAGGGAGGAGGTGGCTTAGGCAATGGTGCCTTAGCTTTTTGCACTACCGTTTCCGGTATGTCAATTACATGATCCCTAGACGGGTTCACATACTCTTGAGTCTCTTCCACCGTGTCATCAATATCAATTCACACTTCATCATTTGCTTGCACCACATTGTTCGGTATCTCCTCTTCTTCTACCACTTGCTCATCATCCACAAGTTGCCTTTGGCTTGAGGTAGGTGCATTCCCATCTTTTCCACTTCTTGTAGTAACGGTTATGGCATTCCCCGTAGTGTTTCCACCCTTCAAGTTCACTACCGTATCACTTGGTAGTGCCCTTTTAGTACGAGAATTTAAAGCTTGAGAGATTTGACCCATTTGCACTTCTAAGTTACGGATTGATGAGTTGTGTGAAGCAAGTTGGGCGTCGGAATCGGCATTCTTCTCCATCATTTGCTTGAATATGTTCTCAATACGACTCATTTCATTGTTGGAGGAACTAGGACCATAAGAAGGATAGGGAGGTGGGTTGCTTGGTTGTTGGACCATCGGGGGCCTTTGAAAACCCGACTCCCGATTTCCTTGGTTGTAGTTCCACCCGCCTTGGTTGTCCCCCCCCCTCCCAATTGCCTTGATTATTATTATTTTTCCAATTCCCTTGATTATTGCTACCATTTCAATTGCCTTGATTGTTGCCACCATTCCAATTATCTTGGTTGCTAGAATTCTAATTGCCTTGATTATTTGAACGTCTCCATTGTTGTTGACTAAGGCCTTGGTAGTTGTTCCTTTTCCCTTGAAAGTTGTTCATATATTAGACCTCTTCATCTTGATCATTGTAAGAATCTCCTTGATTACGAAATTTTCCACTCTTTGTTGTACTTGTAGGCTTCTTGTTCTCCTCTTGTTTACTATCATATTGACTCCCTTCATGGCATTGACTTGCCTCGGGTTTTGCACTTGTTAAAGTTGAGCCTTTGCCAATTCGTTCATGGTAGTTGTCAACTCGGCTATGGCTTGCCCATGGTCATGTAACTCTTTGTGAATAAGAATCACATTTGGATCACCTTGTGGGACATTGGCTCTAGATTGCCACGCCGATGAAGTATCCGCCATTTCATCCAAAACCTCACACACCTCCGCATAAGGCGTAGTCATGAAGTTCCCACTGGCAAGTTGATTCACTACACATTGGTTGGTGGTATTGATCCCCCGATAGAAAGTTTGTTGAATTATGTTTTTCGTCATATTATTATTGGGGCTCTCTTTCACCATTGTCCTATATCTTCCCCATATCTCGTGTAGTGGTTCGTTAGGGTCTTGCTTGTATGCTAAAATTTCATCCAGAAGAATGGCCATGTACCCGGGAGAGAAGTACTTTGAAATAAATTTGTCCGCAAGTTCATCCCACGTACGAATGGAATGATTTGGCAAACGTTCCAACCAATCTAAAGCTTTCCCCCTTAGAGAGAAGGGAAAAAGCCTTAGCCTCAAAGCATCCTTAGAGACATTTGTTTGTTTGCTTCCCCAGCACGTATCAACAAACCCCTTCAAATGTTTATATGCATTTTGACTCGGTGCACCAGTGAAGAACCCTCGTTGCTCGAGCAAAGTGAGAATCACATTGTTTATTTGAAAGTTTCCTTCCCTAATACGGGGTGTGACTATAGTACTTGCATACCCTTTATTCGGCAATACCTGGTGTGGAGCCGCTCGTGATGGAGGTGGGGGTGGAACAGGCATATTGTCTTGAGGCGGTCGGCCTCATCTATTGGCTTGAGGTTCAAGAGGGACCTCATCCATTGCATCATCATCAACGTCCACATCCCCCACGGCTATGTTTTTGAACTCGTTGTTTGTCATCAATGCACCTACAATACTCACACGTTAGTAACAAGGAAGGACAAGAAGATATTTCAAAAACACATCTAAATATATAGCTAACACCGCTTTTTAGCTCCCCGGCAACGACGCCAAAAATTGATCTCATCAAATTTCACTCCTCTATTTGAGGATATGAAAACGGTCGATGCAATAGTGATACCCAACAAGGAGTCAGGGTCGATTTTCCACAGGGAGCTATGAATGGGTCTTAGGGATATACATTATAGTGTATGAACGTGAATTATCTCAAATTACACTTCCACAAAAGTTGGTCGTTTCTAGGTCTAATTTTAACATTTTAAACTAAGATTACAAACTAAGAATTTAAACTAAGAAATTATTTTTGGTTGTTTTTCAAATGATATAAAAGGCCTAGGGCTACGACCTTCACCTAGGTGTTCGCTTAATGGGTTGTAAGCCTTAGAGCTTGTTTTATTGGTCGGGGTGTATTATAGCCATCAACACTCAAATACCCACTCCATGTCTCTCGGTCAGAGTAATTTTGCCCAATTTGGCTCTCTCAAGTCCAAATGGGTATTGAACAAAGCAGTTGATAATAAGATCAAGTCGGGTTTTACTATCTCTAGATTCAACCCTTTAATTGGGTTTATCAATCTCTCGATTGACCCAATTCCGTGCTAGACAAGTTTTCCTAGACTAAGTCTCTCTTTCTCAAGTAGAGACCCAGTCAATTAGGCATGAAATAATGTTTGCAACCATTAAATCTTCAATTAAAAGCAAGAATAAGGCTAGATAATCAACACCCAACCATAAACAAGCAATAAGTCAAACACCCATCAAGTTCCACCCAACCCTAGTAAAAATCTAGCTACTCATGCTTAAATTAGAAGATAAAAAAGAGGAAATAATAATTAAAACCATATTAATGACTAAAATGATAAAACTAATATTCAAAAAGATCAAAATAGCTAAAACTACTAAAAGAAGCAAAGTAAATGCCTGCTGATGTCAAAAGTTCCCAAATATTTACCTAAAAAGGTGAAACTGTTCTATTTATACAGTGCTGGAATTTTTGGACAAAATTGCCCTTCTCGGAGGTTTTGCGGCCACACGATACCATATGCAATCCGCAATCTGCTTCAGTCTTGACATGATTTAAATCTGCGGCCGCACAATTCTAAACCGCGGCCGCATCTATCATATTCTGCGGTCCCCATTTTTCTGGGTGCGGCCGCATAAGGTTCTTCTGCGGACGGCATATTTCTTAGTGCGGCCGCACAGGGCTCTTCTGTGGACCGCACATTTCTGAGTGCGACCGCGTAGCTGACTTCTGTGGCCGCATAATAATTGTGTTGTCTGCACTTCCTTTGAGCTTGGAATGAGAACTCTCTGAACTTTCGATCTTGCTTAACTTCTGCGGCCGCACATTTCATGTGAGGACCGCACTTTTCACACTTGGACTCTAATAATCTTTACTTCGCAATCTACGGCCGCAGATGAAAATCTATGGTCCGCACTTGGAGCTTTTGTGCCTGATTTTGTCCTTGAGTTCAGATCACTCCTTCTTGAGTTGGATTTCATCTTAGTGACTCATTTTTCAATTACTCCTGCAATTAAGCATATTTCATCAATTTTCGGGAATAAAATTAAACGCTTTTGGACTAAAACGAAAGTAATAAGGTGCTAATAAGTAGTAAAAATCCCCACTCATTAACTTCTGCATGAGCGAGATTTTTCTCGCAGAAGCGAGCTCGCATGCATGCAAATTCGTCCGCAAGTGCGATGATCGATGGGCAGAGGGACTTGTTAAGTACGTGGGTTTGGTTCATTTTCATTTCGTTTCTTCCATGATAGTCGGCCTTGGAGCTATTTTGGAGCACTATTTTCATCGTCACTCATGAGGTAAGTAATTTTTACAAGTTGTGAGTTAAATATACGGATTTGGGCTTGTAAATACATGAATATTGTGGAAATTGTGGGATTTCAAGTGAAAATATAGAAATTGGTATTTTTGGATTTTAACCACGATTTTGAAAATGGAATTAGGAGTAAATCATATATTTGAGTTCGTGAGGTCATGACTTTATCTTCAAGAATATTTGGAATCCGGGCACGTGGGCCCGAAGGTTGAATTTATTGACTTTTCGAGTGTAGTTGAGAATTGTTATAAATTGATTAATTATAAGCATTGGAGTATATTTTTGATTGATTTGCACATTATTTGGCTAGTTTCGGACCGATGGGCATTGATTTTAAGGAGCTAGAGAGGCGTTGGAGCCGGTTATGGAACTTCGGAGCGAGGTAAGTCTCATGTCTAACCATGTGAGGGGAAAATTTACCCCGTAGGTGTTATATTCTTATGTGTTACATGTTGTGGGAGCCACACACGTATGAGATAACGAGTGTCCGTGCGTATTCTAGGATTCCTTATTTGTCCGGGTAGACTTAGATTTACGCCATGCTTTAATTGTATTATTTGAGTTATCATTGCATGTATAATTCCCTAATTTTGCATTGCGACCTGAGACGAGGCTTGCGTAGAGTGATAGACTCGCTATTGTAAAGGTTTGATGAGATACTTGATTAGCCGCAGAATAATTATGTTTTCCCTTACGAAATTCTCGCGCATTGTGCGTTTTCATTGAAAAGCTTCATTACATTTCATAACTCACATGTATCTTCGTGAGTGGGGTCAAGGACCCTTAAAGCTTCATATTCTCATGGAAGTGGGGCGTTCGCCTTTGCAGAAAAATAGATGCATCTATGGTTCGTATCGTTCGACCCTCAGCAGTGCACATATTATTATGGGATCGGGACGTACGCCTCGACATTTCTATAAATACTCTTATGGGATCAGGTTGTTCGCTTCTGCAGCGTCGTGCGTAATATTTGGCAAGAAGCCATCGCATCCGTGAGTTTTTCTGATTTGAGTTGTGACGATCTATCTGGTGGGGACCATTTCCCATATCCACTCCGGTTGAGGAGGTGGCCGATAATTGAGGGCTTGCGTTTACTGTTCAGATGAGAATCGTACCACGTGTTAAAATTTATTTACACTATTTTTACCATGCCTCATGCTTGTTTACTTTATGTCGTACTTGATTTGTCTGGTGGTCTTTTGGGCGCAAAGGCGCGGCTATTGCGGGGACTTTACCATGAGCTGCATTCCATGTTACGATCTGCAGCATACAGAGCCTCCATCAGAGTTATTTACATTCTCCTGTCTAACTTGTATTCCAAACAGATACTGTATTTTATTATATTTCTCGGTAGATGCTCATGCACGTGTGACACCGGGTCTTGGGGGTTCCTACTGGATGTTCGTTATTGTAGTTCACATAATTATTATCATTTTACCTCGTAATTTATACTTTATACGGAAATTTATAAAGAGAATTCATAGGCTCCTACGAGTACCCGATGTTTATTTTCTTTATTTAATGGGAGTTATGATTTCAGAATTTTTAAAATAAGTAATTAAGTCGATAATTCATCGTTGGATTTCCTGATGGCGACGTTGGGCGCCATCACGATCTTTAGGGGATTTTGGGTTGTGACATATTCATCCACAAATAAAATGTGATCCATATTTGATACAGTCCATGGCTTTTTATCTTCCATTCTTCCATAACCTTCTTCCCTTCATTTTCCCATATATATGTTAGTACTTAGTTTTGGTAGATGAATCAAGTCTTGTATTTAATTAGAGCTGTCAATATGGGTTGGGCTGGGTTAGCCCAGTCCAGCCCACGTGGATTTTAGCAATTGACGGGCTGGGCTGGGCTACCCCATCATTTTAATGGGCCTTATAATGGTCAACTCACCCCAGTCCTATGTGGGTCGCGGGTCCCCACAGGCCGGCCCATCATTTTTTAAAATATAATGTTATATTTTTCATTTAAATTCTGACCTAAAAAAAGATAATTGTTTAAAAGTTAAAAAATATCTTATTGGAAACAATTCGCAAAACTTAATAACTTTTTATATTGTTCCAATATATCACAATAAAAAATAAAAAAAGTAAAAGACAAGACTATATTTCATTCACTAAAAGTCAAAACTCAAAAAAATTATTCAAGAGAACGTCTATGACGCTTATGAGATATCCAACATATCATATGAATGCGCTTGTGACAAGGTTGTCTTAACATCTTCACTTTTATCTACATCTACAATTCATATGCAATATTAATTAGTTAAATATTAAGAATAATTAAATTATAAAAACTAATAATATTCAAATTCACATAAAAAAAAATTACAAGTTTGAGTTTGGGAATAGCCGTGCAGCCAATTTCGAGTAGTAACAAATGTTTGGATATTTTCATAATGGATGCAACTTCTCTACTTTGTAAGAACATGCCCACCAATGCTAAAAGTTGATTCCAATGCTACAGTGGTAATAGGAATACTAAGTACAACATGCGTCATCACTGAAAAATCGGGATATTTTCTAGAATGGTCATTCCAATACATGTTAACATCCATATCTTGAAACTTCTCAAGATCAAGCTTTGGTTCCTCTAAGTAAAGATCCAATTTTGATTTTTCATCG
Organism: Nicotiana tabacum; assembly: GCF_000715075.1. Classification (NCBI taxonomy): domain Eukaryota; kingdom Viridiplantae; phylum Streptophyta; class Magnoliopsida; order Solanales; family Solanaceae; genus Nicotiana; species Nicotiana tabacum. The sequence continues at coordinate 87,633,666 of NC_134083.1, forward strand.
CTAGAGGCAGTATACTTTTTATATTTTAAATAAATATTTTTATTAGGCCAGCGAACCAGCCCAACCCAGCCCAAACTCAATCAAGCCTCACGGGCCACAGGCTTACTCGGTCGGGTTTAAAAGTCTCGTTTTTAAATGGGTTTCAAAAATTCTAGCCCTACCCTGCTAAATCACGGGCTGGGCTAGCCCAATGGGCCAAACCCATGATTGACGGCTCTATATTTAATTATTTAATGTCATATAGGAGTAACTCTTATTTAGTACTCCATCCGATCTACTTTAATTAGTTTTATTTTATTTTTTTTGTGGTCAACAATATTTGATTGTTTAAAATATCAAGAAGGAATTAACTTCTTTTTTCAAAGTTACCCTTGGAGTAAGGAGTCTATGAGTGTTTGTTATATTTTCAATGAACAAATTAAGGTTAATATGATTAATTTTATTATTAATTAATATTAAAAGGCGGATTCCATAATATGTGTGAATATAGTCAAAAAATCAATTAAAGTATGGTCAACCGAGGTTATTAAGTGAAAAGACAACAACGGGAATCGAAAACAATAATGAAAAAATTAAGTACCAAGTGAGGACCCCTAACCAATTATCCTAACCAAATTAAATTAAAATTCCACTAATCTGGTCTGCAAAAAGATATCACCAACTAATTTAAGAGGATATAAAAGACATTGTACATTGTATTTTTGATATTCATATGAGTAGTAGAAGAGGCACACTAAATAAACTTGAGAGGATACAAAAGATATCTCATTCACATGTTTTTCTTTAATCAATCTATATTGCATAATTAAAAGTACGTCAAAAACTTTAAGGTTGAGAATTGAGACGATTGGATTAGACTTGTGGTTACACTATTTATGTCTAATTACATCTTTGTACAAAAACAATATAGATTAAATGAAGGGGTAAAAAGATAATTTAATTTTTAATGAATATTTTGGTAATTCAATTTTTATTTTGGAATTTCTCACTTATACTCCTTCACGTATATACCATCACCAGTACCATTTACTGAAAGCATTCGCTAGCGTTTGACCATAAATTTCCAAATTTATTTTGAAAAATCTGATTTGAGTGAAGTTTGGTTTGAAGATGAAAATATGTTTGGACATCTGTTTTGGGTGAAGTTTGGTTTGAAAAAACATAAAACATGACTTATGCCCATAAGTTCTAAAAACTATCATAAATACCCAACAATATCATTATCAATAACATTCATTATATTATCGCAAACCATAGTCCTGAACATAAATAAATTTGATACAAAATTATCATTTTTATAATGAACTACATGATACACTATCAGATAACCGAGAAGACGAAGCAACATCGATACAAAATAATAAATAGTGGGCCCGTTTATAAAATACAAAAGTTTGGGGCAATTTTAAAAAAAATATAATAGTGATATTTTGGCCAAAAACCAGCTATTGAGCTGGTTTTGGGATATGAGATTTGGAATTTGGCCAAAATATAGGCAAACTTTATGACCAAATATATGTTTATCAAATAAAACTCAAATTTATTTTGGTAAAATCTATGACTAAACGAGTCCTTCATGTTAGTCATAGGGTCAAAGCAAAAGCATTTTACTTTGCCAAGATTCCCTCAAAGCAATTTTCTTTGTAGACAGTATGCATAAGACCTTTTGAGCTTGATGCAGATCCGGGAGTCGAAGGTTTTGAGTATCACACTACTTTAAATATAGACGTGTTGCTATTTACATGATTTATATGAGTTTCGGTTCAGGTTATTCATCTTTTTGGTTTATATAGACAAATAGATTGAATAAAAAAATATAGTAATAATTATGATAACTTTGCGCAAAGTATAAAACTTCCAATAGTATTACTAGGGCAAAATACATAATTGGACTCTTAAACTTGGCCTTTTTTGTCACTTGAACACCTAAATATAGAATTGTTCCTATTATGCATTTCAACTAAATCCTTTTTGTGCCAATTACACACTTTCTAGACCATCTGATGAAAACTTTTAAAAAAATTATACGCGTGTGTTACAGTTGCCTCTAACACCTTAAATTTAACCACTAAACGTTTTTCACGTAATTAAAATATTCCACCTTATAGAATTAACCCCCAAAACAAATTGAAACTCATTTTCAGAAAATGAAAACCTGACCGTCGGCTCTGGTGACTTTGTGCCCTAAAAACCTCACTGAAAATTTCCTCCGTTCAACTTCATCTCACTTCTTCTTGTTTCGATTTCACTGAAATATCAAGTTATTCTCTATTCCTTGTCTAAGTTGGTGCTTGTAAAGAGAACAAGCATGCCAAATGAGAATAGTCAAATCCATGTACACTAAACTTTTCATTCAACAAAATGAATCGTACATGCCAACCAAGATATGAGCCTTCAACATGCTCAACAAAATACTACAACTTCAAACTAAACTAGTAAAAGCAGCTAATGGACATCAATTAACTGCTGGACACTAAAAACTGCTAAGCTGTTAAAACCAGTTACTGTACACCAAAAGGAACAACTTGAAGCTAGAATTCCACAATATTTAATTCATTTCACCTACAGGGCGACAAAAACAACCACAAAAATCAACAAAAAAAAAAGCTACAACTTCAATTGGGACAAGGTGAACCAAACAGCCATTTCCAAATCAGCGGCAATATCAACACATACACCAAAATCTTCCATTTTTCCACTACTTGTTCCCTCTATTATTCATACTTTTTACTCATTTTCATAAATCAGAAATCACGCCCTTAGCTTACTCAGGAGTCTCATTGTCATACCACCTGAAAAAATTTGCAAGCACCTTTGCCTACAATTTTGCAACAAAAAAAATGACGAACTGGTTTTAATGGAGTCCATAAATTCACAATTCTGCAACAGTCCCACAAGAACAAGAAACTTCTCTTAAAGAAGGTGATTTCGATCTATTTGACATTGTAAGTGAGTGGAGAAATCGATACCCAAATCAAATGGATGACCTTCAAAGGAGCCACCAAGATGTGAAGAAGATGAAACTAAATTCAAGAGAGCTTCAAAGAAGTGAGCTTTATATGCAAAAAAGAGCAAAAAAATGAGAGGAAAAATGATGGGTTCTGACGGGAAGAAGAAGAGAAATAGATGAAGACGGTAAAATTTAGGGTTTTAATAGGAGTAATATATTAGGATATAATAATAATAATAATATAATAATAATAATAACAATAAGCAATTTTTTCTCATGTTCAGGCCCCTTTCTTCATGTCTGTCACGTCACTACTAAGTGTGTAATTGGCACATAAAGGGTTTAGTTGAAATCTCTTATAGGAACAACTCTATGTTTAAACGTTTAAGTAATAAAAAAGATCAAATTTAAGGGTCCACTTATGTATTCTGCCAATTACTAATATACATCTAGATTCACAAAATTAGAACAATCTTCCTACAAAATAAAAGTCAATCCAATTCATAATTAATTGGAATTTTACACCCCTTTTTATCAATGCATAATACAAAAAAAGTCAAAAGTAAACAAAACTAAAGAAAGATAAATAAAGAGAACATAATATATGTATATAATGATAGAATGACTGAAATATTGAATATGTGATGCAACAAACCTAACAGTTCAAAAGATGTTGTACGAAGTACCAATCCCTCGCCACCAAGGAGGAATTGTTTACTTCCTACCGCTGATCAAATTTAGAAAAAAAAGTAAAAAACATTTCATGGCCAAAGAGCATGCATGCCCCTCGGAAGCCAACCAAGCCAATCCTTGGAAGCCACATGAAGGAAAAGCGCTAGTGATAAAATCATAGTACTGTAATAAATAGTTTATGTGTCAGAATGTTTTTATCGACATAGTACACCGCTTAGCAATAAATTATATAGTACGGAACAGTTTACGTGTCATAATTTGTTTGGACATAGTACACCATCACATCATCATCAACCCATTAGTAATACCACTAGTGAGGTTTGGGGTTTGGGGAGAGTAGGGTGTACGCAGACCTTACCCCTACCTCGTGCCTAAGGAGCTTGTTTCCGGGAGACCCTCAACCCAGAAATAAAAGATCTATAACAACAAAAATCAGATAAATAACATCAGCACCGTAAAAGACAACAAATAAATGAAAGGACAATAAGTATGCTAATAATAATAAAATTGAAAAATAACAAATATTGGAAATAAAAATCGTGTGATGAACAACAACCGCTAGTATAACTAGACAAAACTCTATCAGATTAACTCGAAAAACGCTCAACTACCACTACAAGAAAAAGGGTCTTTAGCGAAGGGAAATCTGGTCGCTATAGGTCTAAATACGGTCGTTATCGACCAATAACGACCGGTACAAATCCGGTCGTGACCGGTCGTTAAAGGTCTTGACGTTAAAAGTTCACGACCGAATTCCAATCCGGACGTTAAAACTTTTTTAACGACAACAATAAATCCGGTCGTTATAGCACCTTTCAATGACAGGATTTTTCTTCGTTAATTACTATTTCACCGTCATTAAGAGCCTCTATAATGACAACTAATTCTACTTTTAACGACCAAAATTACTCTCGCTAATTGTGAATTGCTCTCTCTAACATTACATTTAATGACCAAAATTCTATTCGCTAATGGTAATTTTAATAAATATAATTAGATGGAACTAATGGATCACATCACCAAAAATATAAACATTTAATACTCATAAAACATCAATGTTAATGACAAAGAACTAATGCATCACATAGACTAAAATATATAAATATTCAAATTGTATGACATTATTCTTTTCAAAGTACAAAAAGAAAAGAATAGAATTGTAACATCTAAATAGGGCAACTCAACCCCTTGCAAAACAAAGTAGGTTCCTCTCGCAATTCAACTTGGTCTTTAACATTTACAGCTGCTTCAACTCACTCAACAATAACCCTTGCTTCAATTGTGAACAAGTCCAATGAAGTAGTACCCATTGCTAAACAATAACGCTTGCTTCCGCTGCAAATATTTTTACATCCAAAAAAGTAGATTCAGAATTAAGTAAACAAGTCCATCATTCACTAACTAAAGTTAAAAAGACGCTTCAAGTATCTTTCAATTTGCAATCCATTAAATTAAGAATTCAACCACTAAATCTCATCGTGAAACTGTTCATAAACATGATAAGGCAAAAAGAAAAATAGTAGCAAGCCTGAAAGCAGGAGCATAGAAAAAAAGATAGTGCTCAGCTGCTACGAACTATGTTCATCCTTTACGACTGCATAAAGAGCCAATAGGAGATATCTGCTGGAAGAGATCCTCTTCACTTTCGTAGGGAGACCATTGTACAATAATTTTTTAATTTCTTGTCCAATCATCAGTTGAAGATTGATTCAACGTTTTCAACTTTCTTTTCCCTTCATAAAATCAATCTTCACATTGCCAAATATAAAAACCATGTTAAATAATTTAATGAGGCATTCTTACAACTAAATGATACTGTAGTTTAGAAAATACATAACGAGCTATAAAAATAACCCTAATGCTCGACCTCCACACTTCCTTATCTAGGGCCATGTCCTCAAAAATCTGAAGCCGCATCATGTCCTACCTAATCACCTCGCCCCAATACTTCTTAGGCCGCCCTCTACCTCTTCTCGTACTTGCCAAAGCCAACCACTCACACCTCCTAACAAGTAAAATATCTTTTTGCCAAGCATATGAACCATCTAAGCCTCGCTTCCCGCATCTTGGCATCCATGGGAGCCACGCCCACCCTCTCTCGAATATTTTCATTCCTAATCTTATCAAGCCTAGTGTGCCTACACATCTATCTCAACATCCTCATTTCTGCTACTTTCATCTTCTGGATATGAGAATTTTTGACTGGCCAACACTCAGCTCCATACAACATGGCCGGTCTAACCACCACTTTATAGGATTTACATTTAAGTTTCAGTGGCACCTTCTTGTCGCACAGGACTGCAGACGCTAACCTCCATTTCATCCACCCCACCTCGATACGGTGCGTGACATCCCCGTCGATCTCCCCGTCTCCCTGGATAATTGACCCTAGGTACTTGAAACTCTCTCTCTTAGGGATGACTTGCGTGTCAAGCGTCACCTCCATGTCCGCTTCCCCCGACACCTCGCCGAACTTACTCTCCAAATATTCCGTCTAGGTCCTACTCAACTTGAAACCTTTAGACTCCACGGCTTGCCTCTATACCTCCAGTCTCTCATTCACGCCGCCTCTCGTCTCATCAATCATAACTATATCATGAGCGAACAACATACATTAAGGGTAACATGTGGGTCAGGCCCGGTCCTAAGTGGGCTTCGTGGATCCGATCCTAAGTGGGCCAGTCCTAGACGGGCCGGTCCTAAGCGGTTCCGGGCTTCGCGGGCTTCTTGTTGGAACCGGTGCGGGACCGGGACCACGAACTAACGGTCCCGGATTAAGTGGGCCGATCCCGGACCTAAGTGGGTCCAACAGATGCTTTCTATTTTTAAATTTTTTTTTTTATAGAAGTTAGAGAAAAAAAATAGTAATAAAAATATCTAAGGCAATTCCTTGTAAATTATATTATAGAACTGTCACCTAAAATTTTTAATTCAAATTTAAAGACAAAAATATTGTAAAGAGATATTCAAAGCAATGCGTTATAATATATATATATATATATATATATACACATTTTTGTTCGAGTGGGTCCGGCGGCTTCACTATGCTGTAGGTCTGGCGGCTTCACTGTTTGAGTGGGGTCCAGCTGTTTTACTGTGCTGGTTTCTTTTCCGCTTTTTTCATTTTGCGGATGAATTCTTCTGCATCATGTAAGTCTTCTTCAAATAATATCCTTTCTGCTTCAATGGGCTGAGAATCTTCAGCAATATCATCGTTGCTTGTTTCACTTTGCATTGACGTATCTAACTTTTCATATTGATTAATGGAAGACAGTAAATTTCTTTTAACCTCTTCCAAGTAACTGTTAACCATCTCTGTTTTATCTCCTTCTTGAAAGGAGATCCTTCTGGTAATATGCCTCACTGAACTGTCATCAATTACCTCTTTCTGAGGTTTACTGGAATATTCTTGGATCTTCATCTCGATTGAATCCAAGAGCTCTTGACCATATAAGGTCTTTGTTTTGGGATCCTTCTTCATTAACTTGTCCCAAAAATTGTTGTAAAAAGTCCTATATAAGCAGGGGACTTGTTCTTCAGTGAATCCGATTTCCGGATTCCATTTGTGTATCCAAGGGATAGAAAATTCCAGAAAAAAATATATTTGGTTAATTTTTTCTGGGTAGCAGATATGATCTGCGTGATATAAATCGTTAATAAAAGGAGAAATTTTTATCCATTCTTTGTATAACATGAGAAATGGATCTGGTAAAATCTTTATTGTTGGACCGTGGTATGACCACCAGTTTAGAAACCAATTAGGAACAGTTGTTGCAAATATCTTTGCACATACTTTTATAAACCAAGTATGTTTGTGTCTATCATTATTGTAGTATAATACTTTATCAAAAGCTTGGATATAATCCCAATAAGTAAAATTCATTTTATTTTTGTTAAGGCTTATCTGCCTTTCCTTCATTGTGGATATACCCCAATCTTCAATAGATATAATCTGTTTAATTATAATCTTCGAGAAGTTATAAACGTTCTCGTCTGTGCTATACCCAGAAAAGTGCTGAAAATCTGCACTTCCAGTACTGGTTAGTATCGTTTCATATTAGGAACGGGTTTTGTATGACTCACCCGGATAATATAACCCATTTATCAAATACCTTTGGAATATCTTCCACGGTTCTTCTTTTCTCTGAATGTCAGAGTTTTCTAAGAGAAATATCATTTCTCTTTTTGGCACTTTCTCGTATGACTTGATATCATCATTGTCATCTTTAGTAATGGAAGCAAAAGTATTACTTTGCTTAACAGAAGTATCTTTCTGTTTTTTAGCAGTCAAATATGCCTGCAAATGTGCGTATAACGGACTATCTTCTGGAATATCTTCCAGATGGACGGATGGTCCAATCGATGATTCTTCTCTGAGAGATATCCTCTCATTGACTAAACTCCTTCTTCCCATTTGTATAACTGGGGAGTTTGATGAGGATCCGTATGACGATCCCGAAGGTGATGACCTTCCTTTGGACTGTGGGGATGATCTTCCCCAACCTCTACCTCTTCCCCTACCCCAGGGGGTTCCATCCTGTAAATATTCACGAGATAAGAAATCTGGCAGAGAATTATCAATTCCCTTTTTATATTGTATTTCAAAATCAAAAGGGGCTAATTGAGCTTGCCATCTTGCAAATATCATTTTTGAGGCATCATGTTTAAAATCTTTATTAAACATATATTTAACAGATTGTGCGTCAGTTTTTATCAAAAACTTTTGATTGTATAAGTCGTCCTGAAATTTTAAAATACATTTTACTATGGTTAACATTTCATGTGCCACAGTAGCGTATTTTCTCTGGGCTTCAGACCATTTACCAGAGTAAAATCTAATCAGATATTCATGTTTATCATTGGGATTTATCTGTTTTAATATCCCTCCATAACCAATATTAGACGCATCAGTCTCTATAATCTTTTGCCATGTAGGATTAGCAAGGGTTAAGCAAGGTAAAGATTTAACACGTTGCTTAATATTTTTTACCAAAGTAGTGTGACTATCAGTCCAAGGGTTTTTATAATTCTTTTTTAACCTATCATATAAGGGGGCTAAATCACGTGACAGATCTTTATAAAAAGGTGAAATATAATTTAAACTTCCCAAAAATCTTTGTAACTGAGTTCTATCAGTAATAACATCGGGAAATTTTGAGGCAAAATCAATCGATCGTTGAATAGGAGTAATCTTACCCTGACAAATATAATGTCCTAGGAATCGAATGTTAGTTTGAAATAAGCTCATTTTTTATTTTGAGATTACCAAACCATTTTGTATAATAATTCTTTTGAAAATATCTAAATGCTTAATATGCATTTCAAGTGTTTTGAAAAATACCAAAATGTCATCGATATATACAATGACGAAGTCTAGATAAGGGTTGAAAATATCATTCATAATTTTTTGGAATTCTGAAGGGGCATTTTTTAAACCAAAAGGCATAACATTCCATTCATATTGCCCAAATGGAACATTAAAAGCAGTTCTATAAGTATGCTCTTTAAATATTTGAATCTGCCAATAACCAGATTTTAAATCAAATTTTGAAAATATATTGGCGTCATATAATCTAGACAATAAATCTCTTTTATTAGGAATAGGATACCTAACCCATTTCAAATATTTATTCAAGGGCTTATAATTAATGACTAATCTAGGAACACCACGTTCCTTTTCAGCCGCGTTATTAACATAAAAAGCTGTACAAGACCAAGGAGATTTTGAGGGTTTTATCAAACCCTTTGATAGCAGACTATCAATCTCTTTTTTGCAAAATTCTACCAATTCTGCATTCATCTGACAAGGTCGAGATTTAGTAGGAATATCATCCTCAGTGAAATTATCTTCATATGGAAGAGTGACAATATGCTTTTTTCGATTCCAAAAAGCACTAGGATGTTCGGCACAGATATCAACAGCAATCTGCTCAGAAATCAATTTGATTTTTTCTTGTATTTTAGTAAAATTTAAAGTATCAAATATATTCATACTAAACAATTCTAATTGTAAAGAATCAACATGTTTTTGCTTCATATCAATTAAAGCATTAATATCTCTAGTTACTGGATCTGTAACAAAAGTATAACTTATCTCTTTATCCTTATAAGTAGCAGTAAAACCTTTCGAGTTTATGCTAGTAAAAGGATAAACGGCGTTAATAAACGGTGTTCCAAGTATAATTGGAGGGTATAACTGGTTTTTTACCAAGAAAAAGAAGTGAGGAATACAGACTTTATTCTGACAAATACCCGTATTAGGAAGTTTATACTTTATATCTAAAGCATGTCCGGATGCAGATCTAACCATATGAGTAGTTTTTTGAAAATATTTTGTAGGTACTAAACCTTCTTGAATGCAGCTAACATCTGCTCCACTATCAATCATGGCAATGTTTGTAATTGAGAAACTATTATCAATGAGAATAGTACATTTGATGTACCATTTATGAGCAGTAATAATTTGCATCATTCCTAAAAACATATCATGTTTAGGATTAAAACTAATAGGTTTTTATTCAATATCATTTTCAAAAATACCTTTGTTTTTATCATTAGATTTCTCAGCTGGAGAATTGATTTTCTCAATCTGAGTAATCCTATGATCACAAATCATTTGATTTTGTTTAAGAGATTTGATCTCTCGTTTTAAGTTTTCAACTTCAATTTTTAAATCATCGAAAGAAGAATCTCTTGCTGGAGTTGCATTTTTGTTTAACAAACGGTTATTAACCTCTAGTAAAGAATAAGGCGGGGAATATTCAAATTCTTTTTCAAAAGGTTTTGCAAAGCCAGAACTTGAATTAGAACTTGAACTAGCAGCCAAATTAATAATTTTTTCACGAAGTTTTTCATCAGTAACTTCTTTTAAAAGTTCTATTACATTATCAGATGTAATAGTTTTCATGTTTAGATCTTGAAACTGTGATTGTAATTTATAAAATTCATCATCACAAGTACATGTATCACCTTTGCAAGTTGTACAAGTATTATCAATATTTTTATCACTATCAGATAAATCAAGCAAATCAATTTCAGCTTCGGATTCTGATTTAGAATAATAATCAGATTCCGATCCAGAAGTGTATAACAAACTATAAACCTTATCACGTAGTTCATCGTCTAGTCCTAAGGTTTTCAGCTTTTGAAGCTTACAATTTGGAGCTATATGGCCAAATTTACCACACTTATAACACTTAATGTCAGCAAGATCTCGCTTAGACCTATTTTTGGTAAATCTAGTAGACTTGCGATGTGCTTTCTTGGCTTCTCTTTCTTCTTTGGATCTATATCTAGATCTCTTTTTCCTATAAGGACTGTCTTGGTTGGGGTATCTATGATACTTATGTTTCTTCTTCCTATGAGTAGAAGTCTCGGGTAAACCGAACTGGGTGCAAAAGTCCCCTAACTGGTTTCTTTCTTTAAGCTTATCCATCTTAAGCTGTCTGGACAATCTTAATTCATTGCACGGGTTTAACCCTTCCTGTGTGCAAATTCCTATTAATTTACCATAGGTATAGTCTGCTTAAGGAATTTCTCCATAACTACCTCTTAAAACCTTTCTAACTCTTTCGGCAAATAAAGAGGGAAGGCCATCTATGAACTTAGCTTTCCAATGTTCAAACTTATTTTCTGGTAGTTCCATCACTCTACTCATAAACGTGTCTTTATACCACCTAAACTCACTTAAAGTCTTACATCTAAGGCTATTAAGGAGGGTACGGACAGTCTCATTTTGGTTGGTAAATCTACCATTGAAGTGTTCTAATATAGTAAGAATAAGAGTGTAAATAGCATCTTCTCTATTTGCTACTAGAGCCATGCCTAAGTTATCAAGTCCTTCGTCAACGGCTTTAGCGTTAATAACCATTGCTCTTTCGTCGACAGACAAATAATTATCCCACCAGCCACGAAGTTGGCCAGTAAAACCTGCAACAATCATTCTGCAAATATTCCTATCTGTATTCTTCACACTTTTACAGATAGTTGCATACATAAGCATTCTATGTACTAGAATAGTTAACTGCCTATCAGTCAAACCATCAAGGTTCCATTCGTAAATTTCGGAACCACTGTAAGACGTATTAGTCTGATTCCAATCACGTTCCTCTATTAAAACATCTTGAGGAGTAGGACGATTGTAATAATAAGTCTGCATTCTAGGTTTATCAGCATAACTGCTATCTGCAAACTTACTATTCTTTTTGGGGTAAGTTCTAAGTTTATTAAACTCTGACAAAACATCCTTTTTATAGTCAAAAGTAGAATCTAATTTATCAGCAAAATCATTTGATAAATCAATGGGTTTGATATTCAAACCGGATAACTTTTTATCAAGAAGTTCTTCTAAGTCACCAAAAGATTTAAATTTAAAATCCTGAATATCAGGGGGTCTTTGAATATGAGTAAGAACAATTTGAGGTTCTGATTTGCTTCCTGAAGAAGAGGCAATATCAGTCAAAGTCTTTTTAGTATTCATATCCTTAATCAAGACTGTTAAATCATCAAGTTTTTTATTAAGAAAACTAACGTTTTCACCCAAAACTTTAACATGGTATATATAAGATAATGGAACTCAGTTATGTAAAGATTTCTATTTTAACATATTTGAGAATTCTTAATCTAGCTAATTCAGTACCCTTATATTTAAAGACTGGCGGTAATCCGCACAATCAGTAAGGATGAGAATTGAAATATACTTGAATTTTATATATAGTTTAATGACTGTATGGAAGGTTAAAAATCTTTACTCAAGCAAGGGGTCTGTCACAATATAATACATACTTTTATTGAGCCCATGTGTCTAGCAGTTCTAACCGTGAAAGAAGATGCCCTTTTAACTCCTTTATCGGGCTGAGGTTCACGGCTGGCTAGACGGAGCCACTAAGGCAAAGCCAATAAGAGCAGTGTTATATCAGACTGTACCAACCATCTTGACACCAAGTCAAAACTCTATATATAAAACTCATTTATATTTTAATAGATGCCGTCGCTTTCATGGTGTATATAGGAGAGAAGTTAGATACTCAACATAGATATGAAGTCTCTTAGCCGGACATCGTCACGGCCAGAGAGGAGAGACTAGAAGAAATGCTAAACTAAGAAAGACAGAAGTATGTACCTTGTGGCCAAGAAGCAAGGCCCTGAAGATGAAGAACTGAAAACTTTTATTTACTTGTTCTTCTATTACAATCTACAAACTTCAAACTAACTCTTTACTTACACTTAGAGAGAGAGAGAGAGAGTTCTAGAGAGCGGGAGTCTTAACGTCTGCCTCTTAAAAATGAACGAATGACTTCTATAAATAGAAAAAGAAAAGGAATCTGTGAACAGTAAAAGTGGGTCCCCGTGGGTCCCTGTAACAGTGTTTCTACTGTTGAAACAGTGTATTTACTGTTGATGAACAGTGTATCTACTGTTCGAGTGGGTTCGGCGGCTTCACTATGCTGTAGGTCCGGCGGCTTCACTGTTTGAGTGGGGTCCAACTGTTTTACTGTGCTGGTTTCTTTTTCGCTTTTTTCATTTTGCGGATGAATTCTTCTGCATCATGTAAGTCTTCTTCAGATAATATCCTTTCTGCTTCAATGGGCTGAGAATCTTCAGCAATATCATCGTTGCTTGTTTCACTTTGCATTGACGTATCTGACTTTTCATATTGATTAATGGAAGACAGTAAATTTCTTTTAACCTCTTCCAAGTAACTGTTAATCATCTCTGTTTTATCTCCTTCTTGAAAGGAGATCCTTCTGGCAATATGCCTCACTGAACTGTCATCAATTACCTCTTTCTGAGGTTTACTGGAATATTCTTGGATCTTCATCTCGATTGAATCCAAGAGCTCTTGACCATATAAGGTCTTTGTTTTGGGATCCTTCTTCATTAACTTGTCCCAAAAATTGTTGTAAAAAGTCCTATATAAGCAGGGGACTTGTTCTTCAGTGAATCCGACTTCCGGATTCCATTTGTGTATCCAAGGGATAGAAAATTCCAGAAAGAAATATATTTGGTTAATTTTTTCTGGGTAGCAGATATGATCTGCGTGATATAAATCATTAATAAAAGGAGAAATTTTTATCCATTCTTTGTATAACATGAGAAATGGATCTGGTAAAATCTTTATTGTTGGACCGTGGTATGACCACCAGTTTAGAAACCAATTAGGAACAGTTGTTGCAAATATCTTTGCACATACTTTTATAAACCAAGTATGTTTGTGTCTATCATTATTGTAGTATAATACTTTATCAAAAGCTTGGATATAATCCCAATAAGTAAAATTCATTTTATTTTTGTTAAGGCTTATCTGCCTTTCCTTCATTGTGGATATACCCCAATCTTCAACAGATATAATCTGTTTAATTATAATCTTCGAGAAGTTATAAACGTTCTCGTCTGTGCTATACCCAGAAAAGTGCTGAAAATCTGCACTTCCAGTACTGGTTAGTATCGTTTCATAGTAGGAACGGGTTTTGTATGACTCACCCGGATAATATAACCCATTTATCAAATACCTTTGGAATATCTTCCACGGTTCTTCTTTTCTCTGAATGTCAGAGTTTTCTAAGAGAAATATCATTTCTCTTTTTGGCACTTTCTCGTATGACTTGATATCATCATTGTCATCTTTAGTAATGGAAGCAAAAGTATTACTTTGCTTAACAGAAGTATCTTTCTGTTTTTTAGCAGTCAAATATGCCTGCAAATGTGCGTATAACGGACTATCTTCTGGAATATCTTCCAGATGGACGGATGGTCCAATCGATGATTCTTCTCTGAGAGATATCCTCTCATTGACTAAACTCCTTCTTCCCATTTGTATAACTGGGGAGTTTGATGAGGATCCGTATGACGATCCCGAAGGTGATGACCTTCCTTTGGACTGTGGGGATGATCTTTCCCAACCTCTACCTCTTCCCCTACCCCAGGGGGGTTCCATCCTGTAAATATTCACGAGATAAGAAATCTGGCAGAGAATTATCAATTCCCTTTTTATATTGTATTTCAAAATCAAAAGGGGCTAATTGAGCTTGCCATCTTGCAAATATCATTTTTGAGGCATCATATTTAAAATCTTTATTAAACATATATTTAACAGATTGTGCGTCAGTTTTTATCAAAAACTTTTGATTGTATAAGTCGTCCTGAAATTTTAAAACACATTTTACTATGGTTAACATTTCATGTGCCACAGTAGCGTATTTTCTCTGGGCTTCAGACCATTTACCAGAGTAAAATCTAATCAGATATTCATGTTTATCATTGGGATTTATCTGTTTTAATATCCCTCCATAACCAATATTAGACGCATCAGTCTCTATAATCTTTTGCCATGTAGGATTAGCAAGGGTTAAGCAAGGTAAAGATTTAACACGTTGCTTAATATTTTTTACCAAAGTAGTGTGACTATCAGTCCAAGGGTTTTTATAATTCTTTTTTAACCTATCATATAAGGGGGCTAAATCACGTGACAGATCTTTATAAAAAGGTGAAATATAATTTAAACTTCCCAAAAATCTTTGTAACTGAGTTCTATCAGTAATAATATCGGGAAATTTTGAGGCAAAATCAATCGATCGTTGAATAGGAGTAATCTTACCCTGACAAATATAATGTCCTAGGAATCGAATGTTAGTTTGAAATAAGCTCATTTTTTATTTTGAGATTACCAAACCATTTTGTATAATAATTCTTTTGAAAATATCTAAATGCTTAATATGCATTTCAAGTGTTTTGAAAAATACCAAAATGTCATCGATATATACAATGACGAAGTCTAGATAAGGGTTGAAAATATCATTCATAATTTTTTGGAATTCTGAAGGGGCATTTTTTAAACCAAAAGGCATAACATTCCATTCATATTGCCCAAATGGAACATTAAAAGCAGTTCTATAAGTATGCTCTTTAAATATTTGAATCTGCCAATAACCAGATTTTAAATCAAATTTTGAAAATATATTGGCGTCATATAATCTAGACAATAAATCTCTTTTATTAGGAATAGGATACCTAACCCATTTCAAATATTTATTCAAGGGCTTATAATTAATGACTAATCTAGGAACACCACGTTCCTTTTCAGCCGCGTTATTAACATAAAAAGCTGTACAAGACCAAGGAGATTTTGAGGGTTTTATCAAACCCTTTGATAGCAGACTATCAATCTCTTTTTTGCAAAATTCTACCAATTCTGCATTCATCTGACAAGGTCGAGATTTAGTAGGAATATCATCCTCAGTGAAATTATCTTCATATGGAAGAGTGACAATATGCTTTTTTCGATTCCAAAAAGCACTAGGATGTTCGGCACAGATATCAACAGCAATCTGCTCAGAAATCAATTTGATTTTTTCTTGTATTTTAGTAAAATTTAAAGTATCAAATATATTCATACTAAACAATTCTAATTGTAAAGAATCAACATGTTTTTGCTTCATATCAATTAAAGCATTAATATCTCTAGTTACTGGATCTGTAACAAAAGTATAACTTATCTCTTTATCCTTATAAGTAGCAGTAAAACCTTTCGAGTTTATGCTAGTAAAAGGATAAACGGCTTTAATAAACGGTGTTCCAAGTATAATTGGAGGGTATAACTGGTTTTTTACCAAGAAAAAGAAGTGAGGAATACAGACTTTATTCTGACAAATACCCGTATTAGGAAGTTTATACTTTATATCTAAAGCATGTCCGGATGCAGATCTAACCATATGAGTAGTTTTTTGAAAATATTTTGTAGGTACTAAACCTTCTTGAATGCAGCTAACATCTGCTCCACTATCAATCATGGCAATGTTTGTAATTGAGAAACTATTATCAATGAGAATAGTACATTTGATGTACCATTTATGAGCAGTAATAATTTGCATCATTCCTAAAAACATATCATGTTTAGGATTAAAACTAATAGGTTTTTCTTCAATATCATTTTCAAAAATACCTTTGTTTTTATCATTAGATTTCTCAGCTGGAGAATTGATTTTCTCAATCTGAGTAATCCTATGATCACAAATCATTTGATTTTGTTTAAGAGATTTGATCTCTCGTTTTAAGTTTTCAACTTCAATTTTTAAATCATCGAAAGAAGAATCTCTTGCTGGAGTTGCATTTTTGTTTAACAAACGGTTATTAACCTCTAGTAAAGAATAAGGCGGGGAATATTCAAATTCTTTTTCAAAAGGTTTTGCAAAGCCAGAACTTGAATTAGAACTTGAACTAGCAGCCAAATTAATAATTTTTTCACGAAGTTTTTCATCAGTAACTTCTTTTAAAAGTTCTATTACATTATCAGATGTAATAGTTTTCATGTTTAGATCTTGAAACTGTGATTGTAATTTATAAAATTCATCATCACAAGTACATGTATCACCTTTGCAAGTTGTACAAGTATTATCAATATTTTTATCACTATCAGATAAATCAAGCAAATCAATTTCAGCTTCGGATTCTGATTTAGAATAATAATCAGATTCCGATCCAGAAGTGTATAACAAACTATAAACCTTATCACGTAGTTCATCGTCTAGTCCTAAGGTTTTCAGCTTTTGAAGCTTACAATTTGGAGCTATATGGCCAAATTTACCACACTTATAACACTTAATGTCAGCAAGATCTCGCTTAGACCTATTTTTGGTAAATCTAGTAGACTTGCGATGTGCTTTCTTGGCTTCTCTTTCTTCTTTGGATCTATATCTAGATATCTTTTTCCTATAAGGACTGTCTTGGTTGGGGTATCTATGATACTTATGTTTCTTCTTCCTATGAGTAGAAGTCTCGGGTAAACCGAACTGGGTGCAAAAGTCCCCTAACTGGTTTCTTTCTTTAAGCTTATCCATCTTAAGCTGTCTGGACAATCTTAATTCATTGCACGGGTTTAACCCTTCCTGTGTGCAAATTCCTATTAATTTACCATAGGTATAGTCTGCTTAAGGAATTTCTCCATAACTACCTCTTAAAACCTTTCTAACTCTTTCGGCAAATAAAGAGGGAAGGCCATCTATGAACTTAGCTTTCCAATGTTCAAACTTATTTTCTGGTAGTTCCATCACTCTACTCATAAACGTGTCTTTATACCACCTAAACTCACTTAAAGTCTTACATCTAAGGCTATTAAGGAGGGTACGGACAGTCTCATTTTGGTTGGTAAATCTACCATTGAAGTGTTCTAATATAGTAAGAATAAGAGTGTAAATAGCATATTCTCTATTTGCTACTAGAGCCATGCCTAAGTTATCAATTCCATCCTCAGTGGCTTTGGCATTAATAACCATTGCCCTTTCATCGACACTCAAATAATTGTCCCACCAGCCACGAAGTTGGCCAGTAAAACCTGCAACAATCATTCTGCAAATATTCCTATCTGTATTCTTCACACTTTTACAGATAGTTGCATACATAAGCATTCTATGTACTAGAATAGTTAACTGCCTATCAGTCAAACCATCAAGGTTCCATTCGTAAATTTCGGAACCACTGTAAGACGTATTAGTCTGATTCCAATCACGTTCCTCTATTAAAACATCTTGAGGAGTAGGACGATTGTAATAATAAGTCTGCATTCTAGGTTTATCAGCATAACTGCTATCTGCAAACTTACTATTCTTTTTGGGGTAAGTTCTGAGTTTATTAAACTCTGACAAAACATCCTTTTTATAGTCAAAAGTAGAATCTAATTTATCAGCAAAATCATTTGATAAATCAATGGGTTTGATATTCAAACCGGATAACTTTTTATCAAGAAGTTCTTCTAAGTCACCAAAAGATTTAAATTTAAAATCCTGAATATCAGGGGGTCTTTGAATATGAGTAAGAACAATTTGAGGTTCTGATTTGCTTCCTGAAGAAGAGGCAATATCAGTCAAAGTATTTTTAGTATTCATATCCTTAATCAAGACTGTTAAATCATCAAGTTTTTTATTAAGAAAACTTATGTTTTCACCCAAAACTTTAACATATAAACTCAAATAATTATTTTGAGAAATTAGTTTATTAATTTCTGTGATGCTGACTGCGGCAACATCTTCATCAATAAATTTTTAAAATGCAGTAAAAGTAATACCTGTATTATTAGGTAAAACAAAAGATGATTGAGGAGGGTAAATGGCTTTAGTAATATTGCCATTCCCGTCTTTATAAGATCTTTCCAAAACTTTTATAAAAAGTGGTAAATATGTGGTTATAAACCAAGGAACAAAATACATAATTTGATTATGTAAAGCACAAGTTTCATAAAACTCTTGGGAAATATTATTTAAATCCTCTTTACTATAAGTATCAAAAAACCAAGTTTTAAACTGGTTCCATTTATCAGTGAAAAATTCTTTTTGAATATAATCTCTAGCTTGTGACCCTGGACTAAAATCAATTTGGTGTGGAATCATTAAGTATCATTGGGGTCAAAATCCATCTCGGACGCAGAAGGAATATCCTTATCAGAAATATTATCATTATCCTGAACAATATTTGTCTTGGGGTTAATCTTAACCCTTTCAACAGGTTTATCACCTACTTTGGTAGAAATTGTGTGTAGAGATGCAGCACGATTTCTAGCTGGTCCATAGACCGGTTCAACAGGAGAAATGTGTTGAATATCAGGCAACAGTCTACGACTAGTAAAGGAATGTCTGTTATAACTAGAACTAATAGTAGGCAACAGTCTATTATTAGAAAATGACTGTCTACTATAAGTGAAACTATTATCGTCAAACTGAATGCAAATCCTACCATCCGGATTTTGAGTAATATGAGAATACTCAGTATTACTAACAGCATCAGTTATCTGACTGGGGGATATAACCGAATCCTAAGTCCATGTGGTTGGAAAATTAATTTCTTCCCACTTAATAGGTCTCCTCGTGGTGACCTTAGACTTTGCAAAATTTGTTTCCACTAGAATAGTCTGATCAGATGTATCATATAATTTACATCTGGGGTTTAACGTAGATAGTAATTTAAAATAAATTCTATACGATAAACATATCAGTTCAGAACCAGGCGCATAATTATAACCATGCGTTTTCACATTTAATGTTAATGCATCAAGTATATTAACATCAGATAAAGATAATTGCAAATTGGGTTGAGTATTAAAACATACTAGGCCATAGGCGACAGTAGATTCAATAGAACCCATCAGAAACTGTCTAAAATTCAAATTTCTGGCATCTCTGAGAGCAGCAAAAAATATTTCTGGTAACCCTTTAAGGGTTAAAGGCTTAAAAGCAATTTGAACTATACCAATATGCAAATAATTATACTGGTGTTTATAAACATCTACATCATGCTTGTTTAACAAACGAATAGTCTGTTCAGACGAATTTAAAGCTAAAGATTGCTCAGTTATTTTAAC
Organism: Nicotiana tabacum; assembly: GCF_000715075.1. NCBI lineage: Eukaryota > Viridiplantae > Streptophyta > Magnoliopsida > Solanales > Solanaceae > Nicotiana > Nicotiana tabacum. The sequence goes on from NC_134083.1 coordinate 87,653,657, forward strand.
AAGTTGTTTAGAAGAGAGTTTATCAAACCATCCATAATCATAGATTGTTCTAATAGGGACTTTAGGAATAGTCCATTTGTTTAACAAATCAAGGTTTTGAGGTATATCTACCTCTTCCAATCTAGTATTTTTCATACTAGTTTCTCCTAAATCCATATTTCAGAAACATATCTATGTCGAATATTTCATATCTATCTTATATATACCATGAAAGTACCTAGGCTCTGATACCATGTGTTAACAGGATCAAGTGGCGGGCAGTAATCCGCCATGCCTTCTCAATTAAATTAAAATAGAAATCACCGTTTGACCGGGAACTGGACTTGTGAAGATACCATGTGTTAACAGGATCAAGTGGCGGGCGGTAATCTGCCATGCCTTCTCAATTAAATTAAAATAGAAATCACCATTTGACCGGGAACTGGATTTGTTTCACACCTCACATCTGGCTTTTATATGCCTGGAAGGTTTCCACCAGTTAAAGATTTCTATTTTAACATATTTGAGAATTCTTAATCTAGCTAATTCAGTACCCTTATATTTAAAGACTGGCGGTAATCCGCACAATCAGTAAGGATAAGAATTGAAATATACTTGAATTTTATATATAGTTTAATGACTGTATGGAAGGTTAAAAACCTTTACTCAAGCAAGAGGTCTGTCATAATATAATACATACTTTTATTGAGCCCATGTGTCTAGCAGTTCTAACCGTGAAAGAAGATGCCCTTTTAACTCCTTTATCGGGCTGAGGTTCACGGCTGGCTAGACGGAGCCACTAAGGCAAAGCCAATAAGAGCAGTGTTGTATCAGACTGTACCAACCATCTTGTCACCAAGTCAAAACTCTATATATAAAACTCATTTATATTTTAATAGATACCGTCGCTTTCATGGTGTATATAGGAGAGAAGTTAGATACTCAACATAGATATGAAGTCTCTTAGCCGGACATCGTCACGGCCAGAGAGGAGAGACTAGAAGAAATGCTAAACTAAGAAAGACAGAAGTATGTACCTTGTGGCCAAGAAGCAAGGCCCTGAAGATGAAGAACTGAAAACTTTTATTTACTTGTTCTTCTATTACAATCTACAAACTTCAAACTAACTCTTTACTTACACTTAGAGAGAGAGAGAGAGTTCTAGAGAGCGGGAGTCTTAACGTCTGCCTCTTAAAAATGAACGAATGACTTCTATAAATAGAAAAAGAAAAGGAATCTGTGAACAGTAAAAGTGGGTCCCCGTGGGTCCCTGTAACAGTGTTTCTACTGTTGAAACAGTGTATTTACTGTTGATGAACAGTGTATCTACTGTTCGAGTGGGTTCGGCGGCTTCACTATGCTGTAGGTCCGGCGGCTTCACTGTTTGAGTGGGGTCCAACTGTTTTACTGTGCTGGTTTCTTTTCCGCTTTTATCATTTTGCGGATGAATTCTTCTGCATCATGTAAGTCTTCTTCAGATAATATCCTTTCTGCTTCAATGGGCTGAGAATCTTCAGCAATATCATCGTTGCTTGTTTCACTTTGCATTGACGTATCTGACTTTTCATATTGATTAATGGAAGACAGTAAATTTCTTTTAACCTCTTCCAAGTAACTGTTAATCATCTCTGTTTTATCTCCTTCTTGAAAGGAGATCCTTCTGGCAATATGCCTCACTGAACTGTCATCAATTACCTCTTTCTGAGGTTTACTGGAATATTCTTGGATCTTCATCTCGATTGAATCCAAGAGCTCTTGACCATATAAGGTCTTTGTTTTGGGATCCTTCTTCATTAACTTGTCCCAAAAATTATTGTAAAAAGTCCTATATAAGCAGGGGACTTGTTCTTCAGTGAATCCGACTTCCGGATTCCATTTGTGTATCCAAGGGATAGAAAATTCCAGAAAGAAATATATTTGGTTAATTTTTTCTGGGTAGCAGATATGATCTGCGTGATATAAATCGTTAATAAAAGGAGAAATTTTTATCCATTCTTTGTATAACATGAGAAATGGATCTGGTAAAATCTTTATTGTTGGACCGTGGTATGACCACCAGTTTAGAAACCAATTAGGAACAGTTGTTGCAAATATCTTTGCACATACTTTTATAAACCAAGTATGTTTGTGTCTATCATTATTGTAGTATAATACTTTATCAAAAGCTTGGATATAATCCCAATAAGTAAAATTCATTTTATTTTTGTTAAGGCTTATCTGCCTTTCCTTCATTGTGGATATACCCCAATCTTCAACAGATATAATCTGTTTAATTATAATCTTCGAGAAGTTATAAACGTTCTCGTCTGTGCTATACCCAGAAAAGTGCTGAAAATCTGCACTTCCAGTACTGGTTAGTATCGTTTCATAGTAGGAACGGGTTTTGTATGACTCACCCGGATAATATAACCCATTTATCAAATACCTTTGGAATATCTTCCACGGTTCTTCTTTTCTCTGAATGTCAGAGTTTTCTAAGAGAAATATCATTTCTCTTTTTGTCACTTTCTCGTATGACTTGATATCATCATTGTCATCTTTAGTAATGGAAGCAAAAGTATTACTTTGCTTAACAGAAGTATCTTTCTGTTTTTTAGCAGTCAAATATGCCTGCAAATGTGCGTATAACGGACTATCTTCTGGAATATCTTCCAGATGGACGGATGGTCCAATCGATGATTCTTCTCTGAGAGATATCCTCTCATTGACTAAACTCCTTCTTCCCATTTGTATAACTGGGGAGTTTGATGAGGATCCGTATGACGATCCCGAAGGTGATGACCTTCCTTTGGACTATGGGGATGATCTTCCCCAACCTCTACCTCTTCCCCTACCCCAGGGGGGTTCCATCCTATAAATATTCACGAGATAAGAAATCTGGCAGAGAATTATCAATTCCCTTTTTATATTGTATTTCAAAATCAAAAGGGGCTAATTGAGCTTGCCATCTTGCAAATATCATTTTTGAGGCATCATGTTTAAAATCTTTATTAAACATATATTTAACAGATTGTGCGCCAGTTTTTATCAAAAACTTTTGATTGTATAAGTCGTCCTGAAATTTTAAAACACATTTTACTATGGTTAACATTTCATGTGCCACAGTAGCGTATTTTCTCTGGGCTTCAGACCATTTACCAGAGTAAAATCTAATCAGATATTCATGTTTATCATTGGGATTTATCTGTTTTAATATCCCTCCATAACCAATATTAGACGCATCAGTCTCTATAATCTTTTGCCATGTAGGATTAGCAAGGGTTAAGCAAGGTAAAGATTTAACATGTTGCTTAATATTTTTTACCAAAGTAGTGTGACTATCAGTCCAAGGGTTTTTATAATTCTTTTTTAACCTATCATATAAGGGGGCTAAATCACGTGACAGATCTTTATAAAAAGGTGAAATATAATTTAAACTTCCCAAAAAATTTTGTAACTGAGTTCTATCAGTAATAACATCGGGAAATTTTGAGGCAAAATCAATCGATCATTGAATAGGAGTAATCTTTCCCTAACAAATATAATGTCCTAGGAATCGAATGTTAGTTTGAAATAAGCTCATTTTTTGTTTTGAGATTACCAAACCATTTTGTATAATAATTCTTTTGAAAATATCTAAATGCTTAATATGCATTTCAAGTGTTTTGGAAAATACCAAAATGTCATCGATATATACAATGACGAAGTCTAGATAAGGGTTGAAAATATCATTCATAATTTTTTGGAAATCTGAAGGGGCATTTTTTAAACCAAAAGGCATAACATTCCATTCATATTGCCCAAATGGAACATTAAAAGCAGTTCTATAAGTATGCTCTTTAAATATTTGAATCTGCCAATAACCAGATTTTAAATCAAATTTTAAAAATATATTGGCGTCATATAATCTAGACAATAAATCTCTTTTATTAGGAATAGGATACCTAACCCATTTCAAATATTTATTCAAGGGCTTATAATTAATGACTAATCTAGGAACACCACGTTCCTTTTCAGCCGCGTTATTAACATAAAAAGCTGTACAAGACCAAGGAGATTTTGAGGGTTTTATCAAACCCTTTGATAGCAGACTATCAATCTCTTTTTTGCAAAATTCTACCAATTCTGCATTCATCTGACAAGGTCGAGATTTGGTAGGAATATCATCCTCAGTGAAATTATCTTCATATGGAAGAGTGACAATATGCTTTTTTCGATTCCAAAAAGCACTAGGATGTTCGGCACAGAGATCAACAGCAATCTGCTCAGAAATCAATTTGATTTTTTCTTGTATTTTAGTAGAATTTAAAGTATCAAATATATTCATACTAAACAATTCTAATTGTAAAGAATCAACATATTTTTGCTTCATATCAATTAAAGCATTAATATCTCTAGTTACTGGATCTGTAACAAAAGTATAACTTATCTCTTTATCCTTATAAGTAGCAGTAAAACCTTTCGAGTCTATGCTAGTAAAAGGATAAACGGCGTTAATAAACGGTGTTCCAAGTATAATTGGAGGGTATAACTGGTTTTTTACCAAGAAAAAGAAGTGAGGAATACAGACTTTATTCTGACAAATACCTGTATTAGGAAGTTTATACTTTATATCTAAAGCATGTCCGGATGCAGATCTAACCATATGAGTAGTTTTTTGAAAATATTTCGTAGGTACTAAACCTTCTTGAATGCAGCTAACATCTGCTCCACTATCAATCATGGCAATGTTTGTAATTGAGAAACTATTATCAATGAGAATAGTACATTTGATGTACCATTTATGAGCAGTAATAATTTGCATCATTCCTAAAAACATATCATGTTTAGGATTAAAACTAATAGGTTTTTCTTCAATATCATTTTCAAAAATACCTTTGTTTTTATCATTAGATTTCTCAGCTGGAGAATTGATTTTCTCAATCTGAGTAATCCTATGATCACAAATCATTTGATTTTGTTTAAGAGATTTGATCTCTCGTTTTAAGTTTTCAACTTCAATTTTTAAATCATCGAAAGAAGAATCTCTTGCTGGAGTTGCATTTTTGTTTAACAAACAGTTATTAACCTCTAGTAAAGAATAAGGTGGGGAATATTCAAATTCTTTTTCAAAAGGTTTTGCAAAATCAGAACTTAAATTAGAACTTGAACTAGCAGCCAAATTAATAATTTTTTTACGAAGTTTTTCATCAGTAACTTCTTTTAAAAGTTCTATTACATTATCAGATGTAATAGTTTTCATGTTTAGATCTTGAAACTGTGATTGTAATTTAAAAAATTCATCATCACAAGTACATGTATCACTTTTGCAAGTTGTACAAGTATTATCAATATATTTATCACTATCAGATAAATCAAGCAAATCAATTTCAGCTTCGGATTCTGATTTAGAATAATAATCAGATTCCGATCCAGAAGTGTATAACAAACTATAAACCTTATCACGTAGTTCATCGTCTAGTCCTAAGGTTTTCAGCTTTTGAAGCTTACAATTTGGAGCTATATGGCCAAATTTACCACACTTATAACACTTAATGTCAGCAAGATCTCGCTTAGACCTATTTTTGGTAAATCTAGTAGACTTGCGATGTGCTTTCTTGGCTTCTCTTTCTTCTTTGGATCTATATCTAGATCTCTTTTTCCTATAAGGACTGTCTTGGTTGGGGTATCTATGATACTTATGTTTCTTCTTCCTATGAGTAGAAGTCTCGGGTAAACCGAACTGGGTGCAAAAGTCCCCTAACTGGTTTCTTTCTTTAAGCTTATCCATCTTAAGCTGTCTGGACAATCTTAATTCATTGCACAGGTTTAACCCTTCCTGTGTGCAAATTCCTATTAATTTACCATAGGTATAGTCTGCGTAAGGAATTTCTCCATAACTACCTCTTAAAACCTTTCTAACTCTTTCGGCAAATAAAGAGGGAAGGCCATCTATGAACTTAGCTTTCCAATGTTCAAACTTATTTTCTGGTAGTTCCATCACTCTACTCATAAACGTGTCTTTATACCACCTAAACTCACTTAAAGTCTTACATCTAAGGCTATTAAGGAGGGTACGGACAGTCTCATTTTGGTTGGTAAATCTACCATTGAAGTGTTCTAATATAGTAAGAATAAGAGTGTAAACATCATCTTCTCTATTTGCTACTAGAGCCATGCCTAAGTTATCAATTCCATCCTCAGTGGCTTTGGCATTAATAACCATTGCCCTTTCATCGACACTCAAATAATTTTCCCACCAGCCACGAAGTTGGCCAGTAAAACCTGCAACAATCATTCTGCAAATATTCCTATCTGTATTCTTCACACTTTTACAGATAGTTGCATACATAAGCATTTTATGTACTAGAATAGTTAACTGCCTATCAGTCAAACCATCAAGGTTCCATTCGTAAATTTCGGAACCACTGTAAGACGTATTAGTCTGATTCCAATCACGTTCCTCTATTAAAATATCTTGAGGAGTAGGACGATTGTAATAATAAGTCTGCATTCTAGGTTTATCAGCATATCTGCTATCTGCAAACTTACTATTCTTTTTGGGGTAACTTTTGAGTTTATTAAACTCTATGAAGTGCAGATTTTTAGCACTTTTCTGGGTATAGCACAGACGAGAACGTTTATAACTTCTCGAAGATTATAATTAAACAGATTATATCTATTGAAGACTGGGGTATATCCACAATAAAAGAAAGGCAGATAAGCTTTAACAAATCTAGAATGAATTTTACCTATTGGGATTATATCCAGGCATTTGATAAAGTGTTATACTACAATAATAATCGACACAAACATACTTGGTTTATTAAATAGTATATAAGCCATATTCGATAGTATACATCTTAAGATATATACATAGTATATTCGATATACTCGATATACATATATATATAAGCTTATATATATACTATACTATACTATATATACATCTTAAGATATATAAGCTATATTCGATTTATATACTATATATACATCTTACTATATATATATATACATCTTAAGATATATAAGCTATATTCGATTTCCGCATGGCCTTCTCAACTAAGCTAAAACAGAAATCACCGTTTGACCAAAAACTGGAATTGTTTTGCACCTCTGCTGACATTTATATGTCCACCGAGGTGCGAAACAATTCCAGTTCCCGGTCAAACGGTGATTTCTGTTTTAGCTTAGTTGAGAAGGCCGTGCGGATTACCGCCCGCCACTTGATCCTGTTAAAATGGTATCAGAGCTTAGGTACTTTCATGGTATATATGAGATAGATATGAAATATTTGACATAGATATGTTTCTGAAATATGGATTTAGGAGAAACTAGTATGAAAAATACTAGGTTGGAAGAGGTAGATATACCTCAAAATCTTGATTTGTTAAACAAATGGACGATTCCTAAAGTCCCTATTAGAACAATCTATGATTATGAATGGTTTGATAAACTTTCTTCTAAACAACTTGTTAAAACAACAGAGCAATCTTTAGCTTTAAATTCGTCTGATTAGACTATTCGTTTGTTAGACAAACATGAATGTAGATATTTATAAAAATCAGTATAATTATCTGCATATTGGTATGGTTCAAATTGCTTTTAAGCTATTAACCCTTAAAGGGTTACCAGAGACGTTTTTGGCTGCTCTCAGAGATGCTAGAAATCTGAATTTTAGACAGTCTCTGATGGATTCTATTGAATCTACTGTTGCCTACGGCCCAGTATATTTTAATACTCAACCCAATCTGCAATTATCTCTATCTGATGTTAATATACTTGATGCATTAACATTAAATGTGAAAACGCATGGTTATAATTATGCGCCTGGTTCTAAACTTATATGTTTATCATATAGGATTTACTTTAAATTGCTATCTACGTTAAACCCTAAATGTAAATTATATGATACATCTGATCAGACTATATTAGTAGAAACGAATTTTGCAAAGTCTAAGGTCACCACGAGGAGACCTATTAAGTGGGAAGAAATTAATTTTCCAACTACATGGACTTTGGATTCGGTTATATCCCCCAATCAGATAACTAATACTGTCAGTAATACTGAGTATTCTCATATTACTCAAAATCCGGATGGAAGGATTTGCATTCAGTTTGATGATAATAGTTCCACTTATGGTAGGAAGTCATTTTCCAATAATAGACTGTTGCCTGCTATTAGTTCTAATTATAATAGACATTCCTTTACCAATCGTAGACCGTTGCCTGATATTCAACACATTTCTCCTGTTGAACCAGTCTATGGACCAGCTAGAAATCGTGTTGCATCTCTACACATAATTTCTACTAAAGTAGGTGATAAACCTGTTGAAAGGGTTAAAATTAACCCCAAGAAAAAATATTGTTCAGGATAATGATAATATTTCTGATAAGGATATTCCTTCTGCGTTCGAGATGGATTTTGACCCAAATGAAGTTTAAATGATTCCACACCAAATTGATTTTAGTCCAGGGTCACAAGCTAGAGGTTATATTCAAAAGGAATTTTTCAGTGATAAATGGAACCGGTTTAAAACTTGGTTTTTTGATACTTATAATAAAGAGGATTTAAACAATATTTCTCAAGAATTCTATGAAACTTGTGCTTTACATAATCAAATTATGTATTTTGTTCCTTGGTTTATAACCACATATTTACCACTTTTTATAAAAGTTTTGGAAATATCTTATAAAGACGGGAGTGACAATATTACTAAAGCCACCTACCCTCCTTAAGCACCTTTTGTTTTACCTAATAATATAGGTATTACTTTTACTGCATTTCAAAAATTTATTGATGAAGATGTTGCTGCAGTCAGCATCGCAGAAATTAATAAATTAATTTCTCAAAATAATTATTTGAGTTTATACGTTAAAGTTTTGGGTGAACACATAAGTTCTCTTGATAAAAAACTTATTGATTTGACAGCTTTGATAAAAGAGATGAGTACTAGCAAGAAAATAACTGATATTGCCTCTACTTCAAGAAGCAAATCACAACCTCAAATTTAAATCTTTCAATGATTCAGGATTCTTTCAATGTTCAAAGACCTCCTGAGATTCAGGATTTTAAATTTAAATCTTTCAATAATTTAGAAGAACTTCTTGATAAAAATTTATCCGGTTTGAATATCAAACCCATTGATTTATCAAAAGATTTTGCTGATAAATTAGATACTACTTTTGACTATAAAAAGGATGTTTTATCAGAGTTTAATAAACTCAGAGGTTATCCCAAAAAGAATAGTAAGTTTGCTGATAGCAGATATGCTAATAAACCCAGAATGCAAACTTATTATTACAATCGTCCTACTCCTCAAGATGTTTTAATAGAGGAACGTGATTGGAATCAGACTAATACGTCTTACAGTGATTCCGAAATTTACGAATGGAATCTTGATGTATTGACTGATAGACAATTGACTATTCTTGTGTATAGAATGCTTATGTATGCAACTATCTGTAAAAGTGTGAAAAATACAGATAGAACTATTTGCAAAATGATTGTTGCAGGTTTTACTGGCCAACTTCGCGGTTGGTGGGATAATTATTTGACTGTCGAAGAAAGAGCAATGGTTATTAATGCTCAAGCCCCTGACGAAGGAGTTGATAACTTAGGCATGGCCCTAGTGGCAAATAGAGAAGATGCTGTTTATACTCTTATTCTTACTATATTAGAATACTTCAACGGTAGATTTACCAACCAACATGAGACAGTTCGTACTCTCCTTAATGGTCTTAGATGTAAGACATTAGGTGAATTTAGATGGTATAAAGTTACCTTTATGAGCAGGGTTATGGAATTACCCGAAACAAATTTGACCATTGGAAAGCTAGGTTTATAGATGGCCTTCCCTCTTTATTTGCTGAAAGAGTTAAAAAGGTTTTAAGAGGTAGCTATGGTGAAATCCCATATAATAATTATACCTATGGTAAGTTGATAGGAATATGCACACAAGAAGGATTAAACTTGTGCAATGAGTTAAAATTATCCAGACAACTTAAGATGGATAAGCTTAAAGAAAAATCCGAGTTAGGAGATTTTTGTACTCAGTTCGGTCTACCCGAGACTTCTACTCATAAGAAGAAGAAACATAAGTATCATAAATACCCCAGCCAAGACAGTCCTTATAGGAGAAAGAGATCTAGATATAGATTCAAAGATGAACGAGAAGCTAAGAAAGCCCATCGTAAGGCTACTAGATTTACCAAAAATAGGTCTAAGTGAGATCTAGCTGACATTAAGTGTTACAGGTGTGGTAAATTTGGCCATATAGCCCCGAATTGTAAGCTTCAAAAGCTAAAAACCTTAGGACTAGACGATGAGTTACGTGATAAGGTTTATGGGTTGTTATACACTTCTGAATCAGAATCTGATTATTATTCTGAATCAGAATCCGAAGCTGAAATAGATTTACTTGATTTATCTGATAGTGATAAAAATATTTATAATACTTGTACAACTTGCAAAGGTACTACATGTACTTGTGATGATGATGAATTTTATAAATTGCAATCACAGTTTCAAGATTTGAACATGAAAACTATTACATCTGATAATGTAATAGAACTTTTAAAAGAAGTTACTGATGAAGGACTTCGTGAAAAAATTATTAATTTGGCTGCTAGTTCAAGTTCTAGTTTTGCAAAACCTTTTGAAAAAGAATTTGAATATTCCCCGCCTTATTCTTTACTAGAGGTTAATAACCGTCTTTTAAATAAAAATACAACTCCAGCAAGAGATTCTTCTTTCGATGATTTAAAAGTTGAAGTTGAAAACTTGAAACGAGAGTTCAAATCTTTTAAACAAAATCAGATGATTTGTGATCATAGGATTACTCAGATTGAGAAAATCAATTCTCCAGCTGAGAAATCTAATGATAAAAACAAAGGTATTTTTGAAAATGATATTGAAGAAAAACCTATTAATTTTGATCCTAAACATGATATGTTTTTGGGAATGATGCAGTTTATTACTGCTCATAAATGGTATATCAAATGTACTATTCTCATTGATAATAGTATTTCTATTACAAACATTGTCATGATTGATAGTGGAGCAGATGTTAGCTGCATTCAAGAAGGTTTAATACCTACGAAATATTTTTAAAAAACTACTCATATGGTTAGATCTGCATCCGGACATGCTTTAGATATAAAGTATAAACTTCCTAATGTGGGCATTTGTGAGAATAAAGTCTGTATTCCTCACTTCTTTTTCTTGGTTAAAAATCAGTTATACCCTCCTATTATACTTGGGACACCGTTTATTAATGCCATTTATCCTTTTACTAGCATAGACTCGAAAGGTTTTACTGCTACTTATAAAGATAAAGAGATAAGTTATACTTTTGTTACACATCCAGTAACTAGAGATATTAATGCTTTAATTAATATGAAGCAGAAACATATTGATTCTTTGCAGTTAGAATTGTTTAGTATGAATATATTTGATACTTTGAATTCTACTAAAGTACAGAAAAAGATCAAATTGATCTCCGAAAGTATTGCTATTGATATTTGTGCAGAACATCCCAGTGCTTTTTGGAATAGAAAAAAGCATATTGTAACTCTGCCTTATGAAGATAATTTCTCTGAGGATGATATTCCTACTAAATCTAGACCTTGTCAGATGAATGCAGAATTAGTGAAATTCTGCAAAAAGGAGATTGATAACTTGTTACAAAAGGGTTTGATAAAACCCTCAAATTCTCCTTGGTCTTGCACAGCTTTTTATGTTAATAACGCAGCTGAAAAGGAACGTGATATTCCTAGATTAGTCATTAATTATAAACCCTTGAATAAATATTTAAAGTGGGTTAGGTATCCTATTCCCAATAAAAGAGATTTATTGTCAAGATTATATGATGCCAATATATTTGCAAAATTCGATTTAAAATCTGGATATTGGCAGATTCAAATATTTAAAGAACATACTTATAAAACTGCTTTTAATGTTCCATTTGGGCAATATGAATGGAATGTTATGCCTTTTGGTTTGAAGAATGCCCCTTATGAATTCCAAAAAATTATGAATGATATTTTCAACCCCTATCTAGACTTCATCATTGTTTATATCGATGACATTTTGGTATTTTCCAAAACACTTGAAATGCATATTAAGCATTTAGATATTTTCAAAAGAATTGTTATACAAAATGGTTTGGTTATCTCAAAATAAAAAATGAGTTTATTCCAAACTAACATTCGATTCTTAGGACATTATATTTGTCAAGGAAAGATTACTCCTATTCAAAGATCAATCGATTTTGCTTCAAAATTTCCCGATGTTATTACCGATAGAACTCAGTTACAAAGATTTTTGGGAAGTTTAAATTATATATCACCTTTTTATAAAGATTTGTCACGGGATTTAGCCCCCTTATATGATAGGCTAAAAAAGGATTATAAAAACCCTTGGACTGATAGTCATACTACTTTGGTTAAAAATATTAAGCAACGTGTTAAATCTTTACCTTGCTTGACCCTTGCTAATCCTGCATGGCAAAAGATTATCGAGACTGATGCGTCTAATATTGGTTACAGAGGGATTTTGAAACAAATAAATCCCAATAATAAGCATGAATATCTAATTAGATTCTACTTTGGTAAATGGTCTGAAGCCCAGAAAAAATACGCTACTGTGGCACATGAAATGTTAACCATAGTAAAATGTGTTTTAAAATTTCAAGATGATTTATACAATCAAAAGTTTTTGATAAAAACTGACGCACAATCTGTTAAATATATGTTTAACAAAGACTTTAACATGATGCCTCAAAAATGATATTTGCAAGATGGCAGGCTCAATTAGCCCCTTTTGATTTTGAGATACAATACAAAAAGGGAATTGATAATTCTCTGCCAAATTTCTTATCTCGTGAATATTTACAGGATGGAACCCCCCTGGGGTAGGGGAAGAGGTAGAGGTTAGGGAAGATCATCCCCACAGTCCAGAGGAAGATCATTACCTTCAGGATTGTCATACAAATCCACATCAAACTCCCCAGTTATACAAATGGGAAGAAAGAGTTTAACCAATGAGAGGATATCTCTCAGAGAAGAATCATCGATCGGACCATCCGTTCATCTGGAAGATATTCCAGAAGATAGTCCGTTATACGTACATTTGCAGGCATATTTGACTGCTCAAAAACAGAAAGATACTTCTGCTAAGCAAAGTGATACTTTTGCTTCCATTACAAAAGATGACAATGATGATATCAAGTCATATGAGAAAGTGTCTAAAAAAGAAATGATATTTCTTTTAGAAAATTCTGATATTCAGAGAAAGGAAGAACCATAGAAGATATTCCAAAGATATTTGATAAATGAATTATATTATTCGGGTGAGTCATACAAAATCCGCTCTTATTATGAAACAATACTCACCAGTACTGGCAGTGCAGAGTTTCAGCACTTTTCTGGTTATAGCACAGACGAGAACGTTTATAACTTCTCGAAAATTATAATTAAACAGATTATATCTATTGAAGACTGGGGTATATCCACAATGAAAGAAAGGCAGATAAGCCTTAACAAATCTCAAATGAATTTTACCTATTGGGATTATATCTAGGCATTTGATAAAGTGTTATACTACAATAATGATCGACATAAAAATACTTGGTTTATTAAAGTATGTGCAAAGATATTTGTAGAGGCTATTCCTAATTGGTTTCTAAACTGGTGGTCATACCACGGTCCGACAGTAAAAATTTTACCTGATCGATTTATCATGTTATAAAAAGAATGGATAAAATTTTTCCCTTTTATAAATAATTTATATCACACAGATCATATCTATTACCCAGAAAAAATTGACCAGATTTATTTCTTCCTGGAATTCTCTATTCCCTGGATTCATAAATGGACTCCAGAAGTTGGATTCACCGAAGAACAAGTCCCATGCTTATACAGGACCTTTTACAACAACTTTTGGGATAAACTAATGAAAAAGGATCCCAAAACGAAGACATTATATGGTCAAGAACTCTTGGATTCAATAAAAAAAAATCCAAGAATATTCCAACAAACCTCAGAAATAGGTGATTGATGACAGCTCAGTACGGCATATTGCCAGAAAGATCTCCTTTCAGGAAGGAGATAAAGAAGAAATGATTAACAACTACTTGGAAGAAGTCAAAAGAAATTTACTTCGTTCCATTAATCAATATGAGAAATCAGACACTTCTATGCAGAGTGAAACCAGCAACGATGATATCGCTGAAGATTCTCAGCCCTTTGAATCAGAGAAAATACTATCTGATGAAGATTTGCAGAATGCGGAAGAATTCCTCCGCAAAATGAAAGAATCAGACAAGAGACCAGCACCGTGAAACAGCTGAACCCCACAAACATAGTGAAGCCGCCGGACCCACAGCACAGTGAAGCCGCCGGACCCCACTCAAACAGTAGATACACTGTTCATCAACAGTAGATACACTGTTCATCAACCGCTATCTGCTGACATTTATATGTCCACCGAGGTTTCCACCAGTTAAAGATTTCTATTTTAACATACTTGAGAATTCTTAATCTAGCTAATTCAGTACCCTTATATTTAAAGACTGGCAGTAATCTGCACAATCAATAAGGATATAAGAATTGAAATATACTTGAATTTTATATATAGTTTAATGATTGTATGGAAGGTTAAAACCTTTACTCAAGCAAGGGGTTTGTCTTAATATAATACATACTTTTATTGAGCCCATGTGTCTAGCAGTTCTAACGGTGAAAGGAGTTACCCTTTTTAACTCCTTTATCGGGCTGAGGTTCACGGCTGGCTAGACGAAGCCACTAAGGCAAAGCCAATAAGAGCAGTGTTATATTAGACTGTAGTCAAAACTCTATATATAATATTCATTTATATTTAAATAGATGCCGTCTCTTTCATGGTTTATATAGGAGAGAAGTTAGATACTCAATATAGATATGGAGTCTCTTAGCCGGACATCATCACGGCCAGAGAGGAGAGACTAGAAGGAAAACTAACTAAGAAAGAAATCAGTACCTTTTGGCCGGGATGCAAGGCCTGAAGATGAAAAACTGAAGACTTTATTTACTTTATTCTTCTATTACAAGCTAACTCTTACTTACAACTTAGAGAGAGAGAGAGAGAGAGAGAGAGAGAGAGAGAGAGAGAGAGAGAGAGAGAGAGAGAGAGTTTTAGAGAGAGAGGGTCTCGCTTCGCTTCCCTTTCTTCTGAATAAATGAAACGTATAAATAGAAAAGAAAAAGAATCTATGAACAGTAAAAGTGGGTCCCTTGGGTCCCTGTTACAGTATTTTTATTATACAAAACAGTATTTCTACTGTTGATGAACACTGTATCTACTGTTTGAGTGGGGTCCGGCGGCTTCACTGTGCTGTGAGGTTCAGCTGTTTCACGGTGCTGGTCTCTTGTCTGATTCTTTTATTTTGCGGAGGAATTCTTCCGCATTCTACAAATCTTCATCAGTTAGTATTTTCTCTGATTCAAAGGGCTGAGAATCTTCAGCGATATCATCGTTGCTGGTTTCACTCTGCATAGAAGTGTCTGATTTCTCATATTGATTAATGGAACGAAGTAAATTTCTTTTGACTTCTTCCAAGTAGTTGTTAATCATTTCTTCTTTATCTCCTTCCTGAAAGGAGATCTTTCTGGCAATATGCCGTACTGAGCTGTCATCAATCACCTATTTCTGAGGTTTGTTGGAATATTCTTGGATTTTTTTTTATTGAATCCAAGAGTTCTTGACCATATAATGTCTTCGTTTTGGGATCCTTTTTCATTAGTTTATCCCAAAAGTTGTTGTAAAAGGTCCTGTATAAGCATGGGACTTGTTCTTCGGTGAATCCGACTTCTGGAGTCCATTTATGAATTCAGGGAATAGATAATTCCAGAAAATATATACATCTTAAGATATATGCTATACACTTAGTATATATATATATATATATATATATATATATATATATATATATATATATAAGAAAAAGTGTAATTATAAAAAAATTGGGGTTAAAACAAAGTTGGGGGGTTAAATGGCTATTAGGGGTTAAATGCCTATTTATAAATAGTCAACGGCTATTTTGGCAGGTGAAACGGCCATATTTTAAATGCCATAAAGACTATAATGTGACAGATTTATTTTTAAAAAAAAATTTAGCCCTTGGGCCCGGATAGGCCCGTTTAGGACCGCTTGAACCGGCCTACTTCCCAACCGGTCTCGGTCCCGGTCTCGCGGGCCTCGCCTATGGGACCGGCCCACTACCTAGCCCACCTCCCCATGGTCCCGGTCCTATCCGTTTAGAGCCGTTTAGGCCCACTGCCTATTTGGGCTTGCGGTCCTGGGCCGGGCCCGGTCCTAACCGGCCCACATGCCACCCTTAACATATACCATGGCACCTCCCCTTGAATATGGTGTGTCAGCGCGTCCATCACCAGAGCAAATAGGAACGGGCTGAGCGCAAATCCTTGGTGTAACCCCATAACCACCGGAAAAGGCTCTGAGTCCCCTCCCACAGTCCTAACCCGAGTCTTAGCTCAATTATACAAATTCTTTATCGCCCTAATATAAGCTACCGACACACCTTTCACCTCTAGGCATCTCCAAAGAACGTCCCTAGGGACCTTGTCATATACCTTCTCTAGATCAATAAATACCATGTGCAAATCCCTCTTCTTATCTCTGTACTGTTCAATCAACCTCCTGATAAGGTGGATAGCTTCCGTAGTAGAACGACCCGGCATAAACCCGAACTGGTTTTCTGATATTGACACCGCCCTCCTTACCCTCCCTTCCACCACCCTCTTCCAAACTTTCGTGGTATGACTTAGTAACTTAATACCCCTATAGTTGTTACAATTCTGGATATCCCCTTTGTTCTAGTACACCAATAGCAATAAATCGAGTGTTAGTTTATGGGTCAAAGTTTATTTCTACGTACTCCCTCCGTTCCAATTTATGTGAACCTATTTGATTAGGCATGGAGTTTAATAAAAAATGAAGATTTTTGGAATTTGTGGTCCTAAACAAGTCAAAAAGGGGCCCAGAGTATTTGTGTGGTTATAAAAGTTTCTTATTAAGGTAGAATTGTAAGTTTACGCTAAATTGTTACCAAATTTAGAAATGGATCATTCTTTTTGGAACGGACCAAAAAGAAAATATGTTCACATAAACTGGAACAGAGATAGTAGTACACAACCAAAAGAAAAATACTCTCTATATCTCAATTTAGATGACGATATTTGGCTAAAAGCTACGTTTAAAAAAAATAATTTTTGAAATTTGGTTTAAAATAAATCATAGATATTTGTATGACTATAAATATCTTATTAAAGTTAACAAAAAATTTATAATTAAAATATTTCTGAATAAGAAAGTATTGATTTTTTCGAAACAAACTAAAAAAAATATGATACATAAAAGAAGTAGGAAATAATACACTACCAATTCTTTCACCATGCTTAAATTAATTCAACTGAGATGCTTCATCTTGCGTTTTATTTTGCTATTTCCCTTTATCTAACAGATCCCGTGTCAAAGGAAAATGCCCTAATAATTTTCAATAAATAATTCTTTTTCATTCTGCTTTAGAATTGAATTCGGTTCTTTATTTGAACTTTTCCCCATCACGTTGAGGAACAAAAAAGGGGAAGGCAAAGGTGAAAAAGTAAACAAAGAAGATAAAAGCAAAAAAGAAACACCTGTCAAACGACAATTAGCCAATGAGCCTTTAATTATTTTTATTTACGATGTCAAATAATTTACGATCAATATGGTGACACATGTCACAAAAGTATGCCGAAATGTTCGACTATAACCTCTATATATAAAGACTTTGTACTTCACTTTACTACAAACACATAAATTCATCTTAGAATTCTTTGAGGTTTCAGATCGGTAGGGGTCTTCTGGCCTAGAAGAAGAGCTCTACAGATCTGGCCCTCTAAAAATGGTTAAATTTAGTCTGGTCTTTTAGTTTCTTTTGTTTTTGTTAATTAGAAAATTGATCTTTCTGTTGTTATTTTTTTTTAAAAAAATATTAAACGCTTCACTGTCTTGTTGACGGGATTGATTAAGGTTCTCGTTCAATTCGTAACCACGAAGCGAAATAGAAATTACACTCAGCTTACTCCTTGTTCTCTTTTGTAATGCAATCTTCACTTAGCATTATACTTTTGGGTGGTTGAGAACATTCCTTTTTTTTCTTTTAAATTTATATTTTTATCTGCATATCTAATCTACTATTATCAATAGTACTGATGGTGTTTGTTTCAAGCTACAGGAGAACTATTTTTTTTTTAGCAACCATAATTAGAAAAAAAGAAATTCAGTTTATACGAAATAATATTGAAGGCTTCACTGTCTTGTTGACGGGATAGGTTAAAGTTCCCGATCAATTCGTAACCATGAAGCAAAATAGAATATACAATCAGCTTAACCCTTATTCTATTTTGTTATGCTATTTACATTACAGCTTTGGGTTGGCTGAGCATATTTCAAATTCCACTTTTGTTCTTTTTTACATTTCACATTTATATGCATTTTGTAATCTAATATCTTCGATCTTGATATTCTCTTGGTAGACAGAGGTTCTTCCCTTTGCATTTTGTGATCTAATATCTTAGCTCCTCTTGGTACATAGAGGTTCTTTCGTTTTTTTTTCCTGGTCTTTTGTCTAGTGAATTGACATAAAGATTTGACAACGGCTGAACTTTTCTTTTGATTTTGAGAAATTGCTTTTGCTTTTATTTATTTTTTACTTGTGATCGTTTGAATCTGGTTAAACGTAACCTAACTTATGTTCTACCTGATTTGTTGAACAACAAAATCAGGTAGGAAAATAGGCTAAGCACTTTGCTAAGAAATGTTGCTATTGTCCCTTTTTTGTGTAAAAATAGAACAAATCTACAAGTTTATCCCTTTTGGTCAAATCCTTCGTAATCTTTTCACAACTGCATGTCCTCCTTTTAAGGATGGCTTGTAAGCTTATCTTGAAATTAAATTTTTTATATAAATTTGGTTTTAGTTCTTTGGCAAACATCACTAATTCTTTCAAAAATGTTAAAGACTAATATACAGATGAAATTGATAAATTGAATCTGACTAAATAATTGGAGGTCGAATATGAAATAAGAATAAAAATCCTGTGCTAATGTGCAATTTGCTGAAGTAAAAAAGGGGAAAAAACCTCTACAATCTAGAGAAAAATTCCCTTGGTTAAAGCCAAACTTTTGAAATTTTCATCTAAAGAAAGAAGAGTTATGAGGTCCTCCAAAAATCTTCAGTCAGCCATCTTCCAAATGCTTTTGAATACTTTTTTTATACGGAGTTGTATGTGCTTTTGGATATTTCCAGATAAATATTTACTCTCTAGGAATTAAAAGTTAATTTGAAACGTAAGCATATTCTATTGTTTTCAGTCCTTTTCCCCGTTTATAAGGATAATAAAAGTAAGAAACACCTGTCAAACGAGAACTAGGCAGTGAGCCTTTATCATTTTTATATATTTTTACGATGCCAAACAGCTTACGATCAATACGGTGATTTGTGATACCCAATATGTCATTTATAGTTTTACCCTTTATTTATGTGTTTAGAGACTTCGAATAGCTCTATTTACTTTTTTTCGATTTGCGTGAGCAATTTGCGTCTTTTTTTCGAAAGGATTTTATGAGAAAATTGACGAAAATGTGAAATTCTGCCTTTAAACTCATTTTAGTTGATTACGGTCAACGTTTTGTGTAAACGGATTCGAATCAGTGTTTTGATGGTTCCGGTGACTTTGTGGGTCCGTATTGTGATTTGGAACTTGGCGTATGCCCGGAATCAAATTCGAAAGTACCTAATTTGATTTAACATAATTTGTTGAAAACTAGTAATTTAAAGGTTTAAAGAAATTTTTAGTATGACCGTGACTTGACTTTATTGCTATCGGGTTCGAATTTTATTTCCGAAACTTGGTATAAGTTCGTTACAATATTTATGACTTGTTTGCAAAATTTGGTGCAAAAAAAAGTTGATTTGACGTGATTCGAACGTCCGGTTGAAAAATTGCATGTTCTTAAGTTTCTTTGAAGATTTCATTTATCTTGGTGTCCGATTCATAGTTCTAGATATTATTTTGGTATTTTGATCATGCGAACGAGTTCGTATGATGTTATTACACTTATGTGCATGTTTGGTTTAGAGCCCCGACGGCTCGGGTGAGTTTCAGACGCGTGTCGGAGTGTTGAAAGAGTTAGGACTTTGTTGGTTCTGATGCACAGGCGTCGGACCTCGCAATTGCGATGTCTGGTTCGCATTTGCGATAATGCAAGGCCTCTGTTAGGTTCGCATTTGCAACTTCTTCGCAATTGTGAAGAGGGACTTGGACAACAGGGATCGTAATTGCGATCAATTGATCGCTTTTGCGAAGCTCCAGTGTTCGTATTTGCGAACAAATCATCGCAAATGCAATGATAGTAAAGGTGTGGGCTTCTTTGCATTTACGAAGAATTTCTTGCATTTGCGGGGTTCGCATTTGTGATTGAAGCACTTGAGAGTTGAAGAGTTGAAGATTGAAGGTAAAAAAATAAGGAAACAAACAGTCACACTTGAGAGTCGTCGATGCCGAGGTCGTGAAGTCACCGTGTCGCCGTCTCTATCGCAGTCGCAGCCACAAGCTCACAACCGATCTATTCTTCACTTCTTTCTTGAATATTATGAGAAACCTAATTCTAATTTCAATCCTTAGAAACAAGGGAAAGAGACTAAGGGAGTAATGGACTTGGACTTAGTCTTGAGTTATTGGGCTAGAAATAAACTTAAAATTTTGGGCTGTGCTATGGCAGTTTAGGACTAGGATAGGAATTAGGAAGCACATGGAATACTTTATAAATTCGTTATTTCGGTATACCGAAATATCAAAATCTTAATACCGAGGACCGTACCGTTATATCGAAATACCAAAAATTTAATATCGAATTATACCGAAATACCAAAAAAATCAAAACAGAAATATCGAATTAATTCGGTCCGGTTCGGAATTTAATTTTTCGGATTTTATGCCTACCCTACTAAACACCTTATAGGCGATTTTTCCAAGGAATTTTCTTTCTAAATTCATTGGTAAGCAACTTTAATCTATTTCTTTTTAATTACCCATTACTTTTCAAGTGTTTTTAACATTAAATCGAGAATTTTCATGGTAGAAATTAGGGATTTGGTCCAAACCTCGGGTTTTGACCAAGCGGGCCCGGGATTGATTTTTATTGACTTTTGGAAAAAGTGTAAAGATCTTAACTTTATGTATTGTAATTGATTTTCTTAGCATTATTTGATGTTATTGAGTCGATTTTGGTGGATTCGATTAGTTTGGAGGCGGATTTTAGAGGAAAGGCCCCGATTGAGCTTTGATTTGCTTGCGGAGCGAGGTAAGTGTTGGGTCTAACCTTGATTTGAATGAATTAGGAACCCTTAAGCTATGTGCTATGTGAGTTATATGTGTAGCGGCGTATATGTGAGGTGACGAGTGTATCTACGCCGTCAAAATACTTGTTTCCATGCTTTCCCACATTTTATTAATTATTTTATTGCGTGTATTAACTGTAACATGCTTTAATTGCTTCATATGTCTTAACTTGCTATTTGTCACTTATTTCTCTCATATTAAAATGTTCGATCCTCCCATGTTTCCATGATTAATTACTATATGCCTTAATTGTATTAATTGTATACATTAACTGTCATATATTTGGCTTGTCTGGATGCTTAATATTAATTGTGGAATTTCTTGATTTGGTACGAGATTCCTTTATGGTTTTGCTTTAATATTCGTTAATCGTAGAGATTCTTGTGATTTGAGTTACTGAGTTGATTATAATTATTGATTTTATTTATGGATCGGGTTGCATGCCGCAACAAGTGGAATACGGGATGATTGATATTGATATCGTGGGATCGGGTTGCACGCCGCAACAGATGGAATAAGAGATGATATATATGGTGAAATAGGGGGAGGATTATGATATTGATTCTGATTATATGGTGGGATCAGGTTGCGCGTCGCAACGAATTTTACTTGTTATTATTGTTATTGATATGGTGAAATAAGGGAGGATCGTGTTTGTACAGTAGGATCGGGTTGCGCGCCGTAACAGATTGTATATTTTGTATTTCTTGTTGTATTGTGTTGGCTTTGGTGTTTTCATACGAGATTCTAAGGATTGGTATTTCTGGTTTTATTGCTTTTCGAGGATTGAGTTTATTTTCATAAGTTAACTGCCTTATATTCCGTATTCCTTTCCTTTTATGATTACTATATTGCGTACAAGTTATTGTAAATGACCTGCCTTAGCCTCGTCACTACTTCGTCGAGGTTAGGCTCGACACTTAAAAAGTATATGGGGTCGGTTGTACTCATACTACACTCTACACTTCTTGTGCAGATTTTAAAGTCGGTCCTAGTGGCGGTCAGTAGATTGCTCGATTTGACCATCGGACGGAGACTTGAGGTACAGTTGCTTGGCGTTCGTAGCCCTAAAGTCCCCTTCTACCTTATCCTAACTGTTTATTTCTTTTCAGACAGTTTTACTTTTATTCAGACCATTATCTGTATTACTCTAGTAGCTCGTGCACTTGTGACACCAGATCTGGGGTTGTAACTAGATATTGCAGTTGTTATGACTTTTCACATTTAGTTATTTCAGTTTATTTGGCATTAATTAATTTGATTTATTGAAAATGGCTAAAAACTACTCTAATATTGGCTTGCCTAGCGAATAAAATGTTAGGCTCCATCACGGCTGGTATCAGAGCATTAGGTTGCTTAGGTCTCACGAGTCACGAGCAAGCTTAGTAGACTCTGGAGGATCGTTACGGAAACGTCTGTACTTATCTTCCAGAGGCTATGGAATTTAGGAAAAATATCACTTCTTTCTTACTTTGTCGTGCGATTTTTATTCTATTTTTTATGATTGAACCCTTCTATATTTGTTCTCTCACAGATGGATAGAACACGCACTGCATCTACAGTCGGACAGAAGCTGGAGCCCCCTGTGGCAGCTACGACTAGGGGCAGAGGTCGAGGCCGAGGTCGCGCCAGAGGCTGAGGCTGAGGGAGCTCAGCCTAGAGCTCGAGTAGCATCACCCGTAGTGGAGCCTCAAGCGGATTTTGAGGAGGAGTTTCTAACTTAGAGTGTTCCTGCAGGACCATCTCAGGTGCCGGAGGGGTTCATAACCACTCCAATGCTTCAGGACGCTCTAGTCCGTTTGGTGGACCTTATGGAGAGTGTGGCCCAGACCGGAACAATTTCGGTGGCACCGGCCGTCTCTCGGGCTGGGGGAGGAGCACAGACTCCCTCTACTCACACCCCAGAGCAGGTGGCTCCCCAGTATCAGACTCCAGCAGCCCTACCAGTTGGGGTAGTTCAGCCGGTTGTTGCGGCACAGGCCGGTGATAGGCCCTCTTTGTTTTCTGAGGCTATGTTGAGGTTGGATAAGTTCACCAAGCTTTTTCCAATTCATTTTAGTGGTGCATCTTCTGAGGACCTACAGGATTTCCTGGACCGTTGCCACGAGATGTTGCACAACATGGGCATAGTTGAGATCAACGTGGTCGATTTTGCAGCATTTCAGATGACTGGTTCCGCCAGGTAAGTGCAGGCAAACCAGCTGGTCTAGTCATCTAAAATGCTGGTTTGCCTGCACTTACCTGGAGGAACCAGAGACATAGTTTAGAGTAGTGGGGCCCATCCCCGATGTTATGATTTCCTAGCTAGGCCTGAGGCCGAGTCATCTGACACTGTTATCACAAGTATTGTTCCAGTTTGCCATAGAGATGCTTCAGTTCTATTTGATCCGGGATCTACTTATTCCTACGTGTCATCCTATTTTGCTTCATATCTGATTGTGCCTCATGATTCTTTGAGTGCTCCTGTGTGTGTGTCCACACCTGTGAGAGATTCTGTTATTGTAGATCGCGTCTATCGCTGGTGTGTGATTACTATTGGGAGCCTTGAGACTAGCATAGATCTTCTACTTCTTGATATGGTAGATTTTGATGTTATCTTGGGTATTGATTGGTTGTCACCTTATCATGCTATATTGGAATGTCACGCCAAGTCGGTGACCTTAGCCATGCCGGGGTTGCCTCGATTAAAGTGGAGAGGGCCTCATGGCCATTCTACTAGCAGGGTTATTTCCTATGCGAAGGCTCGACATATGATTGAGAAGGGATGTCTAGCATATTTGGCCTATGTTCGTGATTCGACTGCAGAGGTTCCTTCCATGGTTTCACTACTTGTTGTGCATGAGTTTCCAGAGGTGTTTCCTGCAGATCTACCGGGGATGCCACCCGACAGAGATATTGACTTCTGTAATGATTTGGCTCCGGTCACTCAACCCATTTCTAATCTGCCATACCGTATGGACCCTCCAGAGTTAAAGGAATTGAAGGAGCAGTTGCAATGTTTTCTAGATAAAGGATTCATTAGACCTAGTGTCTCGCCCTGGGGTGCGCCCATATTGTTTGTGAAGAAGAAAGATGGGTCGATGAGGAAGTACATAGACTATCGGCAGTTGAACAAAGTCACTATCAAGAATAAGTATCCGTTGCCGAGGATTAATGACTTATTTGATCAGCTTCAGGGTGCCAAGGTGTTTTCGAAGATTGATTTGAGGTCTGGCTACCATCAGTTGAAGATTAGGGCATCCGATGTCTCTAAGACGGCTTTTCGAACTCGGTATAGGCATTATGAGTTCCTAGTGATGTCATTTGGACTGACAAATGCCCCAGCAGAATTTATGGATTTGATGAACCATATGTTGAAGCCCTACTTGGATTCTTTTGTGATTGTATTCATTGGTGATATCTTGATCTACTCTTGTAGTCGAGAGGAGCATGAGCAGCATCTTCAAATTATACTTTAGACTCTGATAGATAGCCAGTTATATGCCAAGATTTCAAAGTGCGAGTTTTGGTTAGACTTAGTCCCCTTTTTGGGGCATGTTGTATCGGTAGAGGGCATAAAGGTGGATCCTAAGAAGATTGAGGCAGTTCAGAACTGGCCTGGACCTACTTCAGCTACAGAGATCCGGATTTTCCTGGGTTTGACGGTTTATTATTGCCGGTTCATGGAGGGGTTTTGATCCATAGCAGCCCTATTGACTAGATTGACCCAGAAGGGTGCCCCGTTCAGATGGTCGGATAAGTGTGAGTTGATCTTTTAGAAGCTCAAGACTGCTTTGACTACAGCGCCAATGTTTGTATTGTTCACAGGTTCATGATCCTACACAGTGTATTGTGATACATCTCGTATCGGGGTTGGTGTAGTATTGATGCAGTATGGCAGGGTGATTGCATACGCGTCGCGGCAATTGACAGTTCACTAGAAGAATTACTATATTCATGACCTAGATTTGGCAGCCATTGTCCATGCGCTGAAGATTTGGAGGCACTATCTTTATGCCGTGTGGTGTGAGGTATTCATGGATCATCGGAGTTTACAGTATTTTTTCAAGCAAAAGGATCTCAACTTGAGGCAGAGGAGGTGGTTGGAGATGTTGAAAGACTATGATATCACCATTTTGTATCATCCCAGGAAGGCCAATGTGGTGGCTGATGCATTGAGTAGAAAGGCAGTGAGTATGGGTATCCTTGTATATATCCCAGTTGGTGAGAGACTGCTTACAACAGATGTTCAAGTGTTGGCCAATCAGTTCGTGAGGTTAGATGTTTTAGAGCCTAGTCGTGTGTTAGCTTGCACAGTCGCTCGGTCTTCCTTGTATAAGCACATCAGATAGCGTCACTATGATGATCCCCATTTGCTTCTCCTTAAGGACACGGTATGGCACGGTGGTGCCAAGTAGTGTACTATTGGAGATGATGGGGGTTTAGCGGATGTAGGGCCATATTTATGAGCCCAATGTGGATGAGCTTCGTGAGTTGATTCTTGAGGAGGCCCATAGTTCCTAATATTCTATTAATCTGGGTACCGCCAAGATGTATCAGGATTTGCGGCAGCATTATTGGTGGAGGATGATGAAGAAGGATATAGTTGCATATGTATCTCGGTGTCTAAATTGTCAGCAAGTAAAGTACGAGTATCAGAGGCCTGGTGGTTTGCTTCAGAGGTTAGAGATTCCTGAGTTGAAGTGGGAGCGCATCACTATGGATTTTGTTGTTGTACTCCCACAGACTCAGAAGAAGTTCGACACGGTATGGGTCATTGTGGACAGGTTGACCAAGTCGGCACATGTCATTCCAGTGGCAGTTAACTATTCTTCAGAGCGGTTAGCTGAGATCTACATCCACGAGATCGTCCGTCTTCACATTATGCCCATGTCTATCATTTCTGATCGAGGTACGTAGTTCACCTCGCACTTCTGGAGGGCCATACAACGTGAGTTAGGCACGCGGGTGGAGTTGAGTATAACATTTCATCCCTAGATGGGCGGGCAGTCCGAGCGCACTATTCAGATACTGAATGATATGTTTCGCGCTTGCGTTATGGATTTCGGGACCAGTTCTTGCTACTTGCGGAGTTTGCCTACAACAACAACTACCAGTCGAGCATTTAGATGGCTACCTATGAGGCATTATACGGGAGGCAGTGTCGTTCGCTAGTTAGATGGTTCGAGCCTAGGGAGGCTTGGTTGTTGGGTACAAATTTGGTATAGGATGCCTTGGATAAAGTTAAGATCATTCATGATCGACTTCGCATAACTCAGTCTAGATAGAAGAGTTATGCCGACCGTAGAGTTCGTGATGTTATATTCATGGTTGGAGAGAGGGTATTGCTCCAGGTTTCACTCATGAAGGGTGTGATGAGGTTCGGAAAGAAGGGCAAGTTGAGCCCTAAGTATATCAGACCCTTTGAGATTCTTAAGAGAATGGGTGAGGTGGCCTACAAGCTCACATTGCCACCTAGTTTATCAACAGTCCATTCGGTGTTCCATGTGTCCATGCTCCGGAAGTATCACGGTGATCCGTCCCATGTGTTAGATTTCAATTCAGTCCAATTGGACAAGGATTTGCCTTATGAGGAGGAGCCAATGGCTATTCTAGCCCGGCAGGTCTGGCAGTTGAGATCTAAGAGTTATCCTTCGGTTCGAGTGTAGTGAAGAGGTCATCCGATCCAGGTAGCTATGCGGGTATAACGACCCAATTAGTGGTTTTGAGCTCTAGCGATTTGTTCGGTGGTTTGAGTAAATGACCTCGGAATCGGTATTCGAAGGTTCCAATAGGTTCGTATGATGATTTCAACTTGGGCGTATGTTCGGATTGAGTATCGGGTGGTCCGGAAGCATTTAGGCGCTTATTGTAGTAAATTGGCTTTTTGAAGGTTTTAGAATTTCTTAAGTTTAATTTGAAGTGAATTTTGGTGTTATCGATGTCCGTTTGGGGTTCCGAGCCTTGGAATAGGCTTGTATCATGATTTGTGACTTGCATATAAAGTTTGGCATCATTCCGGAATGTTTAAGTATAATTCGAATGCGTTCGGCGAAGTTTGAATGTTTGAAAGTTTAAAGAAAGGTTTTGATCGTCAATTCATAATTTTGATATTATTTGACGTGGTTTAAGGCTTCGACTAAGTCCGCATCATATTTTGGGATGTGTTGGTATGTTTGGATGGGGTCCCAGGGGCTTCAGGTGCGAATCAGATTGGAAATGGATCGAGTTTGGACTTGGAAGAATTGCTGAGGCAACTGAGATCTGGTGCAATCGCACATGCGTGGAAAGGGCCGCATGTGCGAGCTCGCAGAAGCAGCTGAAGGGGTCGCAGAAGCGGCCAAAGGGGTCATAGAAGCGGAGAGGAGTGAGGTTGGCTGGATTCGCAGGTGCGATGAATCCACCACACCTGCGAGCCTGGAGGTGCGGGCTGTTGGTCGCAAAAGCGAAATAGGGGAAGGGGAGGTATTTCCGCAGAAGCAGAGGAACGGGCGCAGGTGCACCTTCGCAGGTGAGAAAGCTTGCCCGCAGATGCAGAGGAGGGGAGGCCTTAAGGGAACCGCAGAAGCGGAATTTTGGCCGCTCCTGCGGGACCGCAGATGCGGTCAAGTGACCGCAAGTGCAATGATCGCTGGGCAGAGGGCCTTGATAAGTACGCGGGTTTGGCTCATTTTCATTTCATTTCTTCCATAGGAGCCGGCCTTGGAGATATTTTGGAGCGTCATTTTCATCGTCTATCATGAGGTAAGTAATTTCAACAAGTTGTGAGTTAAATATATGAATTTGGTCTTGTAAATACATGGAAAATTGTTGGAATTTTGGGATTTTAAGAGAAAACCTAGAAATTGGTATTTCGAATTTGACCATGATTTTGGAAGTAATGTTAGGAATAAAATATGTATTTGAGTTCGTAACCAAGAGGTTTCTCTAGTGGTAAGCACCCTCCACTTCCAACCAAGAGGTTGTGAGTTCGAATCACCCCAAGAGCAAGGTGGGGAGTTCTTTGAGAGAGGGAGGCGAGGGTCTATCAGAAACCACCTCTCTACCCCAGAGTAGGGGTAAGGTCTGCGTACACACTACCCTCCCCAGACCCCACTAGTGGGATTATACTGGGTTGATCTTGTTGTTGTTGTTGTTGTTGTTGTTGTTGTTGTTGTTGTTGTTGTAGTTCGTAATGTTATGGGTAAAGTTTATCTTCAGACATTTTTGGAATCCGGGCACGTGGGTTGACTTTATTGACTTTTCGAGCGGAGTAGGGAATTGTTATAAATTAATTAATTATGATGTTAGAGTATATATTTATTGGTTTTCATGATTGTTTGACTAGTTCGGATCGATGGGCATTTGGTTTGAGGTATTAGAGAGGCGTTGTAGTCGGTTATAGAACTTCGGAGCGAGGTAAGTCTCCTGTCTAACCCCATGAGGGAAAATTTATCCCGTAAGTGTTATATTCTTATGTGCCACATGTTGTGGGAGCTACGCACATATGAGGTGATGGGTGTCCGTGCATATGCTAGAATTCTTGATTATGTCCGGGTAGACTTAGGTTCACGCCATGCTATAATTGTACAATTTGAGTTATCCTTGCTCGCCTAATTCCTTTATTTCACATTATGACTTGATACTAGACTTGAATAGGGTGATAGACTCACTATTGCATAGATGTGACGAGCTACTTGATAATCCGAGGAATAATTTGTGCTTCCCTTATGAATTTCTCCCTCGTTATGCATATTCATTACAAAGTTTTCCTTAAATTTCATAACTCACACGTATATTCGTGAGTGGGGTCAAGGACCCGTTGAAGCTTCTTACTCTAATGGGATCGAGTCATTTGCCTCAGCAGGATTATGTACCTCACTCTTACGGGAGCGGGTTGTTCTCCTCAGCAGTATAATAGATGCATCTATGGTTTGTGTCATTCGACCCTCGGCAGTTCTCACATTATTATGGGATCGGGTCGTATGCCTCGGCATTTCTATAAACACTCTTATGGGATCGAGTCGTTCGCTCCGGCAGTATCATGCATAATATTTGGTAAAAAGCCATCGTATCCATGAGTTTTCTTGATTTGAGTTATGACGATCTATCCAGTAGGGACCATTTTCCATATATACTCCGGTTGAGGAGGTGACCGATAATTGAGGGCTTGCGTTTACTGTTCAGAGGAAGATCGTACTACGTGCTTAAATTTGTTTACATTGTTTTTACCATGCCTCGTACTTGTTTACTTTCTGTTGTACTTGATTTATTGGACCACTAGTAAGTATCGATGTTGATCCCCCGTCACTACTTCTCCGGGGTTAGGCTAGAAACTTACTGGGTACGTGTTGATTTACGTACTCATGCTATACTTGCTGCACTTTTTGTATGTGTGTGTGTGTGTGTGTGTGTATATATATATATATTTCTAGTTGTCTTTTGGGCACAGAGGCATGACTATTGCGGGGAATATATATATATATATATATATATATATATATATATATATATATATATATATATATATATATATATATATATATATATTTCTATATTTGGTCACAGAGGCGCGGCTATTGCGGGGACATTAGGTGAGCTGCATCCCATGTTATGAGTCCGCAATATACAGAGTCTCCATCAGAGTTATTTACATTCTCCTGTCTAATTTGTATTCCAGACAGATATTGTATTTTATCATATTTCCTAGTTGATGCTCATGCACTTGTGACACCGGGTTTTGGGGGTTCCTAGTGGATGTTCATTATTGTACTCACGTAATTATTATCACTTTATCTTGTAATTTATTCCTTATACAGAAATCGGTAAAGAGGTTCACGGGTTTGACCGAGTACCAGATTTTTACTTTATTAATTTAATGGGATTTATGATTTCAAAAATATTAAAATGAGCAATTAAGTTGAAAATCCATCGTTGGCTTACCTGATGGCGACGTTAGGCGCCATCACAGCCTATATGGAATTTTGGGTCGTGACAGTTTGGTATTAGCGACAAGTTTACTTGGGTCTCACGAGTCATGAGCAAGTCTAGTAGAGTCTTGTGGATCGGTACAAAGACGTCTGTACTTATCTTCGAGAGGCTACAGGGCTTTTAAGAGCACTTCCCTTCTTGATTCCTCATCGTGCGATTTGGTTCCATTAAAGCTTATGCCTTCATTTCCTTCCTACTAAATCTTAAGCGAGTGGAACGCTTGTTATCAATTGGGTATCAGTAGTCGTAGTGGTACTGCAGATGTGGTGCATGATGTTTCTCCCCGTGTATTCGAGCGAGTTATTATCGTTATCTTGTGGAAGGGGTTTTATCATTTCGGCCCTGTGTCAGTATTTCCTATGGTTTCGAGGCTATGCACAGATTATTATGACATTCATGGTTGTATCGCACAGTGATAGTGTAATAGTAGGGCATTTGTTTATGTGTCGAGGCAGTGAATGACTTGAAAGGAGGATTTCCCAGTTCATGGTTTAGAGGTTCGACATTTAATTCCAGCGGAGAAAATGCAATTGGACTATGTATGTTCAGGCTTTGGTTGATGGAGTAACGAGAATTGATATTTTCAAGCATGGTGGAATTTTCATTTGTGGCGAGGTGTCGTCGTCCTTGTTGGAATGCATTAAGGCATATGGGTGTTAGAGTCCCCTTTGATTTGCCTTCGAGGCAGGATGTTGTGAAATGGAGCCTGAGAAGCGGTTGTCAGAGATGGCAGTGTGTAGCGGTTTCATAATCGAATCGATGTTTCTGATGTTGATGGCTCGAGAAAGATGATCTTCGAGGAGGCTTAGAGTTGATAAAAATTTATTAGATCAGGTGCTACAGAGATGGATTTTGCTTTGAGGTAGTATTTGGGTAGCGAAGGATGAGGAAGGACATGGTAGGAGGTGTCTCGCGGTGATTGAACTGCTAGCAGGTCAAGTATGAAAAGCAAAGGTCGAGAAGTTGCTTAAAGGAGATGGTTTAACCAAAGTGGGAGTGGCGGAGTAGCATATGGATTCTACGGTAGGATAGCTACATGCCTTGAGAAACGTTTAGAGCGATTTGGGGATCATGGCGGACAGTGACTAGGTCTACAGATTTTATTTGCAATGGTGGCTACTGTGATAAGGGAGGTTGAATATGACGGAAAAATTTTTGCTTGGAATGAAGATGGGTATAAAAGCTTGATTATCGTTATGGGATGCGACGTGACTTCGAGCTTGGAATATATTATCAGACTTTCAGTTGATGTCAATGGGGAATGAGCAGACTTGTACAGCTGGTGGACGAGCATGGGCTCAGGAGGGTTTACTGATTTCGTGGTAGTTGTACCCAGTGCAACGTCGTTGGAAGATGTCGGTATGGAATTCCACAGGTGGGCTATCTCCTGTGAGCAAGTTAGTGGTTGCACGATTTTGATGAAGTTTCTATAAAGAGTTCTACTTACTGCCCAGCAGGAGGTCGAATGAGCGATTGGGACTGACAATTCCGACTGTTCATGAAACGTTTAACAAGGGACTACGAGAAATTTGGAGGGTTGACGGTGCGAGATCATGATAATTGAGAAGGAGGAAACTTTGTGGGTTCTAAATTTATGTGATTGCAGCTTAAATCTAAGTGGGGGAGCCCACCGTCTACCACCGGATCACGTGGTTATCTCCTTGTGCGAATTTTTGTTATCGGTGCATTGATGGATTATTTATGACTAAGGAAAAAAATAATTCGAGCAAAGAACTTGATGAATGTGTGTTATATTTTGCCTTATCGATTCAGGTATAGGTTTTAGAAAGACTCAGAGTTTATGCTTCTTGAGGATGTGTTGTACAAGGAAAGGAATTCATCTGGTTGCTTCTTTGAGAGTGTTCATGTGCTAGCGGAGTGTTGGAGTTTGATTACATTCGGGACCAGGTCGGAGTGGGTGACTCTCAACAATGGTTCTAGTAGGTTTAAGAATTAAAGTGCAGTGTCTAAGGATTTTGGGTTCATTATGTGGCTAAAGATCGGGATTTTGCAGCAGAGTGTGAAGAATACTTGGATAATTTTCTATGTTATCATCGGGTCTGCGGGGCAGTATTGGAGAAATAATTTCGGATTTGCGGAAGGTCTTTCAAAATGGGTGTAGCAGTTGGAGGTGCTATTGTGCACATAAGGAGGGTATGGGATGGTTCATGGGTATTAAGACGATGTGGTCTCGTGAATTGGGTCACCTGGGATGAGTGTTGTTGGGTTTTGTTATGTTTTAAATGGAGCTATTATTATTTCTAAGGCAAATCAAGAGTAAATTGAAAGAAGTGGGGTCAGTTAGTAATTGTTTGAATCAACATGATTGTGGCAATGATCAGTTCCTTCGGCGTGTTAAGTTATACATGTGGTTTGTGGTTGTACATACGGGCTTGACAACCACCATAATTTGCTTGATTTGGGAGGTTTTCGATTCCTATGGCCTTGTTGTGTAAATGGATCCCAGAAGAGTTATGGCAGTTTAGGCCACGACTTAAGGTTTGTATTTTCTGCGGTCGTGGGAATTTAGTTATGTGTTATAATGGTCTTTCTAAAATGAGTTAAGTGAAAGGTTTCTAGCCAATCAAGTGTTTATTCTACTAGTAGTTTAGGGGTTATGATGAATTCTTGTACTCTCGGGTAGCGGCATGATAGGTATGGTGAGCGGCATGGGAATTTGGAAGTTGAGGTTCAAGATTGCAGATCAGTATTGATAAGAATGTCACGAGATCGGATGGGCAAGGAAGAATTCAGATGCTTAGAGTAAGCTAACATTATCTTAGTGTCGCCTGAGAATGGTGTTATGCGAAAATGGCATCGGGTATTGATTTGCGGATTTGTGACTTGCTTTACAGAATTAGCGTGGTTTATTGGTATGGAGGTGGAGAGTTTGCTACCTGGTACGGAAGGTCATGGGAGCATATCCCATGAGAAAATTGTAACATGTTAGTCACTTAAATGTTAGGGATTGAAACCAAGTATGAAGATTTTGGCACTATCGCTAATGTGAGAGTTTATGCCTGAAAGGCACTCTATTCCTTTGGTTGTGAACTGTGTGAGTTGTTCCCGATTTGACGGTTGTTCTTATATGTCATGAATAGGGTCATTGTGGATTCTCGGAAGGTTATTGGACCAGTACAGGATGATTGGAATCGGTTTGAGGTCCGCTAGTAGATTTAATGTAAATTTATGTTCTACGTCAGGTCGAATGTGTTCATTTAGCATAACATTGTTTATGGAGGAGTCTTCAGGTGTTGGATTTTATTCATGTCGTCAGCTATCCTATGTAATACTATATTATACAACGTTGTTGTGAGATGGCTTGATCATTGGCACGGGTGTTGTGGTCCTGTGTAGCTTGCCGTTATTGCACCTTAGTAGAGCTCGAGTTTTGTGGCGCATGGCGCTATCCGTCTCCCCAACAGTCGTATTTATGCATTTGACGTGCTTGTGGTCGATATTCAGTCATTCCATAGGTATGAGCACTATGGCTCTATGAGTATTTCCTTATTGATTGTTATGAGTGGGTCAGGTGGCACGCCGCCACGGGTATGTTGTTTGGATCTGGTTGCATGCCGCAACGGTATCATGTGTGGATCGGGTTGCACGCCACAACAGTGAGACGTTGAGTAAGGTTCCCTATACTTATTTATGTGTATCTTGTTTCTCATTTGCTGGGAAGGGTTCATAGCATCGTTTCGGCTGTTTTATTCATTACGCGGCTGAGTAGTTCTTTTCCAGAGTTCGTTCTTCCTTATATGTCATATTCAAGTTGTGTCTTGTTGGCGCACTGATGGCGTCATATGAGATCTTGGTCAGTGTTTGAGGTGGCTTATTGCCTGAGCAACTTGTACTGGATGAGATGAGGTTATTGCACCTGAAATCGATGTGATCAGATTTATGTAAGGTCTATTAAAGGGAAAATGTCAATATTCAGTTCAGAATAAGGTAATGGTTGTTGTCGAGTGGAGAAACTCTATGAGTTATTGATTTAATGGGTGGTTATGAGTTACTGCGCATCTTTTTCATCGTTGCAGTATTGTGAGGATTGAAACTAGGCTTATATGTGTTATGAGGTATACTACGGGCGTCGGGTCAGTGAATTTGCAGATGTTGTGCTTGGTGGAGGTTTCCTTGGGCAAATGAGTTATGAGGTGCATTGTGTGATGTCAGCATGGGTGCATGATCATATGCGAGTTCAGCGTGTGGAGATTGATACGATGTTCGTATGTTAGAATCAGGTCTTGTCAAGAAATTCGGAGGTTGGAATTTGGTCCTAAGGCTTATTTGCTAAATAAAAAAGGGAGGATCTTCAATCTAGCTCGAGCTAATGTATTCACTTGGGTGGTGTCACGGGTAGGTGCACAAGGTGTTGAGCAGTGATTTTGGGGCAACTACGGAGCAGTTCTTAGCACGTTCGAGGACGAACGTATGTTTAAGTAGGGGAGAATGTAACGACCCGACCGGTTATTTTGGGTTCTAGCGCGTCGTTTGGCGGTTTGAGGCCTTGAGTAGCTTCACTTTATGTATTATGACTTGTACGTGTGGTCGGAATTGAATTTTGGGAAGTTCAGAGTTATCTCAGAAGGAAAGTTCTCTATCCGGAAGCTTTAAGTTGGAAGAGTTGACTAAGATTTGACTTATGAGTAAACGACCTTAGAATTGCGATTTGAAGGTTCCAATAGGTTCGTATGATGATTTCGGACTTGGGCGTATGTTCGGGTTGACTATCGGGTGGTACAGAAGCATTTCGTCGCTTATTGTAGAAAATTAGAATTTTGAAGGTTTTAGAATTTCTTAAGTTTGATTTGAAGTGAATTTTGGTGTTATCGATGTCCATTTGGGGTTCCGAGCCTTGGAATAGGCTCGTATCATGATTTGTGACTTGCACATAAAGTTTGGCCTCATTCAGGAATGTTTAATTATAATTCGGATGTGTTTGGCGAAGTTTGAATGTTTGAAAGTTTAAAGAAAGGTTTTGATCATCATTTCGTAATTTTGATGTTGTTTGAAGTTGTTTGAGGCTTTGACTAAGTCTGCATCGTGTTTTGGGATGTGTTTGAATGTTTGGATGAGGTCCCGGGGACCTCGGGTGCGAATCAGATTGGAAATGAATCGAGTATGGACTTGGAAGACTTGCTGAGGCAACTGAGATCTGGTGCAATCGCACATGTGTAGAAAGGGCCGCAGGTGCGAGGAATCCACCGTACCTGCGAGCTCGCAGGTACGGGCTGTTGGTCGCAGAAGCGAAATAGGGAAAGGGGAGGTATTTTCGCAGAAGCAGAGGAACAGGCGCATGTGCGCCTTCGTAGGTGCGCCTTCGCAGGTGCGAAATCTTTCCCGCATATGCGAAGGAGGGGAGGCCTTAAGGGAACCGCAAAAGCAGAATTTTGGCAGCACCTGCGGTCCGCTGGGCAGGGGGCCTTGATAAGTATGTGGGTTTGGCTCATTTTCATTTCATTTCTTCCATGGGAGCCGACCTTGGAGCAATTTTGGAGCGTCATTTTCATCATCTATCATGAGGTAAGTAATTTCTATAAGTTGTGAGTTAAATATACGAATTTGGGCTTGTAAATACATGGAAAATTATGGGAAATTTGGGATTTTAAGAGAAAACCTAGAAATTGGTATTTCGGATTTGACCATGATTTTGGAAGTAAAACTAGGAATAAAATATGTATTTGAGTTCGTAATATTATGGGTAAAGTTTATCTTCAAAAACTTTCAGAATCCGGGCTCGTGGGTCCGAGGGTTGACTTTATTGACTTTTCGAGCGGAGTTGGAAATTGTTATAAATTAATTAATTATGATGTTGGAGTATATATTTATTGGTTTTCATGATTGTTTGACTAGATCGAATCGATGGGCATTTGGTTTGAGGTATTAGAGAGGCGTTGGAGCTGGTTATGGAACTTCAGAGCGAGGTAAGTCTCCTGTCTAACCTTGTGAGGGAGAATTTACCACGTAGGTGTTATATTCTTATGTGCTACATGTTGTGGGAGCTACGCACGTATGAGGTGACGGGTGTCTATGCTTATGCTCGAATTCCTGATTATGTCCGGGTAGACTTAGGTTTACGCCATGCTATAATTGTACAATTTGAGTTATCCTTGCTCGCCTAATTCCTTTATTTCGCGTTACGACTTGAGACTAGACTTAAATAGGGTGATAGACTCACTATTGCAGAGATGTGATGAGCTACTTAATAATCCGGGGAATAATTTGTGCTTCCCTTATGAATTTCTCCCTCGTTATGCGTATTCATTACAAAGTTTTCCTTAAATTTCATAACTCACACGTTTATTTGTGAGTGGGGTCAAGGACCCGTTGAATATTCTTACTCTAATGGGATCGGGCCGTTCGCCTCGGCAGGATTATGTACCTCACTCTTATGGGAGCGGGTTATTCGTCTCATCAGTATAATAGATGCATCTATGGTTCGTGCCGTTCGACCCTTGGCAGTGCACACATTATTATGTGATCGGGTCATACGCCTCGGCTTTTCTATAAATACTCTTATGGGATAGAGTCGTTTGCCCCGGCCGCATCGTGCGTAATATTTGGCAAGAAGCCATCGTATTCATGAGTTTTCCTGATTTGGGTTGTGACGCTCTATCCGGTGGGGACCATTTTCCATATATACTCTGGTTGAGGAGGTGACCGATAATTGAGGGCTTGCATTTACTGTTCAGAGGAGGATCGTATCACCTGCTTAAATTTGTTTACACTATTTTTACCATGCCTCATAGTTGCTTACTTTCTGTGGTACTTGATTTATTGGACTACTAGTAAGTGTCGATGTCGACCCCCTCGTCACTACTTCTCCGGGGTTAGGCTAGATACTTACTAGGTACGAGTTGATTTACGTACTCATGCTATACTTGCTGCACTTTTTGTATGTATATATATATATATATATATTTCTAGTGGTCTTTTGGGCACAGAGGCACGACTATTGAGGGGACTTTATGGTGAGCTGCATTCCATGTTACAATCCGCAGCATACACAATGTCAATCATAGTTACTTACATTCTCCAGTCTAATTTGTATTCCAAACAGATATTGTATTTATTTATATTTCTTTGTAGATGTTCATTCACTTGAGCCACCAGATTATGGGGGTTCCTAGTGGATGTTCAGTATCCTACTCACGGAATTATTATCACTTTATCTTGTAATTTATACCTTATACAGAAATTGGTAAAGAGGTTCATGGGTTTGACCGAGGACTAGATTTTTACTTCATTAATTTAATGGTATTTATGAATTCAAAAATATTAAAATGAGCAATTAAGTTGAAAATCCACCGTTGGCTTGCCTGATGGCGACGTTAGGCACCATCACGTCCTATAGGGGATTTTGGGTCGTGATATTTTGGTATCAGAGCCAAGTTCACTTGGGCCTCACGAGTCATGAGCAAGTCTAGTAGAGTCTTGTAGATCGGTACAGAGACGTCTGTACTTATCTTCGAGAGGCTACAGGGCTTTTAAGACACTTCCCTTCTTGATTCCTCATCGTGCGATTTGGTTCCATTAAAGCTTATGCCTTCATTTCCTTCCTACTCAATCTTATGCGAGTGGAACGCTTGTTATCAATTGGGTATCAGGAGTCGTAGTGGTACTGCAGATGTGGTGCAGGATGTTTCTCCCCGTGTATTCGAGCGAGTTATTATCGTCATCTTGTGGAAGGGGTTTTGTCGTTTCGGCCCTGTGTCAGTATTTCCTATGGTTTCGAGGCTATGCACAGATTATTATGACATTCATGCATTGTATCGCATAGTGATAGTGTAATAGTAGGGCGCTTGTTTATGTGTCGAGGCAGTGAATGACTTGAAAGGAGGATTTTCCAGTTCATGGTTTAGAGGTTCGACATTTAATTCCAGCAGAGAAAATGCAATTGGACTATGTATGTTCAGGCTTTGGTTGATGGAGTAACGAGAATTGATATTTTCAAGCATGGTGGAATTTTCATTTGTGGTGTGGTGTCGTCGTCCTTGTTGGAACGCATTAAGGCATATGGGTGTTAGAGTCCCCTTTGATTTGCCTTCGGGGTAGGATGTTGTGGAATGGAGCCTGAGAAGCGATTGTCAGAGATGGCGGTGTGTAGTGGTTTCATAATCGAATCGATGTTTCTGATGTTGATGGATCGAGAAAGATGATCTTCGAGGAGGCTTAGAGTTGACAGAAAGTTTTAGATCAGGTGCTACAGAGATGGATTTTGCTTTGAGGCAGTAGTTGGGCAGCGAAGGATGAGGAAGGACATGGTGGGAGGTGTCTCGCGGTGATTGAATTGCTAGCAGGTCAAGTATGAAAAGCAGAAGTCGAGAAGTTGCTTAAAGAAGATGGTTTAACTGAAGTAGGAGTGGCGGAGTAGCATATGGATTATATGGTAGGATGGCCACATGCCTTGAGAAAAGTTTAGAGCGATTTAGGGATCATGGTGGACAGTGACTAGGTCTACAGATTTTATTTACAATGGTGGCTAATGTGCTAAGAAAGGTTGAATATGACAGAAAGAAGTTTTCTTGGAATGAAGAGGGGTATAAAAGCTTGATTATCGTTATGGGATGCGACATGACTTCGATCTTGGAATATATTATCAGACTTTTAGTTGATGTCAATGGGGAATGAGCAGACTTGTACAGCTGGTGGATGAGCATGGGGTGATGGGTGTCCGTGCGTATGATAGAATTCGTGATTATGTCTCGGTAGACTTAGGTTTACGCCATTCTATAATTGTACAATTTGAGTTGTCCTTGCTCGCCTTATTGCTTTATTTTGCGTTACGACTTGAGACTAGAATTGAATAGGGTGATAGACTCATTATTGTAGAGATGTGACTAGCTACATAATTTGTTCTTCCCTTACGAATTTATCCCGCATTATGCGTATTCATTGCAAAGTTTTCCTTAAATTTCATAACTCATGCGTATATTCATGAGTGGGGTCAAAGACCCATTGAAGCTTCTTACTCTAATGGGATCGAGTAAGAAACTTTAATCTATTTCTTTTTAGTTACCCATTACTTTTCAAGTGTTTTCAACATCAAATCTAGGATTTTCATGGTAGAAATTAGAGATTTGGGTATAATTAGGAATTTTTGTAAATTTGGGATTTAGACCTCGAATTAATGTTGGATTTCTAAAAAAATTACATAACCATGCTCGAGGGTGAATGGGTAATCGGGTTTTGGTCCGAACCTCAGGTTTTGACCAAGCGGGTCCGGAATTGACTTTTGTTGACTTTTTGGAAAAAGTGTAAATATCTTAACTTTATGTATTGTAATTGATTTTCCTAGCATTATTTTATGTTATTGAGTCGATTTTGGTTAGATTCGATTGGTTTGGAGGCGTATTTTAGAGGAAAGGCCCCAATTTAGCTTTGATTTGCTTTCGGAGCGAGGTAAATGTTGGGTCTAACCTTGATTTGAGGGAATTAGAAACCCTTTAGCTATGTGCTGTGTGAGTTACACGTGTAGCGATGTATATGCAAGGTGACGAGTGTAACGACCCGACCGATCATTTTGATCTCTAGCACGTCGTTCGGCGGTTTGAGGCTTTGAGTAGCTTCACTTCATGTTTTATGAGTTGTACGTGTGGTCGGAATTGAATTTCGGGAAGTTCGAAGTTGATTCTGACGGAAAATTCTAAATTCGGAAGCTTTAAGTTGGAAGAGATGACTAAGGTATGACTTTTGAGCAGACAACCTCAGAATCAGGATTCGAAGATTCCAATAGGTTCGTATGATGATTCTCAAATTGGGCGTATGTTATAGGGTCGCCCGGGAGCATTTCAGCGCATATTGTAGTAAGCTGGAATTTTAAAGGTTTTAGAATTTCCTAAGTTTGTTTTGAGTTGGACTTTGGTGTTATCGATGTCCGTTTGGAGTTCTGAGTCATAGAATAGGTTCGTATCGTGATTTGTGACTTGTGCGTAAAGTTTGGTCTCGTTCCAGAATGTTTAGATATGATTCGGACAA
This sequence comes from Nicotiana tabacum, assembly GCF_000715075.1. NCBI lineage: Eukaryota > Viridiplantae > Streptophyta > Magnoliopsida > Solanales > Solanaceae > Nicotiana > Nicotiana tabacum. The sequence goes on from NC_134083.1 coordinate 87,693,967, forward strand.
GTTCGTCGAAGTTTGAATGTTTGAAAGTTTAAAGAAAGGTTCTGATCGTCGATTCGTAGTTTTGATGTTATTTGGCATGATTGGAGACTTCGACTAAGTTCGTGTTATGTTTTGGGACTTGTTGGTGTGATTGGACGGGGCCCCGAGGGCCTCGGGTGTATCTCGGATCGAGTTCAGACTAATATTGGACTTTGTGGAATTGCTGGCTTCTGGGCATCTGGTTTCCTCTTCTGCGATCGCGAGAAGAGGGCTGCAATCGCGAAGGGTTAAGTGGACTGGTGGAATGTTTATTCTACGCGATCGCGTAAATGGTGTCGCGTTCGCGGAGGTCGGGCTGGAGGTCCTTTGCGTTCGCATGGGAGCTATCGCGAACGCGCTGAGTTAACGGGGCTGGCATGTTTGGGAAGAGTTGTTCTATGAGATCGCATAGTGGTGCTCGCGATCGCGAAATAGGAAGTGGCTGGGCAATGCGATCGCGTTCTGGGCGTCGCGTCTGCGAAGACGAAATTTTGGGGGCAAGGCTGTTTGGCCTTCGCGATCGCGAGGATTATTCCGCGATCGCGAAGAGGAAGGACCTAGGCAATGAGTTTTTATTTCGGGACATAGCCCATTTCTCTCACTTTTTCATTTGGTTGGCAATTCCTGAAGCTCTAGGAGGGAAGAATTTCTTCACCTATTGCATAGTAAGTAATTCTCACTTATTGTAAGTTAATTACACGGATTCGCTAAGGATTTAACATGGAAATTTGTGGAAAATTGTGGGATTTTGAAGAAAACCTAAAATTTGGTATTTTTAAATTTTTACCACGAAATTGGACATTTGGAATAAATCATATATTTGAGTCCGTAATGCTATGGGAAAAGTTTATCTTTAAAAATGTTCGAAATCCGGGCACGTGGGCCCGAGGGTTGACTTTATTAACTTTTCGGGCGGAGTTGAGAATTGTTATAAATTGATTAATTATAAGCATTGGAGTATATTTTGATTGAATTCCACATTGTTTGACTAGTTTCGGATCGTTTGGCTTTGAATTGAAGAGTTAGAGAGGTGTTGGAGCCGGTTGTGGAACTTCGGAGCAAGGTAAGTCTCCTATCTAATCTTGTGAGGGGGAAGCTACCCCCTAGGTGATGTAATTATTATGTGCTATTAGTTGTGGGTGCTACGTACGCACGAGGTGACGAAAGTCCATACGTAGCTAAAGCATGTTTATGTCCAGGTAGACTTAGGACTTTATAATGTAATATTTGAATTGTTTGGACTCATTTTGGTAGCTTAATTAATTGAAATTTTAAGTGAGATTGATGTAGAAACATATAGATATATTAGTCCGAGCTTTATCACCTTGAGTTGTTGCCAAGATATTTGATAAATGTAAAGGGGTATATTTATTATTGTGCCCATGTACTGTATTGTAAGCATGTGTCTCGTAATTCGATAACTTTCTTCCTTTTTTTGTGGAGCGGGCCGAATGCCTCGGCAGTATAATAGATGCATCTATGGTTCGTGTCGCTCGACCCTCAACAGTGTAGACATTATTCTGGATCGGGCCGAACGATCTCGGCATAATCGTGCGTTATATCGCTGGTAGTCCAAACATTCACGAGGTTATCTTTCCACTGATTCCTGAAATTTTATATGGTACTTCCTATCCGTTTGTTACTGGTACTTGATACACCTGAGCTGATGAGGTAGAACACATGACTGAGAAATTCTTACTTTAAAAGAAATATTTGGAAGATTTGGTAACTTATAGATTTACCCCATTATGGCTATGGGTTTCACATCTGCTTATTATTTTTTTATATTGCTTTCTTGGACCTCTAGTAAGTGTCAATGTCGACTCCTCGTCACTACTTTTCCGGGGTTAGGCTAGATACTTACTGGGTACGTGTTGATTTACGAACTCATGCTGCACTTATGTACTAAATGTGCAGGATCTGACAGGTTTATTTGGTGATCATCTTGGCGCATAGGTGCACCTGTTAAGGAGAATTTAGGTGAGCTGCATTCCAGGTTCCGCATCGCAGTCCACGGAGTCTCCATCGTACTATTTATTTTATTTTGTCTCATTTACATCCTAGACATATATTGTATTATTATTTTTCTCCCTAGAAAAATGCTCATGCACTTGTGACACTGGATTTTGGGGTATACTAGTTGATGCTTACTGTTCCGTATATTATCATCGCCTTTCATTTCTCTTACAAACTACCAATTTTTTACATTCCCGTGGATTTAAAAGTGTAAATTTCCTTCTTATTAAAATTATGATTTTGAAAGTAGTAAAATGAGTAACTAAATAGATCACTCATCATTGGCTTGCCTGACGGCGGCGTTAGGCGCCATCGCGACCCATAGTGGATTTTGGGTCGTGACAACTTCGTATCAAAGCTCTAGGTTCACTTGGGTCTCACGAGTCATGGAAAAGTCTAGTAGAGTCTTGCGGATCGGTACAGAGACATCTGTACTTATCTTCGAGAGGCTACATGGCTGTTAGGAGCACTTTTCTTCTTGATTCCTTTTCACGCGGCTTGATTCCATTGGAGCTTATGCCTTTATTTCCTTCCTAGTCAATCTTATGCGACGTGGAGTGCTTGTTATCAATTGGGCATCGAGGATTCGTAGTGGTACTGCAGGCGTGGTGTAGGATGTTTCTCCCTGCGTATTCGAGCAGGCTATTATCATCGCCTTGAGAAAGGGTGTTCTATCGTTTCAGCCCATTATCTATATTTCCTATGGTTTCGAGGCTATGCACAAACTATCATAATGTTCATGCGTTGTTATCCCTCAGTATTGATGTAATGGTAGGGTGCTTGTTTATATGTCGAGGCAGTGAATGACTCGAAAGGAGGATTTCTCAGTGCATAGTTTAGAGGTAAAACATTTAATTCTAGCAGAGGATAGGCAATCAGACTATAAATGTTCAAGCTTTGGTTAATTAAGTAACGAGACTTGATATTTTCGAGCATGGTGGAATTCTCATTTGTGATGGGGTGTCGTCGTCCTTGTTTGAACGCATTAAGGTTCGCCGATGTTATGGTTTTCTTTGATTTGCCTTCAGGGCAGGGTGTTGTGAAATGGTGCCCAAGAAGCGGTTATCAGAGATGGCGGTATGTAGCGGTTTCAGAATCGAATCGGTGTTTCTAATGCTGATGGCTCGAGAAAGATGATCTTCGAGGAGGCTTAGAGTTGGTAGCAATTTATTAGTTCAGGTGCTACAGAGATGGGTTTTGATTTGAGGCAGCAAAGGATGAGGAAGGACACGGTGGGAGGTGTCTTGCGGTGGTTGAATTTCTAGCATGTCAAATATGAAAAGCAGATGCCGAGAAGTTGCTTAAAAGAGAGGGTTTAACCGAAGTGGGAGTGGAAGAGTAGCATATGGATTCTGTGGTAGGATAGTCACATGCCTTGAGAAACGTTTAGGGCGATTTTGGGATCATGGTGGACAGTGACTAGGTCTATGGATTTTATTTGGAATGGTGTCCACTGTGCTGGGGTAGATTGAATATGACGGAAGGAAGTTGGCTTGGAGTGTTTAGGGGTGTAAGAGCTTGATTATTGTATTGGAATACGACGTGACTCCGAGTTTGGAATGTATTGTTGGACTTTCAGTTGAGGTCAATGGGGAATGAACAGACTTGTACAGTTGGTGGACGAGCATGGGCTCAGTAGGGTTTACTGATTTCGTGGTAGTTGTACCCAGTGAAGTTTCAAAATGGAATTCCACAGGTGGGTTATCTCCTGTGAGCAGGTTTGCAGTTGCGTGATTTTGATGAAGTTTATATGAATAGTTCTACTTACTACCCAACAGAAGGTCAAATTTGCAATTGTGGACGATGCTTCGGAATTTTCAAGAAAAGTTTAACAAGAGACTACAAGAAATTTGGCGAGTTGACGATACGAGATCATGGTGATTGAGAAGGAGGAATCGTTCTAGAATTATGAGATAGTAGCTTAAAGCTAAGTGAGGAAGTCCACCGTCTGCGATTGGATCACGTGGTTATCGGTTTGTGCAGTTTCTTGTTATCGGTGCATTGGTGGATTGTTTATGACTAAGAAAAGAAAACATCGGGGGTAATTCGAGCAAAGAACTTGAAGAGTGTGTGCTATATTTTGCCTTATTGATTCATGTGCAGGTTTTTGGGAAGACTCAAAGTTTGTGCTTATTATGGATGTGATGTGCGAGGAAAGGAATTCATCCGGCTGCTTCTTTGGGAGTGTTCATGTGCTATCAGCGCACTAGGATTTAGTTATATATTCGGACCAAGTCAGAGTGGGTGACTCTCAACAGTGGTTCTAATGGGTTCGAGAATGTAAGAATGGTGTCTAAGGACTTTTGGGTTCGTTATATGACTGAAGACTGGGATTTTGTAGTAGAGTGTGAAGAATACTCGGGGAATTTTCTATGTTATCATTAGGTCTGTGGGCAGTATTGGAAAAATAAGAGAAACAGTTTTGGATTCGCGGAAGGTATTTCAGAATGGGTGTACCAATTGGAGATGCTATTGTGCGTATGAGGAGGGTAGGAGATGGTTCATGGGTATTGAGACGATGTTGTCTCGTGCATTGGGTCACTCGGGAGGAGTGTTGTTGAGCTTCGTTATATTCTTGAATGGAGCTGTTATTATTTCTAAAGCATGTTAAGAGTAAATTAAAGGAAGTGGGGTCGGTTAGTAATGGTTTGAATCAACATGATTGTAGCAATGATCATTTATTTCGGTGTGTTAAGTTATACAGGTGGTTTGTGGTTGTATGTATGGGCTTGACAGCCGCCGTAATTTGATTGATTTGGAGGTATTTAATTATAATGGTCTGTTATGTGTAGATGGATCCCGAAAGGGTTGTGGTAGGTTAGACCACAACTTGAGGTTTGTATGTTCTGCGGTTATGGGAATTCGGTTGCGTGTTGCCATCGTTCCTCTGAAATGTGTTGAGTGAAAGGGGTTCTAGACGATGAAGTATTTATTTTATTGGTGGTGCAGGAGTTATGATGAAATTATTGTACTCTCGCATAGCGGCATGATAGGTGCAGTGAGCGACATAAGAGTTAGGAGTTAAGGATTAAGGTTGTGGCTCGGTGTTGATGAGAGTGTCACTAGATCAGATGAGCAGGGAACATTTCAGATGTTTAGAGGAAGCTGACACTATCATAGTGTCGCATGAGAGTGGTGTTCTATGAAAGAGGCATTGTGTATTTATTTACATATTGTGGTTTGCCTTACAGAATTAGTACGGTTGGTGGTATGGAGGTACAGACTTTGCTACCTGGTGCAGAAGGTCGTGGGAGCGTACCTCACGGGGGAATTGTATAAGCATGGCATGTTAGTCACTCTATGGTTATAATTGGAACCAAGTATGGAGATTTTGGTACTAGCGGTAATGTGAGAGTTTATGCCTGATAAGCGTTCTATTCCTTAGGTTGTGGATTGTGTGAGTTTGTTCCGGATTTGAAATCTATTCTTCTGTGTCATGGATAGGGTTATTGTGGATCCTTGAAAAAAATTAATCCTAGTATGGTATGATCATAATCTGCTTGATGGGTATTTTTTTATTTATTCTATGTGTGGATCGGGTGGCACGCCGCCACGGGTATGTTGTTTGGATTGGGTTGCACGCCGCAACAGAATCATGTTTGGATCGGGTTGCACGCCGTAACAGTACCACATGTGGATCAGGTTGCATGCCACAATAGTGAGATATTGAGTATGGTTTCCTATATCTATTCATGTGTATTTTGTTTCTCATTCTCTGAGAAGGGTTCAAAGCATCTGTTCGACCGTTTTATTCATTACGCGGGCTGGGTAGTTCTTTTCCAGAGTTTGTTCCTTTTTATGTGGCCTATTCAAGTTGTGGCTTGCCGGCGCACTGATGGAGTCATATGAGATCTTGGTCAGTGTTTGAGATGGCTTATGTCCTGAGCAGCTTGTACTGGGTGAGACGAGATTATTGGACCTGAAATCAGTGTAATCAGATCTATATAAGGTGTATTAAGGAGCAAATATCGCTATTCAGTTCAGAATGAGGTGACGGTCCTTGTCAGGAGGAGAGACTCCATGATTTGTCGATTCGTCAAGAGGTTATGAGTTTCTACATATCTCTTCTATCGTGACAGTATTGCGAGAGTTGGAACAGGACTTATATGTGTTATGAGGTGTATTGCGGGCACCGGGCTTGTGAAATTTCAATTATTTTGGTCGGAGGATGTTATTATGGTCAAGCAACTTATGTGGTGCATGGTGTGATTTCAGTGGAGGAGCATGGTGATGTTGGGTGCAGTGTTTGGTGATTGATGCGGTGTTCGTATGTTAGAATCAGGTCTTGTAGAGAAATTCGGAGGTTGGAATTTGGTTTTAAGGATTATTAACTAAATAAAAAGAAGGATTTTCAGTTTGGCTCAAGCAAGTGTGTTCATATGGGTTGTGGTGGCACGGGTAGGTGCACAAGGTGTTAAATAGTGATTTTGGACAACTCCTGAACAGTTCTTGGCATGTTCGAGGATGAACGTATGTTTAAGTGGGGGAGAATGTAACAACCCGACTGGTCGTTTTGAGATCTGGCATGTCGTTCGGAGGTTTGAGGCCTTGGGTAGCTTCACTTTATGTTTTATGACTTATACGTGTGGTCGGAATTGAATTTTCGGAAGTTCGGAGTTGATTCGGATGGAAAATTCTAAATCCGAAAGCTTTAAGTTGGAAGAGTTGACTAGGATTTGACTTTAGAGAAGACGGCCTCAGAATCGGGATTCGAAGGTTCCAATAGGTTCGTATGATGATTCTGGACTTGGACGTATGTTCGGGTTGAGTATCGGGTCGCCCGGGAGCATTTCGGAGCATATTGTAACAAATTGGCATTTTGAAGGTTTTAGGATTTTCTAAGTTTGGTTTGAGGTGGACTTTGGTGTTATCGATGTCCGTTTGGAGTTTCGAGTCTTAGAATAGGTTCGTATCATGATTTGTGACTTGTGCATAAAGTTTGGCGTCGTTTTGGAATGTTTTGGTATGATCCGGACACGTTCGTCGAAGTTTGAATGTTTGAAAGTTTAAAGAAAGGTTTCTATCGTCAGTTAGTAGTTTTGATGTTGTTTGGCATGATTGGAGGTTTTGACTAAGTTCGTGTTATGTTTTGGGACTTGTTGGTGTGATTGGACGGGGCCCCGAGGGCCTCGGGTGTGTCTCGGATTGAGTTCAGACTAATATTGGACATTATGGAATTGCTGGTTTCCGGACATCTGGTTTACTCTTCCACAATCGTGAGAATAGGTCCGCGATCACGAAGGGTTAAGTGGACTGGTGGAAATTTTGTTCTACGCGATTCCGTAAAAGGTGTCGCATTCGGGGAGGTCGAGCTGGAGGTTCTTCGCGTTCGCATGGGAGCTACCGCTAACGCGTTGAGTTAACGAGGCTGGCCTGTTTGGGAAGAGTTGTTCTATGCGATCACGTAGTGGGGCTCGCAATTGCAAAAGAGGAAGTGGCCGGGCAACGCGATCGCGTTCTGGGCGTCACGTCCGCGAAGAAGAGGAAGGACTTGGGCAGTGACTTTTTATTTCGGGACTTGGCCCATTTATCTCAATTTTTCATTTGGTTGGGCGATTCTTGGAGCTCTATGAGGGAAGATTTTCATCACCTATTGCAAGGTAAGTAATTCCCACATATTGTAAGTTAATTACACGGATTATATAAGGATTTAACATGGAAATTTGTGGAAAATTTTGGAAAACTTTGAGATTTTAAAGAAAACCTAGAATTTGGTATTTTTGAATTTTTACCACGAAATGGGACATGGAATTTGGAATAAATCATATATTTGAGTTCGTAATGCTATGGGTAAAGTTTATCTTAAAAAATATTTAGAATTCGGGCACGTGGGCCCGAGGGTTGACTTTATTGACTTTTCGAGCGGAGTTGGGAATTGTTATAAATTGATTAATTATAAGCATTGGAGTATATTTCGATTGAATTGCGCATTGTTTGACTAGTTTCGGATTGTTTGGCTTTGAATTGAAGAGTTAGAGAGGCGTTTGAGCCGGTTATGGAACTTTGGAGCGAGGTAAGTCTCCTGTCTAACCTTGTGAGGGGGAAGCTACTCCCTAGGTGATGTAATTGTTATGTTCTATTAGTTGTGGGTACTACGTACGCACGAGGTGACGAGAGTCCATACGTAGCTAAAGTATGTTTATGTCCAGGGAGACTTAGGACTTTATCATGTAATATTTGAATTGTTTGGACTCATTTTGCTAGCTTAATTAATTGAAATTTTAACTGAAATTGATTTAGAAACATATAAATATATTAGGCCGAGCTTTATCACCTTGAGTTGTTGCCAAGATATTTGATAAATGTAAAGGGATATATTTATTATTGTGCCCATGTACTGTATTATAAGCACGTGTCTCGTAATTCGATAACTTCATTCCTTTCTTGTGGAGCGGGCCGAACGCCTTAACAGTATAATAGATGCATCTATGGTTTGTGCCGCTCGACCCTCGACAGTGTACACATTATTCTGGATCTGGCCAAACGACCAAAGCATAATCGTACATTATATCGCTGGTAGTCCGAACATTCACGAGGTTATCTTTCCACTGATGCCCGGCATTTTATATGGTATTTCTTATCCATTTGTTACTAGTACTTGATACACCTGAGTTGATGAGGTAGGATACAAGACTAAGAAATTCATACTTTAAAAGAAATATTTGGAAGATTAGGTAACTTACAGATTTACCCATCTAGTAAGTGTCAATGTCGACCCCTCGTCACTACTTCTCCGGGGTTAGGCTAGATACTTAGTGTGTACGCATTGATTTACGTACTCATGCTGCATTTATGCACTAAATATACAGGATCTGACAGGTTCATTTGGAGATCATCTTGGTGCGTAGGCGCAGCTATTGAGGAGACTTTTGGTGAGCTGCATTACAGGCTACGCATCGCAGTCCACAGAGTCTCCATCATATTATTTATTTTCTTATATCATTTACATCTTAGACAGATTTTGTATTATTATTGTTTGTAACGACCCGACCGGTCATTTTGAGAATTTAAGTCCCGTTCGGCGGCATAAGGTCTTGACCAGCTTCGTATTATGTGTATTTACTTGAGTGCATGGTCAAGTTCAGTTACCGGATGATTCAGAGTCAAATCAGAAGAAGGATTCTAGTTTTGGAAGCTTAAGCGGCAAGAGTTGACCGGAATTTGACTTTTGTGCAAACGACTCCGGAATGGGTTTTGGATGATTTCAACAGCTTCGTATGGTGAGTTTGGACTTAGGCGTGCATCCGGATTTGGATTTGGAGGTTCGTAGGGTGATTTGAAGCATTTCGGCAAAAGTTGGAAAAATTAAAGTTTGGAAGGTGGAGAGGTTTGACTAATAGTTGACTTTGGTGATATCTGGGTCGGAATGCGATTCCGAGAGTTGGAACAACCCCGTTATGTCATTTGGGACTTGCCTGCAAAATTCGACGTCATTACGGGTTGATTTGATAGGTTTTCAGCACGAGTTTTTGAAGTTGGAAGATTTGAAAGTTCATAAGTTCGATTATTGGCGCGATTTGTAGTTTCGGCATTGTTTGATGTGATTTTATACCTCGAGTGAGTTCGTGTTAGGTTATGTAACCTGTTGGTATGTTTAGATGGGGTCTCGGGGGCCTAAGGTGAATTTCGGATGGGCTACGGGCCATTTCGTCCTATTTTTGGACTGTTGTTTTCTGTCATCTGGTTTCCTTAATCGCGTCCGCGTCACTTCCTCCGCGTTCACGTAGTGTAATTTTGGAGGATGAATTATTTGTTCTCTGCATTCGCATAACTCCTTCCGCGATTGCGGAAGCCTGCCTTCCCCTTCTTTGCGTTCGCATCCGCTCCATCGCGTTCGCGTAGTAGAAACTAGGAGCTGGGAGATGGTGACCATTTCCTCTACGCGTTCACACTGTTCTATCCGCGAACACATAAGTGTGCTTTCCCCTCCTTCGCGTTCGCGTGCCGCTTCACGCGTTCACGTAGCCCAGTTCATGTGCCATTACTTTCCTTCTTCGCGATCGCACAAGCTTGTTCGCTATCGCACAACACCAATTCCGGGAAGTAGCCATTCCCACTTCGCGATCGCACCTCCTCTTCCGCGATCGCGATGTACAAAATACCTGGGCAAAATATAAAGTTCTCTATTCCGAGGGTTAGCCATTTTAAACATTTTTTGGAGTTCTAGAGCTCAGTTTTGAGCGATTCTTTGTGGGTTTTTCAAGCAAATCGATTGGGTAAGTGTTCTTCACCTAGAATTTATAATATTCCATGATTTTATCTTTATTTTTATCATTTAATTTGTGTTTTGAGTTAAGGAAAATGGAGGTTTTTGAAGAAAATTTTCAAAATGAAAAATCATGATTTGAGGGATGAATTGGTATCGGAATTTGATAATTTTAGTATGGTTGAACTCGTATCGGAATGGGTGTTCGGGTTTTATGAAATTTGCTGGATTCCGACGTGCGGGCTCGAGGGTCGACTTTTGGGTCGATTTTTAGATTTTGATAAAGATTGAGGGTTTATGATCCAAAATAGTTTCTTATGAGTTTTATTTGTGCTTGAAGTTATTTTGGTTAGATTTGAGCCGTCTGGAGGCTATTTAACCCAAGAAGTTCATTTTTGAGTATCGGTCTGTCTTCTTTGAGGTAAGTATCTTGCCTAACTTCGTGTGGGGGAACTACCCCTTAGGATTTGAGTTTTCTATGCTAATTGTAGTTCGTGTACGCGAGGTGACGATTACGTGCTTAGACTTATTTGTGGAAAATTGGCCTTTTAGGGTTCTTAGGTCCTTGTATTCTCTGAATATGTAGTTGTTCTCATTATGATCACGTATCTTAATTACTAGTCCACTTCTACCTGCTTTAATTAGAATTAATCTTTTCATGATCCACTCTTGTTGCTTATTTGATCTATCAGTGCCTTAACTGAAATTGTTATCTCTTCTATTGCCATGTTTTCCTTTCCTAACTGCTTATCTTTATTTGAAGTATAATTATCTCTTCTGTAATTGTCCACGCTTAATTAAGGTTATGGTTATCTTTCCACTGCTTCTTCCTAGCTGAATTTGTTGTATCTCTTTCCTAATTGCCCAACCTTAAAAGAAGTTAGATATCCTATAATTTAGTTGACTTGTCCTTATTTAGAATTATTCGACTTGTGTTAGCTCCCTCGTTGTCGAACTGTATATTGTGGACCGTTGTTACATAGTATTTTCTTTCTTGTTGAGTTGTTATTATTATGACTAGCATTCCCGATTGTGGCTACTCCTAGTGAATTAGTTCCTCCGTTTCTTTGAGTTCTGGAATCACTGAGTTGACTTATTTGTCGTACCTTTGTATTATTGTCATTGTTGCTGTTGTACTAGTTGTTGTGATGCACGAGGTTTTTGCCGTGCAGTTATTGTTATTATGATGCATGACATTTCTGCCGTGCAAGTGTTATTGGGTTGCAGGAAGTTTCTGCCGTGCTATTATTAATATTGATATTTGCACATGCGACGTGACAAGGTGGGCTATATATATGTGGGTTGCACGTGTGGCGAGACAAGGTGAGAATATTATTATGCACGTGTGTCGAGACAAAGCAGGCATTCGCTTTACTATTGCACACGTGGCGAGATAATGTGGGTTGTGTTAGGGATTGAATTGTGATGACTTGTGATAGCCTGGGGGCATTCTTGTTGTTGATATTTGTGTAGTGGTGCACTTATCTGTGTGAGTTCTATCTTCTGGAAAATTTTGGAAAAATATTCTACGTGCTGTCCATTCCTTTTTTCTATACTTACTAGCTGGCATAAACTATGTTAGAACACTTGCACAAGCATACACGTAGTTAAGCACTCTTATCGGTTAAAGAGGATTCTTGATATTTTTGAGTATAGATGTACATCCTTGTTTAATTGCCTTCTATGTGAGAATGGCTCTATTTGGCACGTGAGTGGTTAGTGCGGTTTTAAATTGTAATGAGAGCACAAGATGTTAAGTGTTAGGGTTCAGGAATTGGGACCCGTGAGTTATGAATATTCTGAGGTTCGGTACCTCGTGGAGGTTATTGGATAAAACACGGTGTGAAAGCGGTCGTTTTGTTGAGTTGTTATTTGCCTTTCGTTTATTTGTGATCACCGGAGTTAGTGCGTGTTTCCTTACATCTACTGTGTCATTATTATGGTATTCCCGTGATAGTTGTTGTGTTCCTTTCTTACTGAAATTACCGTATTATTTGCCATTTCGCGTGGTCCTTATGTAGATATTATACTCTGTTGTTCCTATACTTATACTTGTTCAGGTTGTTTAGTCCGGTAGGTGTCTTGACTATACCTCATCACTACTCCACTGAGGCTAGTCTTGATACTTGCTGGGTACTGCCGTGGTGTACTCATACTACACTTCTGCACATTTTTGTGCAGATCTAGGTATTTTTTGAAGTCAGTTGATCATTATCTAGATGTGCAGATTATTACTATGGAGACTCAAGGTAAACCTGCTGCTGTGCTCGTAGGCTTCAGAGTCACCTTCTGATTTATATTCACACTGTTTACTTTATTTGAAACAGTCGTATTTAGAAAATTGTAACAAACTCTATAGAGTTTATAACTTGTACTACCGGTTTTGGAAATTGTAAATTTTGTAGAGATTTGTATTTCAAAAATGGTTAGATGCTATTTAATCATTGTTGTTATTAAGTAAATGTTAGACTTACCTAGTCCCTAAGACTAGGTGCCATCACGATACCCAACAGAGGGAAATTTGAGTCATGACAAGTTGGTATCAGAGCTCTAGGTTCATAGGTACTACGAATCATAAGCGAGTTTAGTAGAGTCTTGTGGATCGGTACGGAGACGTCTGTACTTATCTTTGAGAGGCTACAGAACTATTAGGACAATTTCACTTCCTTCACTCCTATCATGCGAGTTTATTAATCTCGAAGTTTGAATCTATTATTATTCCATTCTCTCACAGATGGTTAGGACACGAGCTATAGTTACTGATGACGCTGCCACCGGAGTAGATGTCGCTAGGGGCAGAGGCAGAGGCCGAAGAAGAGCACGCGCTGCAGCTAGAGCATCTACCAGAGTAGCAGTTGAGTAGCCGTCAGTAGCTCCGATTGGGGGACAGGCACCGGAGGTGCCTGCTGTTACCCCCAGATTTAAGGAGACCTTAGCACAGGTCCTGAGAAAATTTGGTACATTGGCCCAAGCGGGGTTGATTCCGGTTGCATCAGCTACTTCACAGACCGTGGAAGGAGCTCAGACTCCCACCGCCCACACTCCAGAGCAGCGAGTTCATGTTGGTCGGGTTTCAGGTGTCATGGCGACACAACCTATGGTCAGAGTTCAGCACGTGGTTAAGGCAGCAGTATCTGAGGAAGAACAACTTAGACTTGAGAGGTACAAGAAGTACCACCCTCCTACCTTCAGTGGATTGACGACAGGCGATGCCCAGGGTTTCTTGGAAGAGTGTTACCGCATTCTTCGTACTATGGGTATTGTGGAGACGAGTGGGGTTGCTTTTGTTACGTTCCAGCTCAGGGGAGCGGCTTATCAGTAGTGCCGGGTGTATGAGTTGGATAGCCCGGCTGAGTCAGCTTTACTTACATGGGTTCATTTTTCAGAGATGTTCCTGAGAGAGTTTGTACCTCAGTCCCTTCGAGATGCATAGCGCGCGGAGTTTGAGGAGCTGTGCCAGGGCACTATGTCAGTGTTAGAGTATGCCGTTAGATTCAGTGATTTGGCCAGACATGCACCTGCTTTGGTCGCTACAGTTAGAGAGCGTGTCCGTAGATTCATTGAGGGGCTCGTGCATGATATTCGATTCAGCATGGCTCGGGAGTTAAAGTCGGATATTTCGTTTTAGCAGGTGGTAGGGATCACTCGCCGAGTGGAGGGCATGTGGGATCAGGAGAAAGAGGTCAGGTGGGGCCATGAGAGAGAGGACAGGCGAGGTCAGGATAGAGAGGACAGGGAATCTAGGAGGCCTCGTAGACCGGAGAGATCTACTGGTCCTTATTTTGGAGGTAGAGTACGGCATAGTAGAGGTTTTGTAGGTCAACTAATTCAGTTTGCACTTCAAGCTTCGCACGGTGTTTCAGGTACTCATGTGTCTCAAAGTACGTGTACCACACAGTTCCCACAACCATGTCAGTATAGGGGTTACTTTGAGTGTGGCGATACCAGCCACATGGTGAGAGATTGTCCCAAACTCCGGACAGATGTGTCACATCGGGATATTCAGGCGAGTAGAGGGTGCCCTAGGGGGGAGACCCGTCCCGTTGATGTGTTTCATATAGTAGGCTTGAGGCCGCTGCGCCAGATGATGTCATACATGTATGTTTTTGATTTATTACAGAGGAGCACCATTCGTATTTTGTTTTGGCTCTTCTTATCGGGGCGAGCTCCCTTATTTGTTGCTTCATTTATGGGTGAGTTTCATTATTAGTACTCTGCTTATGTGTTTACCCATGTTGGGAGATTCTATAAGTGGTAGCCCGCGTCTATCATTTGTTTTTATTCATTATTGAGAGTACGAGGCTAGAATTGAATTCTGGTTGTCCATTATGGTAGGTTTGATGTGATTCTTGAGTAATTTGGTTACGATTTGGGATTTGATACTCTACCGGGGTGAGAGTTTAGTAAGTGTTGTGATTTTATTGGCAGAATTGAGTTAGTGGAAGATTTCCATTGGTATGATGTGTAATCGACTTGTGATTCAGAGTTGAGGATGAGACCCTCACGATTCCATGTGATTTGATATGTTTGAGCAGGGCTGCGTGCCGTGGTGGAAGTCATATCAGGATGAGATCCTTGTGATTTGTTCATATACTTTAATTTTTCCTTTTAAACTGATTTTTAGGATGGTAATCCTAGAGAGTTGTGCCTGTCGGGCTTATTTGATATTTCTCTTATGTGTTTCTCTTTACATATTCAGTAATATTTTGTTCTATGCTTCTTGAGTTTTAGCTTACGGGGTGTATGCCCGGTGGTGTTAGTTGTGACTCGTTGATTCAAGTGTATAGTTAAGAGGTCGTCATGTTTCTTGCATCGTTTTCAGTGTTATAGAGGTTTGAAACAGAGTTCTAACGGATATGAGGCTAATTGCCGGTGCTGGTTTTGATTATGGGCATCTATTGAGATAAAAAAATCTTATTATGGGCCTATGTGTGGCGTGTCATATTGAGTGATCGTACCTTGTGGGTGTAGACATGAGTTGTTGTAACTGGTTGAGACTGATACCGAGTATGGATTTAGAATCGGGTCTTTTAGAGATGAATGGAAGGTGAGAATTTTGACTCTAAGGCTTGTCGGAGTTGGTAGAAAGGATACATTACAATTAAGATTGTGTCGTCAGGATTATGTGGATTGGGGTGACGTGGGGTCACTCGCGGGTGTATGTTGGATATGTGCATTCAGTGATTTGAACACGTCGAGGCGATTCTTAGCACGTTCGAGCACGAACGTTAGTTTAAGAGAGGGAGGATGTAACGACCCGGTCAGTCATTTTGAAAATTTAAGTCCCATTCGGCGTCATAAGGTCTTGAGCAGCTTCGTATTATGTGTATTGACCTGCGTGCGTGGTCGAGTTCAGTTACCGGATGATTCAGAGTCAAATTAGAAGAAGGATTCTAGTTTTGGAAGCTTAAGCGGTAAGAGTTGACCAAAATTTGACTTTTGTGCAAACGACTCCGGAATGGGTTTTAGATGATTTCAACAACTTCGTATGGTGATTTTGGACATAGGCGTGCGTCCGGATTTTGATTTGGAGGTCCGTAGGGTGATTTGAAGCATTTTGGCGAAAGTTGAAGTTTGGAAGGTGGAAAGGTTTGACCAATAGTTGACTTTGGTGATATCGGGGTCGGAAGGCGATTCCGAGAGTTGTAACAGCTCCGTTATGTCATTTGTGACTTGTTGCAAAATTCGACATCATTCCGGGTTGATTTGATAGGTTTCGGCACGAGTTTTTGAAGTTGGAAGATTTGAAAGTTCATAAGTTTGATTCTTGGCGCGATTTGTAGTTTCGGCATTGTTTGATGGGATTTGAGACCTCGAGCGAGTTCGTGTTAGGTTATGGAACCTGTTGGTATATTTAGACGGGGTCCCGGGGGCCTCGGGTGAGTTTCGAATGGGCTACGGGCCATTTCCTCCTATTTTTGGACTGCTGTTTTCTGTCATCTAGTTTCCTTAATCGCGTCCGCGTCATTTCCTCCGCGTTCGCATAGTGTAAATTTGGAGGATGAATTATTTTTTCTCCGCGTTCGCATAACTCCTTCCGCGATCACGGAAGCCTACCTTCCCCTTCTTCGCGTTTGCATCCGCTCCATCGCGTTCGCATAGTAGAAACTAGGAGCTGGAAGTGTGCTTTTCCCTCCTTCGCGTTATCGTGCCGCTTCACGCGTTCGCATAGCCAGTTCCTGGGCCATTATTTTCCTTCTTCGCGATCGCACATGCTTGTTCATAATCGCACATCACCAATTCCGGGCAGTAGCCATTTCCTCTTCGCGGTCACAGCTCCTCTTCCGCGATCGCGATGTACAAAATACATGGGCAAAATATAAAGTTCTCTAGACCGAGGGTTAGCTATTTTAAACATTTTTTGAGTTCTAGAGCTCGGTTTTGAGCGATTCGTTGTGGGTTTTTCAAGCAAATCGATTGGGTAAGTGTTCTTTACCTAGAATTTATAATATTCCATAATTTTATCTTTATTTTTATCATTTAATTTGTGTTTGGAGTTGAGGAAAATGGAGGTTTTTGAAGAAAATTTTCAAAATAAAAAATCATGATTTGAGGGACGAATTGGTATCGGAATTTGATAAATTTAGTATGGTTGAACTCGTATTAGAATGGGTGTTCGGGTTTTGTGAAATTTGTCGGGTTCCGAGGTGCGGGTCTGAGGGTCGACTTTTGAGTCGATTTTTAGATTTTGATAAAGATTGAGGCTTTATGATCTGGAATAGTTTCTTATGAGTTTTATTTGTGCTTGAAGTTATTTTAGTTAGATTTGAGCCGTCCGTAGGCCATTTCACTCGAGAAGTTTATTTTTGAGTATTGGTCTATCTTCTTTGAGGTAAGTATCTTGCCTAACTTCGTGTGGGGGAACTACCCCTTAGGATTTGAGTCTTCTATGCTAACTGTAGTCCGTGTACGCGAGGTGACTAGTACATGCTCGGACTTATTTGTGGAAAATTGGCCTTTTAGGGTTCTTAGATCCATGTATTCACTGAATATGTAGTTGCTCTCGTTATGATCACGTATCTTAATTACTAGTCAACCTCTACTTGCTTTAATTAGAATTAATTGCTTCATGATCCACTCTTGTTATTTATTTGATCTATCCGTGCCTTAACTGAAATTGTTATCTCTTCTATTGCCATGTTTTCCTTTCCTAATTGCTTATCTTTATTTGAAGTATAACTATCTCTTCTGTAATTGTTCACCCTTAATTGAGGTTATGGTTATCTTTTCGCTGCTTCTTCCTAGCTGAATTTGTTGTATCTCTTTCCTAATTGCCTAACCTTAAAAGAAGTTAGATATCCTATAATTTAGTTGACTTGTCCTTATTTAGAATTATTCGACTTGTGTTAGCTCCCTCGTTGTCGAATTGTATATTGTGGACCGTTGTTACATAGTATTTCCTTTCTTGTTGAGTTGTTTTTATTATGACTAGAATTCCCGATTGTGGCTACTCCTTGTGAATTAGTTCCTCCGTTTCTTTGAGTTCTGGAATCTCTGAGTTGACTTATTTATCGTACCCTTATGTTATTGTGATTATTGCTGTTGTACTAGTTGTTGTAATGCATGAGGTTTCTGCCGTGCGGTTGTTGTTATTGTGATGTACGACGTTTCTGCCGTGCGAGTGTTATTGGGTTGCACGAGGTTTTTTCCATGCTATTATTAATATTGATATTTGCACATGCGACGTGACAAGGTGGGCTATATATATGTGGGTTGCACGTGTGGCGAGACAAGGTGAGAACATTATTATGCACGTGTGTCGAGACAAGGCAGGCATTCGCTTTACTATTGCACACGTGGCGAGATAATGTGGGTTGTGTTAGGGATTGAATTGTGATGACTTGTGATAGCCTGGGGGCATTCTTGTTGTTGATATTTGTGTAGTGGTGCACTTATCTGTGTGAGTTCTATCTTCTGGAAAATTTTGGAAAAATATTCTACGTGCTGTCCATTCCTTTTTTCTATACTTACTAGCTGGCATAAACTATGTTAGAACACTTGCACAAGCATACACGTAGTTAAGCACTCTTATCGGTTAAAGAGGATTCTTGATATTGTTGAGTATAGATGTACATCCTTGTTTAATTGCCTTCTATGTGAGAATGGCTCTATTTGGCACGCGAGTCGTCAGTGCAGTTATAAATTGTAATGAGAGCACAAGATGCTAAGTGTTAGGGTTCAGGAATTGGGACCCGTGAGTTGTGAATATTCTGAGGTTCGGTACCTCGTGGAGGTTACTGGGTAAAACCCGGTGTGAAAGCGGTCGTTTTGTTGAGTTGTTATTTGCCTTTCATTTATTTGTGATCACCGTATTTAGACCGTGTTTCCGTACATCTACTGTGTCATTATTATGGTATTCCGCTAATAGTTGTTGTTTTTCTTTATTACTGAAATTACCGTATTATTTGCCATTTCACGTGGTCCTTATATAGATATCATACTCTGTTGTTCTTATACTTATATTTATTCAGGTTATTTAGTTCAGTAGGTGTCTTGACTGTACCTCGTCACTACTCCACTGAGGTTAGTCTTGATACTTGCTGGGTACCACCATGGTGTACTCATATTGTACTTCTGCACATTTTGTGCAGATCCAGGTATTTTTCGAAGTCAGTTGATCATTAGCTAGTTGTGCGAATTGTTGCTGTGGAAACTCAAGGTAAATCTGTTGCTGCACTCGCAGGCTTCGGAGTCACCTTCTGATTTGTATTCACACTGTTTACTTTATTTCAAAAAGTCATATTTAGAAAATTGTAACAAACTTTGTAGAGCTTATGACTTGTACTACCGGTTTTGGGAATTGTAAATTTTGTAGAGATTTCTATTTCAAAAACTGTTAGATTTTATTTAATCATTGTTGTTATTCAGTAACTGTTAGGCTTACCTAGTCCCTAAGACTAGGTGCCATCACGATACCCAACGGAGAAAAATTTGAGTCGTGACATTGTTCTCCCTAGAAAAATGCTCATGCACTTGTGACACCGGATTTTGGGGTATACTAGTTGATGCTTACGGTTCCTTATATTATCATCGCCTTTCATTTCCCTTACAAACTATAAATTTTGCACATTCCCGTGGATTTAAAAGTGTAAATTTCCTTTTTATTAAAACTTATGATTTCGAAAGTAATAAAATGAGTAATTAAATAGAGCACTCACTGTTGGCTTGCCTGACAGCGGCGTTAGGTGCTATCGCGACCCATTGTGGATTTTGGGTCGTGACAACGAGTGTATATACGCCGTCAAAATACCTGTTTCCATGCTTTCCCGCATTTTATTAATTATTTTATTTCTTGTCTTAGCTGTTACATGCTTTAATTGCTTCCTATGTCTTAACTTGCTATTTGTCACTTATTTCTCTCATATTATAATGTTCGGTCCTCCCATGTTTTCGTGATTAATTGCTACATGCCTTAATTGTCTTAATTGTACACTTTAACTATTATATATTTGGCTTGTCTGGTTGCTTAGTATTAATTATGGCATTTTTTGATTTGGTACGAGATTCCTTTATGGTCTTGCTTTCATATTCGTTAATCGTAGAGATTCTGTTGATTTGAGTTGCTGAGCTGATTACAATTATTGATTTTATTTATGGATCGGGTTGCACGCCGCAATAGGTGGAATAAGGGAAGATTAATATAGTAAAATAGGGGAGGATTATGATATTGATTCTGATTATATGGTGGGATCGGGTTACGTGCCGCGACTGATTTACTTGTTATTATTGTTTTTGATATGGTGAAATAAGGGAGGATCGTGTTTGTATGGTGGGATCGGGTTGCGCGCTACAACGGATTGTGTGTTTTGTATTTCTTGTTGTATTGTGTTGGCTTTGGTGTTTTCGTACGAGATTCTGAGGATTGGTATTTCTTGTTTTACTGATTTTCGAAGATTGAGTTTATTTTCATAAGTTAACTGCCTTATTTTCTGTATTCCTTTCATGTTATGATTACTATACTGCGTACAGGTTATTGTAAGTGACCCGCCTTAGCCTCGTAACTACTTCGTCGAGGTGAGACTCGACACTTACAGAGTACATGGGGTTGGTGTTACTCATACGACACTATGCACTTCTTGTGCAGATTTTGAAGTCGGTCCCAGCGGCGGTCAGTAGATTGCTCGGATTGACCATCAGACGGAGACTTGGGGTACAGTTGTTCGGCGTTTGCAGCCCTGAAGTCCCCTTCTACCTTATCCTAGTTGTTTATTCCCTTTCAGATAGTTTTACTTTCATTCTGACCATTATCTGTGTTACTCTAGTAGCTAGGGCACTTGTGATACCAGATCTGGGTTTGTAACTAGATATTGCGGTTGTTATGACTTTTCGCACTCTATTTCAGTTTTATTTCAGTTTATTTGGCATCAGTTAATTTGATTTATTGAAAATGGCTAAAAACTACTCTAATTGGCTTGTCTAGCGAGTGAAATATTAGGCGACATGACAGTTTTGAGGGTGAAAATTGCGTGTCGTGACATGATTGGTGACTGATGTCACAAATACTATTATGGGTTCGAATAAACCTCCTTATAGTTAACTTTGTACTTCACTTTACCACAAACACATCATATGGTGTTGTACACAAACACAACGAGGATTTATTTTCTAATTCTTGGATTCTGCTTTTTCGTCCATTCTCTCCTTTCAATTCATTTAATAATTCTTTGAGATTTCAGATCATTAGAGACTTCTGGTTTATAAGAAGAGCTCTCTAGCTAGATCTGGCCCTCTGATAATGATATAGTGCAGTCTGGCTTTTTTATTTCTTTGTTATTTAGTTAATTAGAAATTTACTCTTTGTATTGCTTTTTTTTTTTTAAATATCTTTTATCTACTATATAGAGTAGGAGAAGCAAATCAATGTGATAATGACAAATGTCACAACAAAAGTTCAACAAGTATCAAATTTTACGACAAAATTAGTTAGGTTAGTTAATAATTAGTTACTCTTTTTTAAGTTGAACTAAAAATAATTAAATATTTATATATTTCAAGAAAACTATTATAATAAAAAAAATATATATAAATAAATAACTTCAATGTAGAGATATATAATTGATAAGACTAATAATTTTTTGAGATGAGAAATTTTTGAATAATAATTTATATTGTCATGCTATATGGATAAGATCATATAACTAAAAGTATTTTAATAGATAAAACTAAAGGCAAAAACATAAAAAATAATTTCAAGAAATAAATAAAATATATAAAGATATAATTTAACTTATTATGCAGTAATTTTAATTAAAAAAAATTAACTTTTATATTAAATACAAACGGGAAGAAGAATTCAATTTAATTTCTTACTAAACATAATATAAAATAATAATTATTAGAATTATTGGTAGATTTATGACATATAATAAAAGAGATTCTATGTTTAACCTTTGAACTAATTCAACATCATCCATTTAGATAAATAAAATAATAATATTCATATTATAGATAAACACCAAATGAAAAAAACTAAATATTGTAGAACTAATGTATAAAGAGGAGAATGGATATAATGTGATTATATCCACACTTTAAATTTATTTGATAAAAATAAGTAAATACATAATAGTCAAAAATATTATTTATAAATTTAAATATCAAAATAATTTGAGAAATTCATACAGGATAAAGTCAAGTTAAATTTTAAAAGTATTACAAAATTTTATTCATTGTATTTTATATATAACACAAATTAATAATTATAAAAAATATTGGTCTATTTTTTAAAAGATATAATAAAGGTTTATCTCTTTATGCTTTTGATGAATTCAGAATCATAATTTAGTAAAACAATCTTACATTATTTAAATTTTTAATAAAATATAATATGAGAAAACTAATGAAATATTAGAGTAGAAAAGAATGTACCAAAAAAGGGGGATAAAGATAATTTTATGATATTTTTATTTTTATTTAATTAATAAATAAAATATAAATAAATAACACTCAAGAACGTTTTTGACAAATATAGACAATTGAAGAATTTTGAACAGTATAATATAAGTTTAAATAAATAAAAATATTTCCAGAATAACAATATATATATATATATATATATATATATATATATATATATATATATATATATATATATATATATATATATATATATATATATATATATATATTAAAAGAGAAGTAGTTTCAAAATAACAAGCCAATTGACAAGTTAATAAAAAATTATATTAGTAAATATATATTACTAAGTACTTGCTAATTTAATAATCTATCTATATAGATTAAGGGAAGCAAAATCAATATGATGATGTCAATTATAAAGTGCCACAACAAAAATTCAATAAGTGTCAAATTTAGGAATATATTAAAAGAGAAGTAGTTTCAAAATAACAAGCCAATTGACAAGTTAATAAAAAATTATATTAGTAAATGTATATTACTAAGTACTTGCTAATTTAATAATCTATCTATATAGATTAAGGGAAGCAAAATCAACATGATGATGTCAATTATCACGTGCCACAATAAAAATTCAATAAGTGTCAAATTTAGAAAAATATTAGTGAGGTTAGTTAATAATTAGCTACTCTTTTGTAATTTGAATTAAAAATAATTAAATATCTATATATTTTAAGGAAATATAAAAAAGGAAAAATATATAAATAAATAACTTCAATTATAGATATATAAAATAATAAGACTAATTTATTTTTTGAGATGAGAAAGTTTCTGAATAATAATTCATATGGTCATGATATATGGATAAGATCATGTAACTAAAAATATTATAATAGATAAAACTAAAGGAAAAAATATAAAAAGCTAATTTCAAGAAATAAATAAAATATATAAAAATATGATTTAACTTTATATAGTAATTTTAATAATAAAATAAATTAAACATTCATCTTAAATACAAATGGGGAGAAGAGTTCAATTTAATTTCTTATTGAAAATAATATAAAAATAATAATTATTAGAATTATTAGTAGATTTATGACATATCATAAAAGAAATTATCGGTTTACCTTTGAACTAATTCAACACCATCCATTTAGAAAAATAACACAATTATATTTATATTATAGATAAATACTATATTCAAAAAATTAAAATATTGTAAAATAAAAACTAATGTATAAAGAGGAATATTATATAGTATGATTCTATCCATACTTTAAGTTTATTTGATAAAATTAACTAAATACGTAATAGTCAAAAATATTATTGACAAATTTAAATATCGACATAATATGAGAAAGTCATATAGGATAAAGTCAAGTTAAATTTCAAGAGTAATACAAAATTATATTCATTATATTATTTTAAACTGATAATTTATTAAAAATTCATACGTCAATTTAATAGTATTAAGTAATGGATAATACAAACAAGGAACAAAAAAAAGAAATAAAATATAAATTTGTGAGAAAATATAAAAATATAAGACTTATAATTAAAATTATGATGAGAAAAGTCGTACATATACACATAACTAAAATCTTAATGAACAAATAGCCATAAAAGAAGAATACAAAAAACAAATCAAGCGATAGCGTAAAAATATGTATACTAATTAAATTTCTCATATAGAAAATTTGAGTTAATAAATAGAACTCATAATTTCATAAAGAAAAAATTAAAAATATAAATATGGTATTAGGTTTTTTATAAAAATAATAAAAGGCTTATATCTTTATACTTTTTATGAATTCAAAATTATAATTTAGTAAAAAAATATTACATTATTTAAATTTTCAGTAAAATACAAAATGAGAAAACTAATCAAATATTACATTAGAAAAGAATGTACGAAAAGAGGGGGATAAAGATAATTTTATAATATTTATATTTTGAATTAATTAATAAATAACACTCAAGAAAATTATTGATAAATATAGACAATTGAAGAATTTTGAACAGTATAACATAAGTTTTAAAAAATAAAAAACAATTCACTATAACGACCCAATCAGACGTTTTGAGCTCTAGCGTGTCGTTCGGCAGTTTGAGGCCTTGAATAGCTTCACTTTATGTATTATGACTTGTACATAATGACTTGTACGCACAGTCAGAATTGAATTTCGGGAAGTTCGGAGTTGATTCGGAAGGAAAATTCTCAATTCATAAGCTTTAAATTGGAAGAGTAGACCAAGATTTGACTTTTGACTAAACGACCTCGGAATCGGTATTTGAAGGTTCTAATAGGTTCATATGATGATTTCGGACTCGAGCGTATGCTCGGGTTACGTATCGGGTGGTCCGGGCGCGTTTCAGTGCTTATTGTGGAAAGTTGGCATTTTGAAGGTTTTAGAATTTCCTAAGTTTGGTTTGAAGTGGACTTTGGTGTTATCGATGTCCGTTTGGGGTTCCGAACCTTGGAATAGGTTCGTATCGTAATTCGTGACTTGTACGTAAAGTTTGGCGTCATTCCGAAATTTTAAAGTATGATTCGAACGCGTTCGTCGAAGTTGAAATGTTTGAAAGTTAAAAGAAGGATTTTGATCGTCGATTCGTAGTTTGGATGTTTTATGGTGTGATTTGAGGCCTCGATCAGGTTCGTGTCATGTTTTGGAACTTGTTGGTGTGATTGGACTGGGTCCCGGCGGCCACGGGTGTGTTTCGGGATGGTTTCGGACCATTTTCCTTTGTTTTGTGATTGCTAGTTTTTGGTGTTCCTGGTAAGCATCGCGATCGCGGTTGAAGGGACGCGATCGCGGTTGAAGGGACGCGGTCGCGATGAGATGCTGGAGCTGGAGAGGATTTTGTGCATCGCGAACGCGACAAAGGGGTCGCAAATGCATAGGTGAGGATGAGGTGCTCTACGCGAACACGACTAGGCGTCGCGAACGCGATGAAGGAGGGGTAGCTCGGGCCTGGAGGCGCTAAGCCATCACGAACGCGGCTCGAGGACCACGAATGCGAAGCAGTGGGACATGGAGGGATCACTAACACGGGAATGCGACCGCGAACGCGAACGCGAAGTAGGATTTTTGGGCAGTTGGGCTTTTGGCCTTCACGATCGCGAGGGTGTTTCTAAGATCGCGAAGAAGGGAATTTTGGGTAGACTTGATTTAAATTCGGGGTTTGGCTCATTTTTACCTCATTTCTTCCATGGGAGCCAACTTTGGGGCGATTTTGGAGCGCCATTTTCATCATCAAACTTGAGGTAGATGATTTCTACACCTTGTGACTTAAATACATGGTTTATAAGTGGATTTAAACATGAAAAGTTATGGAACTTTGTGGGATTTTAGGAGAAAACCCATAATTCGGTATTTTTTTTTATTTTGACCACGAAATTGGATGTGAAATTAGGAATAAATTATATATTTGAGTTCGTGATGTTATGGGTAATGTTTATCATCGAAAATTTTTGAAATTCGGTTACGTGGGCCCGAGGGTTGACTTTGTTGACTTTTCAAACAGTGTTGGGAATTGTTATAAATTGATTAATTATGAGTGTTGGAGTATATTTTTATTGGTTTTCATGATTGTTTGACTAGTTTCCGATCGAGGGCATTGGTTTGAGGTGCTATAGAGGCGTTGGAGCCGGTTATAGAACTTCGTAGCGAGGTAAGTCTTATGTCTAACTTTGTGAGGGAGAATTTACCCCGTAGGTGTTATACTCATTACATGCTATATGTTGTGGGAGCTACGCACGTATGAGGTGACGAGTGTCCGTGCGTATGCTAGAGTTCCTGATTATATATGGGTAGACTTAGATTCACGCCATGCTTTAATTGTACTAATTGAGTTATTCTTGCATATTTAATTACTTTAATTCGCATTATGACCTGATACTAGACCGTGTAGAGTACAAGACTCACCAATTTAGCCATTTTGACCAGCTCTTTGATTAGCCGTAGAAGTTGTGCTTCCCTTATGAATTTCTTCCGCATTGGGCGTATTCATCGAAAAGTTTTCTTAAATTACATAACTGACATGTATATTCGTTAGTGGGGTCAAGGACCTGTTAAAGCTTCTTATTCTAATGGGATCGGGTCGTTCGCCTCGGTAAGATTATTATAATACACTCTTATGGGATCGGGTCATTTGCCTCGGCAGGATTATTGTAATATACTCTTATGGGATCGGGTCGTTCGCCTCGGCAGGATTATTGTACAACACTCTTATGGGATCGAGCTGCTTGCCACGGCAGAATTATGTATCACACTCTTAAGGGATCGAGTCGTTTGCCTCGGCAGGATATTGTAACACACTCTTATAGGATCGGGCCGTTCACCTCGACACTATCATGTATCACATTCTTATGGGATAGGGCCGTTCGCCTCGGCATTTCTATGAAACTGTCACGACCCAGAATTCCCACCCTCAGGACCGTGATGGCGCCTAACATTTAACTTGCTAGGCAAGCCAACGTTAGAATAGTCTTTAGCCATTTTTAACAAATCAAATTAACTGATACAATAAAATTGAATAAACTGAAAAAGAACTGAAATAGAGTGAGAAAAAACATAATGACCTCAATATCTAGATACAATCCCAGAACTGGTGTCACAAGTGCACAAACGACTAGAATAATACAGATAATGGTCTGAATGAAAGTAAAACAGTCTAAAATGAAATAAACAACTAGGATAAGGTAGATGGGGACTTCAGTGCTACAAACGCTGAGCAACTGTACCTCAAGTCTCCGTGAGGCAATCAATCCGAGCAATCTATTGATCGCTGCTAGGACCGACTCCAAAATATGCACAAGAAGTGCAGAGTGTAGTATGAGTA
Source organism: Nicotiana tabacum (assembly GCF_000715075.1). Taxonomy (NCBI): domain Eukaryota; kingdom Viridiplantae; phylum Streptophyta; class Magnoliopsida; order Solanales; family Solanaceae; genus Nicotiana; species Nicotiana tabacum. The sequence goes on from NC_134083.1 coordinate 87,720,911, forward strand.
CAACCGATCTCATGTACTCTGTAAGTGCCAAGCCTAACTTCGACGAAGCAGTAACGAGACTAAGGCGGGTCACATACAATAACTTGTATGCAGTATAATAATAATGACATGAAAGAAACACAGGAAAATTAAGGCAGTTAACTTATGAAAATAAACTCAATCCTCGAAATCACTAAAATCTAGAAATATCAGTCCTCTGAATCTCGTACGAAAACACTGAAAGCTAACACAATGCACAATGAATACCAAACACACAATATGTTGCGGCGCGCAACCCGATCCCACCGTACAAACATAATCCTCCCTTATTTCACCATATCAATATCAAAATAACATGTAAAATCCGTTGCGACGTGCAACCTAATCCCACCGTATAATCAGAATCAATATCACAATCCTCCCTTATTTCACCATATCAAAATCATATGTAAAATCCGTTGCGGCGTGCAACCGATCCCACCATATCAATATCAATGCTCCCTGATTCCACATATTGCAGCGTGCAACCCGATCCATAAATAAAATCAATAAATGTAAGCAATTAAACAACTCAATTCACAAGAATGTCTACAATTAAAGAATATGAAAACAATCCATAAAGGGACCTTGTAGCAAATCAAGGAATGCTACAATTAATACAAATCAACAAGACAAATCAAATATATGGCAACTAAAGTGTACAAGTAAGACAATTAAAGCAAGTAGCAATTAATCATGGAAGCATGGGAGAAACGAATATTTTAATATGAGAGAAATAAGTGATAAGTATCAAGTTAAGGCATAGGAAGCAATTAGAGCATGTAATAGTTAAGACATGAAATAAAATAATTAATGAAATATGGGAAAGCATGGAAACATGTATTTTGACGGTGTATATACACTCGTCATCTTGCATATACGCCGCTACACATGTAATTCGCATAGCATATAGCTCAAGGGTTCCTAATTCCCTCAAATTAAGGTTAAACCCAATACTTACCTCGCTCTGCAAGCAAATCAAATATCAACGGGGGCCTTTCCTCTAAGATCCACCTCCAAACCAATCGAATCTAAACAAAATCGACTCAATAACATCAAACAATGCTAGAAAAATCAATTACAATACATAAAGTTAATAACTTTATAATTTTTCCAAAAAGTCAACAAAAGTCAATCACGGGCTCGCTTGATCAAAACCCGAGATTCAGACCAAAATCCAATTACACATTCACCCCCGAGCCCAATTATGTAATTAGTTTCGAAATCCGACCTCAATTTGAGGTCTAAATCTCAATTTTACAAAAAATCCCAATTCTTCCCAAATTCCTAATTTTCTAGCATGAAAGAACATAGATTAAGGTTAGAAATTAATGGGTGTTGATGGAAATTGAAGAAAACAAGTTAAAGTATACTAACCTATGAAAGGGTGATGAAATTTCTCTTCAAAATCGCCTCTAGGTCGAGCTCTAATGAAAAGATGGTGAAAAATGAGTGAAATCCCATCTTTGGGATATTTAATAGACTAGGCGTTAGGTGTTCATCGCGTTCGCGAGACACCGGACGCGTTCGCGAAGAGCACTGCCCAGATGGCCATCACGATCGCGAGTCACTCTACGCGTTCGTGTAGCCCCCTCCTATCACTATGCGTTCGCGAAGGGCAGACCCCTCACTGCTCCGCGTTCAAGACCATCTCCTCGCGTTCGCGATAAACAATTCCTCCCCAGTCCCAACTTACTCTTCACGATCGCGAAGAAGAACACACCAGCTATCAGTAGTAGCCTAAAACCAGCAAATTCTTGTAAGTTCAAATGGTCTGCAGCCTATCCGAAGCTCACCCGAGCCCCTCGGGCTCCAAACCAAACATGCATACAAGTGTAATAACATCATACGAACTTGCTCGCATGATCAAAATATCGAAATAACACCTAGAACCATGAATCAGATAGCAAAACAAGTTAAATTTTCAAAGAAACTCAAGAACAAGAAATCTTACAACCGGACGTCTGAATCACGTCAAATCAACTCTGTTTTGCACTAAATTTAGTAGAAAAGTCATAATTACTTAAATGAACCTATACCCAGTTCCGGAACCAAAATCCGCTAGCAACAAAGTCAACCTATGGTCAAACTTAGGAATTCCTTAAACCTTTAAATTGCTAGTTTTTAACAAATTACGTTAAATCAAGTTAGGGACTTCCGAATCCGATCACGGGCATACGCCCAAGTCCCAAATCACGATACAGGCCCACCGGGATCTTCAAAATACTGATCCGGGTCCATATAGACAAAACATTGACCGTAGTCAACTCAAATAAATTTTACAGCACGATTTCACATTTTTACCAATTTTCTCATAAAACCTTTCCGAAAAAAGGACACGGACTGTGAACACAAATCGAGGAAGGCTAAACGGAACTATTCGAGGTCTCGAAACACATAAATGAAGGGAAAAAATATAAATGACCTATCGGGTCATCACATTCTCCACCTCTAAAATAAATGTTCGTCCTCGGACGGACGTAGAAAGGTACCTGGACTGGTGAAAAGATGTGGATATCTACTCCGCATATCTGACTCGAACTCCCACGTGGCTGCCTCAATCGGCTGACCTCTCCAGTGCAGTCGAACTGAAGGAAAACTCTTAGACCTCAACTGACGGACCTGCCGGGCAAGAATAGTCACCAGCTCCTCCTCATAAGTCAATTTTTGTCCAATTGGACTGAGCTAAAATCTAACACATGGGACGGATCACTGTGATACTTCCGGAGCATGGACACATGGAACACCGGATGAAGTGTTGATAAACTAGGTGGCAGTACCAGCATGTAGGCCACCTCACCCACTCTCTCAAGAATCTCAAAGGGTCCGATATACCTAGGGCTCAACTTGCCCTTCTTTCCAAACCTCATCACACCCTTTATGGGTGAAACCTGGAACAATACCCTATCTCCAACCATGAATGCAACATCCCAAACTCTACGGTCGGCATAACTCTTCTGCCTAGACTAAGCGGTGCGAAGTTGATCCTGAATAATATTGACCTTATCCAAGGCATCCTGGACCAAATCTGTACCCAACAACCGAGCCTCCCCCAGCTCGAACCATCCAACTGGCGAACGACACCACCTCTCGTATAATGCCTCATAGGGAGCCATTTGAATGCTTGATTGGTAGTTTTTGTTGTAGGAAAACTCCACAAGCGGCAAGAACTGATCCCAAGAATCCTCGAAATCCATAACGCAAGCGCGAAGCATATCCTCCAATATCTGAATAGTGCGCTTGGACTGTCCGTCCATCTGGGAGTGAAATGTTGTACTCAACTCAACCCACGTGCCCAACTCACACTATACAGCCCTCCAGAAGTGCGAGAAAATTGCGTACCTTGATCATAAATGATAGACACGGGCACACCGTGAGGACGGACGATCTCATGGATGTAGATCTTAGCTAATTGCTCTGAAGAATAGGTAACTGTCACTTGAATGAAATGCGCCGACTTGGTCAACTTGTCCACAATGACCCATATCGCGTCGAACTTCTTCAGAGTACATGGGAGTCCAACAACAAAATCCATAGTGATAAGCTCCCACTTCCACTCAAGAATCTCTAGCCTCTGAAGCAAACCACCAGGCCTCTGATGCTCATACTTTACTTGCTGAGAATTTAGACACTGAGCTACATATCCAACTATATCCTTCTTCATCCTCCTCCACCAATAATGTTTCCGCAAGTCCTGATACATCTTGGCGGCACTAGATGAATAGAATACCGGGAACTGTGGGCCTCCTCAAGAATCAACTCACGAAGCCCATCCATATTGGACACACAAATACGACCCTGAATCCTCAAAAACCCCATCATCTCCAACAGTAACCCGCTTGGCACCACCGTGCCGCACCGTGTCCTTAAGGACAAGCAAATGGGGATAATCATATTGATGCTTTCTGATGCGCTCATACAAGGAAGACTGAGAGACTGTGCAAGCTAGAACACGACTGGGCTCTGAAACGTCTAACCTCACGAACTGACTGGCCAATGCCTGAACTTCTGTTGCAAGCGGCCTCTCACCAACTGGAATATACGCAAGGCTACCCATGCTCACCGCCTTTCTACTCAAGGCATAGGCCACCACATTGGCCTTCCCGGGATGATATAAAATAGTGATACCATAGTCTTTTAACAGCTCCAACCACTCATATGCCTCAAGTTGAGTCCCTTTTGCTTGAACAAATATTGTAGACTCCGATGATCCGTGAATACCTCGCACGACACACCGTAAAGATGGTTCCTACAAATCTTCAATGCATGAACAATGGTTGCCAACTCTAAGTCATGAACAGGGTAATTCTTCTCATGAACCTTCAACTGCCGCGATGCGTATGCAATCACCCTGCCATCCTGCATCAATACTGCACTGAGCCCAATACGAGATACATCACAATACACTGTGTAGGATCCTGAACCTGTGGGCAACACCAACACTAGTGTCATAGTCAAAGCAGTCTTGAGCTTCTAGAAGCTCAACTCACACTCATCCGACCATCTGAATGGGGAACCCTTTTGGGTAAATAGTCAATGGGGCTTTTATGGATAAAAACCCCTCTACGAAACGACGATAATAACTCGCCAAACCTAGGAAACTCCGGATCGCTATAGCTGAAGTAGGTCTAGTCTAGTTCTGAACTGCCTCAATCTTCTTAGGATCCACATTTATGCCTTCTGCCGATACGACATGCCCCAGAAAGGCGACTGAGTCTAACCAAAACTTACACTTTAAAAACTTGGCATATAACTGGTTATCCCTCAGAGTCGGAAGTACAATCTGAAAATATTGCTCATGCTCCTCTCGACTGCGAGAGTATATCAAGATATCATCAATGAATACAATCACAAAAGAATCTAAATAGGGCTTGAATGCCCGATTCATCAAATCCATAAATGTTGCCGGGGAATTTATCAATGATGATAGGCTATAATCCCATATTTTAGTCACTTATTGCACTCTAATTCACCGCACTTTATTTGTGTTGAGTGTTAACTGGTAGTGTTTTGCACTTATTGTGTGTTTTATGCATTGTAGGAGTGATTCTGAGCTATGTAGATGTTGTGGAACTAATTCGAGCTATTTGGAGCTTTGAAGTCTGAGTAAAAGCCCAAGGTATTAAGTCGGTATCATGTTCGGGGTTCGAGCACCAAGTATGGACGTCAAAAATCAAAGTTTGATATGTACTCTGAGAAAACCCCACTATCGCGGCGCGTGGGGAAGTGCGCGGGGCGCCGCGGCTGCCCAAAATGCTTATGCCTGTCAATTGTGATGATCTATGGATTTTCCCACTAATTCCCCATATGGATCGTCGTATCATGCGGTGCACCTGTGTATATTTTACAGAGTCAATGTCCTATTTCGGCTAGGAAAAGGTGGTCTCGTCTGGGTCCGACCCTACTTGGTATAAATACATGGAAAAATATTATTTCCTGGACTTCTGACATACTTTGGACCTAAGAAGGCTAAGGAGGAATTGGAAGAACACAAGCATAAGGATTTCATCATTCCTTCCTCACTCAAGACCCGAGTTTGGATTGAATTTATGTTTTCCTATACTTTAATTATATTTGTGATTAATTGCTCCGTGTCTATGAAGTAGTTCTATTTAGGGTTTGATGGATTTGGTGTATTGATGATTGTTTGTGGACTATAATTCTAGATTTATGTATTGAATCATTTTTGGATGAATTAATTGTTGCATCTATATTCACTTGTTCATGTAATCGAGAGAGACATAACTTGTGATATCTTTGCATTATATTATTGGTGGAGTTCATAGATTCTTCTTAGTAATCGAAAGAGGCTAGTTGAATCATTGATTAAACCTAGTAAGGAGAATAATCAAAAGAGGTTTTCCTAAAGACCAATCCACTACGCATTCTAGCATATCTTTACGTGCTTAAATTGGTTCGTCTTGTAAGGTTAAGACTTAATCGAGAGAGGAGTTTTTGCTGAACATTTGAACTAATAATTGAGTAAATTCGAGAGACTCACTTGAACATTAGAAGTGAATTATCTAGAGTTAGATCCCAAACAATTATCTTGCACCTATCCAGTCAAAACCCTATCTTCTCCCATTGATAACCTTCTTTGCTTATTCCTTGTTTCGATTGTCATTAGTCAATAGCTTTAGATTTTTAGTTAATTTTAGTTAGATATCTTATAAATCTCAACTGTTGATCATCTTGGATAGAAACCAAACTAGAAACTACGAGAATACTGTTTAAATACAATCCCTATGGCTACGATATTATATTATACAATATTTTATTAGCAAGCAGAAGTTAAGTGTGTGTTTTGCGCTCGTCAGTCCACCCAAATGACATCACTAGGAACTCATAATGCCCATACCGAGTCTAAAAAGCCGTCTTAGGGACATCGGATGCCCTAATCTTTAACTGATGGTAGCTAGACCTCAAATCAATCTTCGAAAACACCTTGGCACTATGAAGCTGATCAAATAAGTCATCAATCCTCAGCAACGGATACTTGTTCTTGATAGTGACTTTGTTCAACTGCCGATAGTCTATACACATCCTCATCGACCCATATTTCTTCTTCACGAACAACACGGGCACACCCCAGGGCGAGACACTAGGTCTAATGAATCCCTTATATAGAAAATCTTGCAACTACTCCTTCAATTCCTTCAACTTCAGCGGAGCCATACGGTATGGTGGAATAAAAATAGGTTGAGTGCCTGGAGACAAATCGATATAGAAGTCAATATCTCTTTCGGGTGGCATCCCCGGCAGATCTGCAGGAAACACCTCCGGAAAGCCACGCACAACAGGTACTGAATCCATAGAAGGAACCTTCGCACACGAATCATGAACATATGCCAAATAAGCTAGACACCCCTTCTCGGCCATACGTTGAGCCTTCACATAAGAGATAACCCTATTTGTAGAATGGTCAGGAGTCCCTCTCAACTCTAATCGAGGTAACCTCGGCATGGCTAAGGTCACCGTCTTTGCATGATAATCCAATATAGCATGGTAAGGTGACAGCCAATTCATACTCAAGATAACATTAAAATCTACCATATCAAGAAGTAGAAGGTATACGTTAGTCTCAAGACTCCCAATAGTAATCACACACAAGCGATAGACGCGATCTACAATAATAGAATCTCCCACAGGCGTGGACATATACACAGGAGCACTCAAAGAATCACGAGGCATAACCAGATATGAAGCAAAAGAGGATGACATGTAGAAATAAGTAAAGCCCGGATCAAATAGAACTGAAGAATCTCTATGGAAAACTGGAATAATACATGTGATAACAGCGTCAGATGACTCAACCTCAGGCCTAGTTGGGAAAACATAACATTAGAGCTGGGCCTCACCACTCTGAACTACATCTCTAGGATGGCCTCTAGCTGGCTGAGCGGGCTGTGGAGCAACCGGTGCTAGAACCATGGCACGAGAACTTTCCTGCGGTATGCCACCCAACAATCTTAGACAGAACCTCATGATGTGACCAGTACCTCCACACTCAAAACACCCATCCTGTTGTTATGGCTGCTGAAGCTGAAGATGACCCGAACAGGCCGGATAACTAAGGTGATAGTTCTGAATCGGAGGTGCACTGATAAGAGTTGATGGTGCACTGTAGGTTGGATGCCCATAATGAGGCACATAAGGACCACGACTCCCTGAAGCACTGTGAGATGCCTGAAGCGCTGACTGAAATGGCCTGGGAGGATGGCCCTACCAAAAGTACCCCTGCCTCCAGATGAGGCACCATTGATACTACCGGAATGATGAGGCCTCTTAGGAGACACCAGCTCCTTCTCCTGAGGACGAACCATCTCGATCCGTCTAGCAATATCTATGGCCGTCTAGAAAGAAATATCACTTCCGGTATCCTTGGCCATCTGTAGCCTGATAGTGAAAGTGAGCCCATCAATAAATCTCTACACTCTCTCCCTCTCAATAGGAAGCAAGATAATGGCATGGCAATCTAGGTCCACAAATCAAGTCTCGTACTGGGTAACAGTCATACTACCCTACTGAAGACGCTCAAACTGCCTGAATTTCTAACCTTAATCTATGTTCTTTTATGGTAGAAAATTAGGGATTTGGGAAGAATTGGGGTTTTTGTTTTGTTTTGGTAAAATTGAGATTTAGACCTCAAATTGAGGTCGGATTTCGAAACTAATTACATAATCAGGCTCGGGGGTGAATGAGTAATTGAGTTTTGATCCAAATTTCGGGTTTTGACCAAGCAAGCCCGCGATTGACTTTTGTTGACTTTTTGGAAAAAGTATAAAGATCTTAACTTTATGTATTGTAATTGATTTCCCTAGCATTGTTTGATGTTATTGAGTCGATTGGTTTGGAGGCGGATTTTAGAGGAAAGGCCCCGATTGAGATTTGATTTGCTTGCGGAGCGAGGTAAGTGTTGGGTTTAACCTTGATTTGATGGAATTAGGAACCCTTGAGCTATGTGCTATGAGAATTACATATGTAGAGGTGTATATGCGAGGCGACGAGTATATATACGCCGTCAAAATACCTGTTTCCATGCTTTCCCACATTTCCTTATTTATCTTATTCCATGTCTTAACTGTTATATGCTTTAATTGCTTCCCATGCCTTAACTTGCTACTTGTCACTTATTTCTCTCATATTAAAATGTTCGTTTCTCCCATGCTTCCATGATTAATTGCTACTTGCCTTAATTTTCTTACTTTTACACTTTAATTTCCATATATTTGACTTGTCCTATTGCTTTGTTAATTGTAGCATTCCTTGATTTGGTACGAGGTCCCTTTATGGCTAGTTTTCATATTCTTTAATTGTAGAGGTTCTTGTGAATTGAGCTTTTGAATTACTTACATTTATTGATTTTATTTATGGATTGGGTTGCATGCTGCAATGGGTGGAATAAGGGAGGATTGATAATGATATGGTGGGATCGGGTTGCACGCTGCAACGAATTTTACATGTGATTTTGATATGGTGAAATAAGGGAGAATTGTGATATTGATTTTGATTATATGGTGGGATCGGGTTGCATGCATCAATGGATTTTACGTGTTATTCTTGATATTGATATGGTGAAATAAGGGAGGATTATGTTTGTATGGTGGGATCGGGTTGCGTGCCGCAATGGATTGTGTGTTTGGTATTCATTGTGCATTGTGTTAGCTTTTAGTGTTTTCGTATGAGATTTAGAGTACATGGGGTCGGTTGTACTCATAATATACTCTGCACTTCTTGTGTAGATTTTGGAGTCGGTCCTAGCGGTGGTCAGTAGATTGCTCGGATTGATTGCCCGACGGAGACTTGAGGTATAACTGCTCGGCATTCGCAACCCTGAAGTCCCCTTCTACCTTATCCTAGTTGTATCATTTCAGATAGTTTTACTTTCATTCAGACCACTATCTATATTGTTCTAGTAGTTCGTGCACTTGTGACACCAGTTCTGGGATTGTATCTAGATACTACGATCATTATGGTTTTTCTCACTCTATTTCAGTTCTATTTCAGTTTATTCAGTATCAGTTAATTTGGTTTGTTAAAAATGGCTAAAGACTATTCTAACATTGGCTTGCCTAACAAATGTAATGTTAGGTTCCATCACGGTCCCGAGGGTGGGAATTTTGGGTCGTGACAAGTTGGTATCAGAGCACTAGGTTGCCTAGGTCTCATGAGTCATGAGCAAGCTTAGTAGAGTCTGGAGGATCAATACGAAGACGTCGGTAATTATCTTCCAGAGGCTATGAAGTTTAGGAAAAGTTACACTTCTTCTTTCTCTATCGTATGATTTTATTCTATCAATGATGATTGAACTATTCTATTCTCGTTCTATCGCAGATGGCGAGAACACGCATTGCATCTACACCCGGACAGGAGATAGAGCCCCCTATGGCAGCTACTACCAGGGGCAGAGGTTGAGGCCGAGGTAGAGGCAGAGCTCAGCCTAGAGCTCGAGCAGCAACACCTGCAGTGGAGCCTCAGATTGATCACGAGGAGGAGGTTCCAGCTCCGACCGTACCCGTCAGACCAGCTCAGGTCCTAGAGGGGCTCATAACCACTCTAGTGCTTCAAGACGCTCTAGTCCGTTTGGTGGGCATTATGGAGAGTGTGTCTCAGACCGATACATTCCTGGTGGCACCAGCCGTCTCTCGGGCTGGGGGAAGAGCACAGACGCTCGCTACTCACACTGCGGAGCAGGCGTCTCCCCAGTATCAGACTCTAGCGGCCCCTCCAGTTGGGGTGGTTCAGCCAGTTGTTTCGGCACAAGCCGGTGATAGGCCCGCTATGTCTTCTCAGGCTTTGTTAGGTTGGACAAGTTTACCAAGCTCTTTCCTGTTCATTTCAGTGGTGTACCTTCTGACGACCCACAGGATTATCTAGACCGCTACCATGAGATATTGCGGAACATGGGTATAGTTGAGACCAATGGGGTCGATTTTGCGGTATTTCAGATGACTGGTTCCGCCAAGAGGTGGTGGAGATATTATAGGCTGACTAGACCAGCTGGGTCGCTTGCACTTACCTGGGATCAGTTCTCACAGCTATTTCTAGAGAAGTTCATCCCTGTCACTCTGAGAAAGGATTATCTGATGGAAATAGAAGAAACCAAGTTAAAGTATACTAACTTATGAAATGGTGATGAAATATCTCTTTAAAATTGCCTCTAGGCCGAGCTCTAATGAAACGATGGTGAAAAATGGGTGAAATCTCGTCTTTGGGATATTTAATAGACTAGGCGTCAGGCGTTCATCGCGTTCGCGAGACACTTGACGTGTTCGCAAAGAGCACTGCTCAGATGGACATCGCGATCACGATTCACTTTACGCGTTCGCATAGGATTAGCCCTCTTTGCCTCCGCATTCGCGAGCCTGAGCTCATGTTCGCGTAGAGTAAAATGTTCCATTCCCAGTATGTCCCCCCTCCTATCACTACGCGTTCGCGAAGAAATGGCCGCGTTCGCAAAGGGTAGACCACCCACTGCTCCGCGTTCGCGATGAAACATTCCTCCCCAACCCCATTTCTTTTCTTTAGGATAGCTAAGAAGAACACACCAGATATCAACAGTAGCCCGAAACAAGCAAATTCTTCTAAGTTCAAATGGTCCGTAGCCTATCCAAAACTCATCTGAGTCCTTCGGGTTCCAAACCAAACATGCACACAAGTGCAATAACATCATACGAACTTGCTCGCGCGATCAAAATATTAAAATAACACCTAGAACCACGAATCGAACACCAAAATAAGTGAAATTTTCAAAGAAACTCAAGAACGCAAAATATTTAAACCGGACGTCCGAATCACCTCAAATCAACTCCATTTTGTACCAAATTTTACAGACAAGTCATAATTACTGAAATGAACCTATACCAAGTTCTGAAATCGAAATCTGAACCCGATAGTAACAAATTCCACCTATGGTCAAAGTTAAGTATTCTTTAAACATTTAAATTGTTAGTTTTCAACAAATTACGTTAAATCAAGTTAGGGACTTTCGAATTCGATCCCGGACATACACCCAATTTCCAAATCACGATACGGGCCCACCGAGACCGTCAAAATACTGATCCAGGTTCGTTTACACAAAACGTTGACCGTAGTAAACTCAAATGAGTTTTAAGTCACGATTTCACATTTTCATAAAAACTTTCTGAAAAAAGGACACGAATAATGCACGCAAATCGAGGAAGACTAAACGGAACTATTCGAGGTCCTAGAGCACATAAATGAAGGAAAAACTATAAATGACCTATCGGGTCATCACAGAAACACTCTTATGGGATCAAGCCGCTCGCCTCGGCAGAATCGTGTGAATACTTGATAAGGAGTCCGTGTACTCATGTGTTTCCTGACTTGAGATGTGACCGTTGATTTGGTATTGACCATTACGTATTCCATTTAAGGAGGTACCCGATAATTGAGGACTTGGTGTTCATTGTTCAGTTGTAGACCATATTATTTGCCTCTACCTGTACTCATTGTTACCTACCATGTTTCGTACTTGCCTACTTTATTATATTTGATTTACGGGACCACTAGTAAGTGTCAATGTCGACCCCTCGTCACTACCTCTTCGGGGTTAGGCTAGATACTTACTGAGTATGCGTTAATTTACGTACTCATGCTGCACTAAATGTGCAGGATTTGACATGTTCATTTGCTGGTCATTTAGGCGCATAGGCGCAGCTGCTGAGGGGACTCTATGGTGAGCTGTATTCCATGCTACGATTCTCAGGACACAGAGTTTCCATCATAATTATTTATTTTATCATGCCTACCTTGTATTCAAGACAGATGATGTATTGTTATTGTACTTCCTAGTAGATGCTCATGCACTTGTGACACCGGGTTTTGGGGTGTTCTAAAATTTGTGTACGATTTGCTTTACATTGACACACTTTTACTTTATATTTTATTTAAATTGTATGTATCTACTATTGTTAATGCATTGCTATCTCTATCTAATAAGATTCACGATTTTAAAAATAATAAAATGAATAATTAAGTTGATAGTTCATCGTTGGCTTGCCTAACGGCGACGCTGGGCGCCATCATGACCTACAGTGGGTTTTAGGTCGAGATATTCACTGTAAGAAAATATATATCTATATTATGCTAAAAGAGTAGTATCAACATATTAAGCTAATTGATAAGTTAATCAAAAATTATATTAGTAAATGTATAGTACTAAGTACTTGTTAATTTAATAATAAAAAAAAAAAGGAAACAAATAATTTATTTGATTACTATATAATGCGTATCCTTTGATTTTGTATTGATTTTGTTATATTTTTGTACCCTATATTAAATTATAAAATAACAACTAATATTTATTAAAATAATATGATACATTAGATCATAATATTATAAGATAAATATTCTATCATATTATCCGCGCATCACGCGAATTCTAACAATAGTATATAAATGTTTCTCTGTTTTGTTGAGGGGATTGATTAACGTTCCCATCAATTCGTAACCATGAAGCGAAATAGAAATAAACCTCAGCTTACCCCTTATTCTATTTTGTAATGCAATTAACATTACCTATGGGTGGTTCAGCACATCCGCTTTATGTTTATATACGGTCAAAACTGGTTTCGACCTTCATATGATTAGTCAAGATTGGAACACAATGGACCGAAGATCGTCCTCGTAATATCAGGTATGAGATCCGAAGCCAGGTTACTGAGCTTAAATTTCTGAGACCGATCAAATACCGAACTCGAAGTCATTACCGAGCTCGAATTCAAATCGAACTATGATGCGAAGCGGCGTTATCAAGCTTTAGAGCCAGAGACCGACCAATACCGAGCCCGAGTCAATACCGGGCCCCGAGTCAATATCGAGATCTAAATCTGGAAACCAACCAATACCGAGTCCGATCAAGATCGAGCCATGGGACAAAAGCCGTTACAGACGCACTCAGAAGAGAGAATCTCGGCGGGAATTTGGGAAAAGCTATTCTAGCATAGGTTCCCCACTATGTATTTTTAATTATATCCAAAGTAGGATCCCTCCACTATAAGAGGGATGGCTATTATTTCTGTAAGGATCCAACATCAAGGCATACATACACTCTTATATTCAGATACTACTAGTGATAGAGAAATACAGTAGAGATTATCCTCTTGTGAGTTTTATACATTGATTCATCTTGCTAGTCCATAAAATCGCTTTCTAATTCAATATTGGCTCGTATTTCATTCTTTACAAGTCAATATTCGATATATTTCTACTTACTTTACGATTTGTGTCAAGTTGTACCACGTATCCTTATAACTACGTATAAATTCAACTCTATCTGTTTTACGGGTAAACAGTTTGGCGCCCACCGTGGGGCTAAGGATAACAGTGGTTGTTTGATACGAATCTCTAAAAAAACACACCATTTTACACTTGTTTTGGGAAGCATCTTTGATTTCAGGTTGAAAATGATGAATTCTCAATTAATGGCCCTACCTATCGACAACGGAGCTGGCCTTCAAGATGAGAACAACAACTTAACCCCCGGGGGTGCAAGGCCGCTCGTCGACCCCGTTGAAGCTCGGGTCAAAGAGCCAATAGACGTCAATTCACATGCGGCCATCGAGGCTAACCAACGTTCCGACCCTGAAAATAGCATTCATGGTGGAACTCGGTCTGCAGCTCGAAATACCCAAAACGCTGAGGAAAACGGAATCAGCTTGCGCATGATCTTCGAGATGTTGCAAGCTCAACAAATAGCAATAGCCCAGTTGCAGAGCCAAACCCAGGCACCGACCAGACTCGAGCCCAGTGCACCCCAAGAAGTCACCCACAAAATGGGGCCAACTATAGTAAGGTCAAATGAGCAAGAATCGAGGCCTAATCACGAAATCGTTAAGATTCTCGAAGAACTGACAAAACGAATAGAGTCAGGAGAAAGGAGGATCGAGGCAAACGACAAAAAAGTAAAAAAATATAACTCCAGGGTTGATCAGATCCCGGGGGCACCACCGATATTGAAGGGTTTAGATTCCAAAATATTCATACAAAAGCCCTTCTCCCCGAGCGCGGCTCCTAAACCAATCCCAAAAAAGTTTCGCATGCCTGAGATTCCTAAATATAATGGAATGACCGACCCTGACGAACATGTCACCTCTTACACATGTGCCATCAAAGGGAATGATCTAGAGGACGATGAAATCAAATTTGTATTATTGAAAAAATTCGGTGAAACCCTGTCAAAGGGAGCAATGATATGGTATCATAATTTACCGTCTAACTCTATTGATTCATTTGCTATGCTTGCATATTCTTTCGTAAAAGCACATGCTGGGGCCATAAAGGTCGAGACCAGGAAGTCGGACCTATTCAAGGTAAGACAAAAGGATAACGAGATGCTAAGAGAATTCGTATCTCGTTTCCAAATGGAGAGAATGGATCTAACACCAGTCACAGATGATTGGGCTATTCAAGCTTTCACTCAAGGTCTAAACGAACGAAGCTTGATGGCTTCACGGCGGCTGAAGCATAACCTGATCGAGTATCCAGCTATTACTTGGGCCGACATACACAATTGGTATCAATCCAAAATAAGAGTCGAAGACGACCAGTTGAGTTCTGGGGCCGATATTAAAAGGGATATCGACCGAGAACTTAGGTCAAACAAAGAACGATACCGGCCGTATAACGGAGATCGTAGGGGTAGCGAACCTTCACGTAACCCCGTATGAGGCGAAAAGAGAAATGATCGAGACCAAGGGTCTAGGGGATGATGAACAGGAATGGGTTCGACATGCATACCAGACCTAAGGAAGCACCTCGGTTATCGGAGTATAACTTCAGCATCGATGCATCCGCTATCGTATCGGCTATCGGACGCATCCAAGATACTAAATGGCCTCGACCTATGCAGATCGATCTTGCCCAGAGGAATCCCAATCAAATGTGTGAATATCATGGCACTCATGGACACAGAACGGAAGATTACAGGCAACTAAGTGAGGAGGTAGCTCGGTTATTCAACAAAGGGCACCTTCGAGAAGTTTTAAGTGACAGGGCCAAAAACCATTTCAAAACCAGGAATTTCAAAAGACAAAATGAACAAGAGGAGCCACAACACATCATCCACATGATCATTGGTGGGATCGATACCCCCAAGGGCCGGTGCTTAAATGCACTAAGATGTCGGTTGTAAGATAAAAGCAATCCCGGACACATGATTACACCCCTGAAGGAACCTTGTCCTCTAATAACGAAGACGCGGAAGGAATCATGCAACCATATAACGATGCACTTGTAATATCTATACTTATGAATAAAACTCAAGTTAAACATGTGTTAATTGATCCAGGTAGTTTGTCCAACATTATTCGATCGAGGGTCATAGAGCAACTCGGTCTACAGGACCAGGTCATGCCCGCAACCTTGGTACTAAACGGATTCAATATGGCATGTGAAACTACTAAGGGCGAAATAATCTTGCCAGTTAATGTGGCTGGAATCATCCAAGAAACGAAATTCCACGTGATCGAAGGCTATATGAGATAAAACACCCTGTTCGGAAGGCCGTGGATCCACAATATGAGGGTTGTACCCTCGACCCCCCACCAGGTTTTGAAGTTCCCAACATCGGAGGGAATCAAAACGGTCTACGGGGAGCAACCGGCCGCAAAAACAATGATTGTCGTCGATGAAGTAATTTCGATGTCATCATTACCATCAGCAAAAGGATCAGATTCGGAGGAGGAACGAAATACCAAATAGCAATTAAAAACGCCAGCTTCAACCCAATTATAAAATCAGAAGACTGGCGAAGATGATGAACATAGGATCCCTCGATCTTTCGTGGTTCCCGATGATTCCGACGCCACCCAATCAACAATCGAAGAACTGGAGCAAGTCATACTAATCGAATATTTGCCCGAACGAAAGGTATACCTGGGCACGGTATTAGATCCCGAGCTCAGGAGAAAGCTTATTCAATTTCTTATAGCTAACATAGACTGTTTCGCTTAGTCCCATCTTGATATTATAGGGATACCACCGGGAATCACCACTCATAAGCTAAGCTTGGACCCAAAATTCCACCCGGTAAAACAAAAGAGGAGGCCCCAATCCGAGGTCAAACACGCCTTCATCAAAGACGAGGTAACCAGACTTCTTAAAGTAGGATCCATTCGGGAAGTAAAGTACCCCGAATGGCTAGCAAATGTGGTGGTAGTTCCTAAAAAGGGGAACAAACTTAGAATGTGTATAGATTATAAAGACCTGAATAAAGCATGAACTACAGACTCTTTTCCTTTGCCTAATATCGATCGTATGATCGATGCTACGGCTGGCCACGAGACTCTCAGTTTTCTCGATGAATATTCCGGGTACAACCAAATATAGATGAACACAGAGGATCAGGAAAAGACCTCATTTATCACTAAGTACGAAACCTACTGTTATAATGTAATGCCATTCGGCCTAAAAAATGTTGGTGCAACTTACCAACGCCTAATAAACAGAATGTTCGAAAAGTAAATAGAAAAATAAATGGAGGTTTATATTGATGACATGTTAGTTAAATTCCTGCGAGTAGAGGACCATTTACAGCATTTGTAGGAAACTTTCAACATACTAAGGGAGTACAACATGAAGCTCAATCCCGAAAAATGTGCTTTCTGGGTTAGCTCGGGCAAGTTTCTCGGTTTCATGGTGTCCAATTGAGGAATCGAGATTAACCCCGATAAAATCAAAGCAATCGAGGACATCACTGTGGTAGATAATGTAAAGGACGTGCAAAGGCAAACGAAACGGATAGCCGCCCTGGGACGATTCATTTCGAGATCTTTGGATCGGAGCCACCGATTTTCTCTTTGCTTAAAAAGAAAAGCAATTTTTCATGGACTCTGGAATGTCAGCAGGCTTTGGAAGAACTAAAACAGTATTTATCGAGCCCTCCGTTGCTTCATACCCCGAAGGCAGACGGACAGCTTTACCTGTATCTAGCTGTCTCAGAGGTAGCGGTAAGTGGAGTCCTAATTCGAGAAGAACGAAGTACGCAATTCCCTATTTATTATGTCAGTCGAACTCTAGGCGAAGCCGAAACTAGATATCCACACTTAGAAAAATTAGCGCTTGCTTTAATAAGTGCCTCTAGGAAATTAAAACCATATTTCCAGTGCCATCGGATACATGTTGTAACAACTTATCCTCTACGAAGTATTTTACATAAACCTGAGCTTTCAAGTCGATTGGCCAAATGGTCCATAGAGATCGGTGGGTACGACATTGAGTATCGACCTTGAACCGCTATCAAATCTCAAATCTTAGCGGACTTCATGGCTGACTTTACGCCGGCTTTCGTACCCGAGATCGAAAAGGAATTACTGATAAAATTGGGTACCTTTTTGCGAATCTAGACCCTCTTTACAAACGGTTCCTCGAACGCAAAAGGGTCCGGACTGGGCATCATACTAAAATCGCCCACAGGTAGTATAGTTAGACAGTCTATTAAAACTACAAAATTGACTAACAATGAGGCCGAGTATGAGGCCGTGATTGCAGGTCTCGAACTAGCTAGAAGTTTAGGAGCCTAGGTTGTGAAGGCTAAATATGATTCCCTCCTCGTGGTAAATCAAGTCAATGGGACTTTTGAGGTCTGGGAAGATCGAATGCAGAGGTACTTGGATAAATTACAAGTGACTCTACATTGATTTAAGGAATGGACTTTGCAACATGTACTTCGAGAGCAGAACAGTGAGGCCGGCGCTCTTGCAAACTTAGGGTCATCGGTCGAGGATGACGAACTCAACTCGGGAACTGTCGTGCAACTCATGAAATCGATAATCGAAAAAGGTCATGCCGAGAAAAACTCCACATGTCGTGAAGGCTAAATATGATTCCCTCCTCGTGGTAAATCAAGTCAATGGGACTTTTGAGGTCTGGGAAGATCGAATGCAGAGGTACTTGGATAAATTACAAGTGACTCTACATCGATTTAAGGAATGGACTTTGCAACATGTACTTCGAGAGTAGAACAGTGAGGCCGGCGCTCTTGCAAACTTAGGGTCGTCGGTCGAGGATGACGAACTCAACTCGGGAACTGTCGTGCAACTCATGAAATCGATAATCGAAAAAGGTCATGCCGAGAAAAACTCCACATGTCTAACCTGGTATTGGAGAAACAAATATATAGAGTACTTCAAGAATGGGAAACTTCCATCGGATCCAAAGGAATCGAGAGCTCTACGCACAAAAGTTGCACGGTTCACCTTGTCTAATGATGGAACACTGTTTAGAAGGACCTTCGATGGTCCACTGGCAATATATTTGGGACCGGGAGATACCGACTACATCCTGCATGAGATTCACGAGGGCACTTGTAGGAATCATTGCGGTGCCGATTCATTAGTCTACAAAATAATCAGAGCAGGATATTATTGGATCGATATGGACAAAGATGCAAGAGAGTTCGTTCGAAAATGCGACAAATGTCAAAGACATGCCCCCATGATTCATCAACCCGGGGAACTCCTCCACTAGTTCCTATCTCCATGGCCTTTCATGAAATGGGGAATGGACATCGTCGGCCCCCTCCCATCGGCCCCAGGTAAGGCTCAGTTTATTTTGTTTATGACTGATTATTTCTCTAAATGGGTTGAAGCACAGGCTTTCAAGAAAGTGAGAGAAAAGGAAGTAATAGACTTTATTTGGGACCACATCATATGTCGGTTCGAGATGCCATCCGAGATTGTATGTGACAATGAAAAGCAATTCATCGGCAGCAAAGTAACTAAATTTCTCGAAGACCACAAAATCAAAAGGATCCTATCAACTCCTTATCACCCCAGCGGGAACGGACAGGCCGAATCGACCAACAAAACCAACATCCAAAATCTTAAGAAAAGATTAACCAACGCTAAAGGAAAATGGAGAGAAATATTACCCAAAGTCCTATGGACATACCGCACAACATCGAAATCCAGTACCGGAGCAACACCGTTCTCGTTGGTTTATGGCACAGAGGCTCTTATCCAGTAGAGGTCGGAGAACCTAGCATCAGGTTTCGATATGCAACTAATGAGTCGAATAACGAGACAATAAACACGAGCCTAGAATTATTGGACAAAAAACGAGAAGCAACTCTCATCCGATTAGCCACCCAACAACAGTGGATAAAAAGGTATTATAATCGAAGAACCAATCTTCAATATTTTATAATCGGGGACTTAGTGCTAAGGAAAGTCACCCTCAACACTCGAAATCCAAATGAAGGAAAATTGGGTCCGAACTGGGAAGGACCGTATCAGGTTCTCAAAATTATCGGAAAAGGATCCTACAAGCTCGATGTAATAAACGACAAATAACTACCAAGCAATTGGAACGTGTCGCACCTAAAACAATACTATTGTTAAGGTATGACCCTTCTATGTTCATTTATATTTTAAAATTAACCCTTGCAGGTGTTCGATCAAAAACAGCGATGGATTATCCAACTCGAAGCCTTTAGGCCTGAAAGCACGCGTTGCACTCTTTTTCCCTTAGACCGGTTTTGTCCCAAATGGGTTTTTTGGCAAGGTTTTTAATGAGGCAACCATTGATCGTGCTAACTTAGAACAATTAAACAGCATCCGAGGCCTCTTTACAATCCACCTCGGATACTGGGGGGCATTATCCTCGAATATATCAAGTTCGATGCAAGGAAGTTACTACATGACAACAGGGTTTCGATAGGAAAAAATGTAAGAGCCAAATGGTCAAAATAAACCATGCTCCTGTAGTTTGCTCGATCCTTGGTACAAAACATGAACACATGTATAATGATAGAGAAATGTTTTCTTTACCGATATCTCATATCTCAGAATCCATCCTCTACTTCGTGATCTATTATGCAAACAGGCTTTAGGGCCAATCATTACCCCATAAATCGGGGACTGCCAACGGAAAAATCAATGAGATCAAGCCCCACATAAGCCTACGGGCTACTCTTACTTCGAATTCAAGCAAAAACTCACTCGATTATTAAAGCCTACGGGCTACATTACTTCGATTTTGAGCAATCACTCACTTGACTACAAAGCCTACGGGCTACATTACTTCGAGTTCGAGCAATCACTCACTCGACTACTAAGCCTACGGGCTACATTACTTCGAGTTCGAGCAGTCACTTACTCAAGTATTAAAGGCTAAGGGCTACCCCAACTCGAGTTCGAGCAACCATTCTCACTCGGGGACTATCTACGAAGCCCAAGGGCTAACTTATTTCGAGTTCGAGTAAACACTCACTCGACTACTAAGCCTACGGGCTACATTACTTCGAGTTCGAGAACCATTCTCACTCGGGGACTATCTACGAAGCCCAAGGACTACCTTATTTTGAGTTCGAGTAAACACTCACTCGACTACTAAGCCTACGGGCTACATTACTTCGAGTTCGAGCAATCACTCACTTGACTACTAAGCCTAAGGGCTAATCTTATTTCGAGTTCTAGAAATCACTCACTCAACTACTAAGCCTACGGGCTACATTACTTCGAGTTCGAGCAGTCACTCACTCGACTATTAAGCCTATGGGCTACTCTTACTTCGCGTTCGAGCAAACACTCACTCGACTATTAAAGCCTACGGGCTACTCTTACTTCGAGTTCGAGCAAACACTCACTTGACTATTAACGACTACGGGCTACATTACTTCCAGTTTGAGCAATCACTCACTCGACTACAAAGCCTACGGGCTACATTACTTCGAGTTCGAGCAATCACTCACTCGACTACTAAGCCTACGGGCTATATTACTTCGAGTTCGAGCAGACACTCACTCGACTATTAAAGCCTACAAGCTACTCTTACTTCGAGTTCGATCAAACACTCACTTGACTATTAAAGCCTATGGGCTACTCTTACTTCGAGTTTGAGCAAACACTCACTCGACTATAAAATCCTACGGGATACATTACTTTGAGTTCGAGCAATCACTCACTCGACTACAAAACCTACGGGCTACATTACTTCGAGTTCGAGCAATCACTCACTCGACTACTAAGCCTACGAGTTACATTACTTCGAGTTCGAGCGGTCACTCACTCGACTATTATAGACTAAGGGCTATCCCAACTCGAGTTCTAGCAACCATTATCACTCGAGGACTATCTACGAAGCCCAAGGGCTACCTTATTTCGAGTTCGAGTAAACACTCACTCGACTACTAAACCTACGGGCTACATTACTTCGAGTTCAAGCAATCACTCACTCGACTACTAAGACTAAGGGCTAATCTTATTTCGAGTTCGAGCAATCACTCACTTGACCATAAAGCCTACGGGCTACATTACTTCGAGTTCGAGTAATCACTCACTCGACTATAAATCCTACGAGCTACATCATTTTGATTTCGAGCAATCACTCACTCAAGCATAAAGCCTACGGGATACATACCTTTGAGTTCGAGAAACACTCACTCGACTATAAAGCCTAAGGGCTATCCCAACTCGAGTTCGAGCAACCATTCTCACTCGGGGACTATCTACGAAGCCCAAGGGCTACCTTATTTCGAGTTCGAGTAAATACTCACTCGACTACTAAGCCTATGGTCTACATTACTTCGAGTTCGAGTAAACACTCACTCGACTACTAAGCCTACGGGCTACATTACTTTGATTTCGAATAAGCAATCGCTCGACTATTAAGCCTAAGGGATACTCTTACTTCAAGCTCGAGCTAACACTCATTCGGTTATAAAGACTACAAGGTCCGACTTCGATCAAATTGCCTAAGGCCTCGAACTTATGAAAACTTTCATAAGGCATGAATGAAACAAAATCTTCACAAGGAAGAGAATAAAACAGAGACAAGTCGGGAAAGTATATATATATATATATATATATATATATATATATATATATATATATATATATATATATATATATATATATATATATATATATATATATATATATATATATATATATATATATATATATAAGTATTTACAACGTCTAATCAGGACCCTACACAAAAAATCAAAATGGAAAAAACCCTAAGTTTCCTGGTTATCTCCGGGGGCAGTCTCTTCTCCATCGGGATCCTCCCCGCTCTCAGACCCACTCTTGCTCCCATCATTATTATCATCATCATCATCATCATCATCGGAAGCCAAGGCTCCGGCATAGGCTTCAAGATCTTTAGCCTTTTTTATCTCCTCGGTAAGATCAAAACCTCGAGCATGGATCTCCTTGAGGGTTTCCCTCCGAGATTGGCATTTGGCAAGTTCAGCAACCCAATATGCTCGAGTTTGAGTGGTCTTGGCTGCCTTTTTTACTTGTACTTGAGCGGCTTCAACATCGGCCCGATAGACGGCCATGAATGCATCTGCCTCGGCCTTTGCTTTTTCTGCTTCAGATTTGGCCTGGGCAAGTACGAAAGCCAACCGAGCCTCGAGCTCCTCTATTTTTCTTGCTTGAACCGAGCTCTTTTCCTTCATGACTTGAAGTTGACTTTCGGCCAATGATAATTGGGCTCGAGCAGTCTCTTTTTCTACAGCAAGGCGGTCCATGCCTTCTTTCCACCCCAAGGTCTTCGCCCTTATTGTATCGACCTCCTCACGAAGCAGCTCGATCACCTCAAGCTTTTGCTGCAGCTGTGAGATCAAAATATTAGCCATCATTCCCGAATCGATCCCATGAGTTTTTAAGATTATAATTACCTGCTCAGTCAGGTCGGTCTGATCTTGGTATGCCTTGGCCAACTCAGCTCGGAGATCTTTGATCTCTTCCTCTTTCTACCCATTAAGAAGTTTAAGGGCATTTCTCTCTTCTAAAATCCCTCGGAAGTCAGCCTCACGTCGGCTCAGTTCCGTTCGAGACTTGGAAAACTCCTCTTGGTGAAGAGCTAAAGCCTATACGAAAAAGAGAAAAAGTTAGGCAGAAAATGGAAAAATATGACATCGACAAAGGGAATCGAGACTTACCCGATTCAGGGTCCGTTAAACCTCAAAGAAAAGACCCGACGCGTCACTCGGGTCGGCAGCATCCTCAATACCGGTAAAAAAATCACGAAAGGGATCCTCTCCCTCATGGGGCCCGTCTACATCAAGGGTCCCCAAAACTAGAGCTTCCCGAATCGCCCCTTCGAAAAAAGCAGGGAGAGTAGGCGAGTCTCCGATTACTATTGCCCCAGTTCGAAGAGCTTCAGGGCCGGTCCCTTCAGATATACCCACCATTTGTTGACTTCGGTGGGAGGCATCCTCGATCTCCAATGACTCGGGGACTTTGCTCGAGTCCTTCCCCGATATCCCCTCAGTTCGAGATGGAGCCTCATCAACCGCCATCGACCCAGCTGCTTTTGGGGCATCGATGGTTTTCTTCACTCGGGCCACCAGTATGGACCCGTCATTTTCTTCTTCTTCTTCTTCTTCTTCTTCTTCTTCATCCCTTAGACGCCGAACAGATTCTTCGGTCAAAGGGATGATGTTCTTCCTCGGCTTATGAGCTGCCCTCTTCTTAAGCTTTGGATCCTCGGCAATTGAGGCCCTTTTTCTCTTGTTATCCTTCGCCGGTTTTGGAACCGGGGCCGAAGTCTCTTCCTCACCAGACGAGGACCTCATGATTGCATCTTTGCCCAGGCCTACACACAAGAAAATTGGTTTAAGTATAGGAAAGACATTTTGTTCGAATCATCGAAGACATGGGAATGAGGCTTACCATGATTTTTAGCCTCCCATTGACCCTTTGATAAGTTGCGCCACGAGCGCTCAACATATGTGGAGGTCGAAGCCAGGTCCTGTACCTAACTCTTAAGGTTAGGAACAACACCAGGCATCCAAGCAAGTGCTACATCACGGAAAAGGATACCGGTGAGAAAGAAACAAAGGAGCAAAACAATAGGAGCTAACAGTAGAAATTATACTTACGCTTCATGTTCCACTCCTCAGGAGACGGAATCTTCTCAGCAGGGATTAAGTCAGAAGTCTTCACTCAAACGAACCTGCCTATCCAGCCTCGATCCTTGTCCTCGTCAATGCTCGATAACAGCACTTTGGTAGCCCGGCATTGGAGTTTTATTAACCCACCTCGATAAAGGTGGGGGCTGTACAATCTAACGAGGTGTTCGAGGCTGAAAGACATCCTCTCGACTCTGCTCACGAAGAAGAGAATCAGAATAATGATCCGCCAAAAAGAAGGATGGATTTGGCCTAGGTTTACTTGATATTGGCAGCAAAAGTCGATGACAACAGGGTCGAGAGGGCCCAACGTGAAAGGGTAAGTATATACACTTAAAAACCCTTTCACATGGGTAGTAATATCTTCTTCGGGAGCCGGGACTATCACTTATATGTCCTCCCAGTTGCAATATTTCCTTAACTGCTTAAGATGGCCCTCGGTTATCGAGCACATATATCTCGATACTGGCTTGCATCGACCAGGGACCGGTGAAACTTTGTCGATCTTAAAATCGGAGGTAAGAACATACCCCCCCGGGAACACACTCCTCAAGTCGTGGCTCTACCGGTGTTTTGTCGCCGGCGGGCCGCGAAGAAGAAGCTTTTTCTTTTTGAGGAACAGTTTTTGACTTTTTCGCCATTGGGATTTGAAGATTAAAGATAGAGGAAGATGACAAGATTTGGTGTTCTAAAGAGAGATTTTGCAGTAAAAAACACAAATTTACAGATGAAGAACTCAGAAGATGCGAAAGGGAACTTAGAGAATTTGGAGATGTAAAAGTAAAAAATGGTAAAAATAGGGGCTATTTATAGGGTTGGCAATGACGGTTCAGTTTGTCGATGAATGGCCGACCATCGTCTGACACGCATTTAATACCTTGGTAAACTAAGCCGACGGAACAGCTATCACGTACGTCACGGTCGGGCTCGATGCAAACGTCAGTTTGTATCGAGTCACATCGCTTGAAAATCATGTCGTTTCTTGCCACATTCTTTCCGAGAAATGAGGGGACTATCTGTATACGGTCAAAACCGATTTCGACCTTCATATGATTAGTCAAGATTGGAACACAATGGACCGAAGGTCATCCTCGTAATATCAGGTATGAGATCCGAAGCCAGGTTACCGAGCTCAAATTTCTGAGACCGATCAAATACCGAACTCGAAGTCATTACTAAGCTCGAATCCAAATCGAACTATGATGCGAAGCGGCGTTATCGAGCTTTAGAGCCAGAGACCGACCAATACCGAGCCCGAGCCAATACCGGGCCCCGAGTCAATATCGAGCCCGAGTCAATATCGGGCTCTAAATCTGAAAACCAACCAATACTGAGTCCGATCAAGATCAAGTCATGGGACAAGAGCCGTTACAGACGCACTCAGGAGAGAGAATCTCGGCGGAAATTTGAAAAAAGTTATTCTATCATAGGTTTTCCACTATATATTTTTAATTATATCCAAAGTAGGATCCCTCCACTATAAGAGGAATGGCTATTATTTCTGTAAGGATCCAACATCAAGGCATACATACATTCTTATATTCAGATACTACTATTGACAGAGAAATACAGTAGAGATTATCCTCTTGTGAGCTTTATACATTGATTCATCTTGCTAGTCCATAAAATCGCTTTCTAATTTAATATTGGCTCGTATTTCATTCTTTACAAGTCAATATTCGATATATTTCTATTTACTTTCTGATTTGTACCAAGTTGTACCACGTATCCTTAGAACTACGTATAAATTCAACTCTATCCATTTTTTGGGTAAACAATGTTCTTTTAAAAGTTCATCTGCATTTTTATTTTATTTTTTGGAAATTACTTTTGCTTTTACGCTTTTTGGAATTGTGATTGTTTGAATTTGGTTAATCCTACCCAACTTATGTACCACTAATTGAATCGTTAAACAACCAAATTTTTGGGACTTTTTTCAACCCCAAGATGTAATGAATTGACATAAAATGCAAATGACTCTAATACGAGAGCATACGCTAAGCACTTAGTTAATGAAGGTTGCGTTTTCCTTCCTTTTCGTGTTTACTGATAAGGTGGAATCATGGGAATAACTTTACCGGGTATCTATCTTAGCTTTCTCAACAAATGATTTGAAAGAAGCAAACCTTGAAGGAGAAGACCTAACATATTTTACCACATTTCTTACACGAGTAATAGGATCAATTTGTTCATCTAACTCATCTTTTACAATCAAGTTCAAAATATGAGCATTGCATCTAACATGCAAAAACTCATTTCCAAGTATTACCACTTTCTAATCATCAATACGCAACTTCAAATGCTTAATGGCAGCATCATTAGCACTTGCATTGTCCAAGGTCACTGTAAACAAGTTCTCAAAACCCCAATCAAATAAACATGCTTCAATTCCCTTAGCAATAGTCTCACCTTTGTGATTCGGTGTTGGAAAAAAGTTTAAATTTTTTTTTGTAGATTCCATTGATCATCTATCCAATGTGGTGACAACCATGTAAGTTAAGTTTTGAAGTAATATCTATGTATCACTAGTAAGACATACACGTTGGTTCTTAATAAAAATTTTAAGTTTTTCCTTCTCTTCCTAATAAATCCTCAAACAATGTCTAGCAACAGTTACACGAGAAGGTAATTCAAAATTAGGTAAGGCTTTAGCCATTAATTTCTTAAATCCTTCTCCCTCAACAACTCTAAAAGGTTGCTCATCAAGAATTACAAATTCGGCAATCGCCCTCCTAATGTCATCCACATTATACACTACCCTTTCATTAGTACCCGAACCACCTTGTAGCCACCCTTCTTTGATAGGTTTTAATGTTGATTGTCTCTTATCAAGGACTCTAAAGGGAGATTTGTGACATATAGCATTTAAATGCGACCATAACGTAGTAGTCTCATTCCTGCTACCTGCAACAAATGTTTTAGGATAATAATTGCATTTTGCCTTACATTTACCTCCTTTAGCAATAAATTTGGAGAAGTGATTCCAATCTCGAATGTCTCTCTACCACTATTCCCAAATTTAGAATTTTCTGATGGAGTCGTTCTTTTTTGCTTTTTAGGAGGAGTGCGTCGATGAGGAGTATCTTTACTTTGTTGTTGAGCTGCCACTGGCGAAGGATTATTGATAACCACCTTCGCATTTCTTTCAGAAGTTGTAGTTTCCATTCGGAGAAAGAGTTCCTACAAATAGAACATATTCAGTTACTATTTAACTCTCTTAAAATAAAAGAACGATGGGATGTAAGCTATGATAAAATTAAACTTCTCTATACTCAATATCTTTTTAAGTAACAGTATAGTGAACTCAAGTTAATCATCTAAGAGAACAAAATGAACAAATAAATTCGACAACAGGGAGTAATACAACAGATTTGCTATACAACTCGCTAATCGGAAAAAGAAAACTCTTAGTTAATCGGAAAAAAGCAAAGCGTATGTATGCAGCTAAAAGAAAACATGTAAAATGAGAAAGGGAAGAGCCTTATCAATGAAAGCAAAAGAGAGTTGATAGGGTTTGAGCTAATTTGGTTTGAGTTAATTGGGGGTTTTGGAATGGAACGTAGGGTTTCTTGCCTTTGGAGAAGAGGCAAAATGGTTTCAATTGTTTTATTATTTTAGAACTAGTTTATGACTAGTCTAGTTCTACTTTAGGACTAGTTTTTGTTTGGGCTCAATTATTCTTTTATGGGCCAGACAAAAAAAAAGCATTTACATGGGCTATAAAACTAACTTAAAATATTATGCTACATACAGAAATTATAAAAAAAATTAAGAAATATTTATAACTTACATTCTAGTAAATATTTTTAGCTATCTAATATATAAAATATGTATACATGTAATATCGGGTTGGTTTAGTTTCGATTTGACTTTTTTTAGTTAATACCAAACCAAACCTATTATGGTCGGATTTTATTTTTCAATACCAAACCAAGTCAAACCAAACCACTAGTCGGGTTTTTTTCGGGTTGACTCGGATTATCGGGTTGGTGCGGGTTATCGGTTTGGTTTGCACACCCCCTAGTGCACAATATTTATTTTTTTCAAATATCAAGAAAGAATTAACTTTTTTTTTCCAAAGTTGCCCCTGGAGTAAAGAGCCTAGGTGTATTTGTTGTATTTCCACTGAACAATTTAAGTTTAATATGGTCAATTACATTGTTAATTAAAGCTAAAAGGTGGATAACTTAATATGTGTGAAAACAACCAAGAAATTGCTTAAAATGGACCGGAGGGAGTATGAAATATTAAAATTTAAATATGTTGTGAACTAATCAACTCGACACTATCTGCTTCCTTTGTTCAATGATCATGTCTTATTAAGCGCTTAATCCAATTACAATTATGAGAATATCTTCTTCGTTTAGAACCTTTTTGATAGTCTTTTAACTGTGCGAAATACCATAAACAACCATGTCGAACGTGCACGGGCACAATACATAATAGATTATAAGAGGATTAAATCTATCCACCAACTTTTGGAGTTGAGTTCATTTTTATTCATTGATAGAAAGTCATTCATTTGACTTCCTTCATTATTTATACATAATATGAAAGAGAAATAAATTACTATAATAGATGAAGGAAAATACTAAAATCACATAGAAACTCGAATGCATAACATGGATTTGTCTCAGTCGTTGCAATTGACAATAATGTACCTGTTAAGTGTTGTCTAAACTTCACATATATCATAAGGATATAAGCTGCTGTATACACATCTACAGCAAATCCAACAATCATATTCGCAATTATTATTGGTAGTACACTCTCTCAAACAAGTATTGAGTTGTGGTAGTAATCTTTTCTTGAGTCCATAGATTTCAGGATCTATATTACGTGTAGCATTGACTGAAGCAAAAATTACATTCACAATTATTGAAATAAAATGTTAGTTAGTGTAATATGAAATGCACACATTTTACAATTATAATTGTCAAAATTAAATTACGTTTAGCATATTATGAAGTGCAGTCATTGATATGAAATTCATATCACATATATGTGCCCACATGTATATGCATAGTGACACACAAAAATATAGAATTATTATCTTAGGGATAAAAGGGATACTAACCAGTGATTGCTATGAGAAGAACAATAAAAATTAAGCAAATCTTCAACAATAATATGCTAGGCACACTACGGCACATTTTATAAAAGTGTACTATGTGAACATCTCATTACCTTTCGGATGCTATAATTTATAGATCTTTTTGCTAATGAATTGGCTCTCTGTCTTCTCTTTCAAACAATGTGATCTATAATTAAAAATTTCTCTCTTTCACTTTTCCCCGCAATAAAAGTTGCATTGAATTAGTTAGAATGAGTAACTAGAAAGTCATGTAGTAAATTGTATTTTCCAATTGCTTCAACAAAAAATAAAGAGTTCACAAAATTTCATATCCATATTACAGAAGATACATATGAAAATAAAAGATGAACCAGATCATGACATTTTATAATTTGAATATGACTACAAAAATATGCAAGGAAGAATACAACACGAACTTTATTATCTGACAGTCTAGCATGTACTACAGTTATTTCTTTTATGTTTTGTTTATTATACAATGATATGAGTTGAGTTTATATGGAGAAGTGAGAATTCATATAGCCTACTGATCCATTGCTTGGGATTAAGGCGCAGGTATTATTATATTTTTTTACATGTTTTTCTGCTTAAGCCTTACTCTGAGTTTGCCTTCCTTTTTAAATAATGTGATCTATAATTTAAGATCTTTTTCTCTCCTACATTTCTTGATAATGAAACTGAATGACATTAGTCAAATGAAATTCTTTTACTACAAAATCTTGTAGTAAATTGATTCCTTAATGCTCCAACAAAAAATAAAGAGTTGTCCAAATTTCAGATCCATTATTTTTGAAAGAAGCATGTTAGAAATGAAGATGAACCATCTTATAGCATTTATGAAAGTGTACTAGGTGAACATGTCATTGCTTACTTCTCTTTTCCAAAAAATGATCTTTGATTTACAATTCCTTTCTCTTTCACATTTTTCCATATTAGTTAATTAGAATAAATTTTTTAAACTAGAAAGTCACGTAGTAAGTTGTGTTTTTGAATTGCTCCCATTAAAATATAAACAACAACAACAACAACAACCCAGTATAATCTCACTAGTGGGGTCTGGGGTTACTCTAGGGTAGAGAGGCTATTTCCAATAGAAACTCGGCATCCTTCCCTCCAAGAACTCCCCACCTTGCTCTTGGGGTGACTCGAACTCACAACCTCTTGATTGGAAGTAGAGGGTGCTTACCATCAGAGCAACCCCTTGTTCCCCTTAAAAAGATAAAGAGTTTACAAATTCAAGATCCATCATTTTCGAAAGATAAAAAGATGAACCTGTTCATATATCTACTAAAATATGTTATTTGACTACACCTAGAGAAGTACATAAATCACATTAATGAACTGACAGTCTAGCATGCACTATATATAGTTTCTTTTTGTTTTTTACTCATTATTATACATTTCTACGAGTTTTTATGTGTAATCCTTAACTAAATAAATGAGTTCTATTCATTCCAACTTTTATTTGTAATTCAAAATGAAGTAACAGACATGAATTTATTGGAAGGATAGGCTTTATAACTAACAAATATGATCTATATTTAATAATCTCTTTCCCTCCCACATTTCTTGAAAACAAAAACTGAATAAAATTAGTAAAATGTGAAAAATTTACTAAAAGGTCATCTAGTAAATTGTGCTTCCCAATTACTTCAATAAAAAATAAAGAGTTGATCAGATTTCAAATTCACTATTTTTGGAAGAAACATGTTAGACATGAAGATGAACTACATCATAACATTTTATGAAAGTTTATAAAATCAATGTCGCGATCATGGCCAACGGGTATGTCCCATGCCGATCGCAACCGCAGGCCAAGATCCGGGATCGCGAAGAAACTATGTCAAGCTTAGGTTCATCATGGGGTTCCATGATCACGTTTGGCCTAGTAATCAAATAAAACGAAATCAAAGGAATTAGGAAAAAGTACATAAATAGCCAATTTAAACTCAAACTTTGATGACCCAAAATGTTATCTTTAACTTTAATAATTAATTCAGTATTCTAAGACCTCGAAAAGTATTATTTATCACTCCTCGACTTGCGTGTGTAGTCCGTATAATTTTTTGAAAAGTTTTTATGTGAAAAATATATTAAAATGTAAAATAGAGCTTTAAAACTTAACTGAGTTGACTTTGGTCAATATTTTGAGCAAACAGACTCGGATTAGTATTTTGACAGTTTCGGTAGGTCCGTATCATGATTTGGGACTTAGGCTTATGCCCGAAATTAAATTCTGAGATCCCTAGCCTGAGAGATGGAATTTTGATGAGAAATTAAAAGTTTGTAAGCTTAATGATTTTTAAGAATTTACTCATGTTGGATTTATTGATACCGGGTCCGTATTTTAGTTTCGGAGCCCGCTATAGGTCCACTATAATATTTATGACTTGCCTGCCAAATTTGGTGGGAATCAGAGTTGATTTGACGTGATTCAGACGTCCGGTTGTAAAAATATAAGTTTTAAAGTTTTCTTGAAAATTTCCTTTGATTTGGTGTTTGATTCGTAGTTTTAGGCGTTATTTTGGTGATTTGATCGCGCGAGCAAGTTCGTATGATATTTTAGGACTTGAGTGCATGTTTGTTTTGGAGCCTCGAGGGCTCGGGTGAGTTTCGGATAGGCTACGGGATGATTTCGGACTTAGAAAATTTGATTTTCTGTAGACTTCAGGCTTCTGGTGTGTTCTTCTTCGCATTCGCGAAGGTACTCTCGCGAACGCGGAGAGTAAATTGAACTGGCACGTTTAGTGCTTCGCGTTCGCGACAGGGAGAATGCATTCGCGAAGGGTTGAGGTGCGAAGCTTCGCTTTCGCGATCGAAGCCTCGCGTTCGCGAAGGGAAAGAGGCTGGCTAGGTAATTTGCCTTCGCGTTCACGAAGGACATGCCAGGCAAGCTTCGCGTTCGCGAAGGGTAAAATTAGACAGCCCAAATTTTTGCTTCGCGAACGCGAGGCACTGACCGTGTTCGCGAAGGGTAAAAATTTCAGAAACAAAACTTAAGTTCTCGAAAATGGGATTCGTCCCATTTTCAACTCTTTTCCATTTTTGAGCTCGGGTAAGGCGATTTTCATGGAAAAATATTGGGGTAAGTGTTACTTATCCTAAGTTGATTATATTTCATAATTCCATACTCATTTACATCATGAATCCGTGAATTTATGGAAGAAAGATCAGATTTTTATAAAATCTTTCAAAAACGAAAATTTAAGATTTGAAGGTTCATTTGACATCGGAATTGGATAATTTTTGTATGGTTGAACTCGTAGAGGAACGGGTGTTCGGATTTCGCGAGTTTCTCGTAGAGGAACGGGTGTTCGAATTTTGCGAGTTTTTTCGGGATTTGAGATGTGGGTCCCACTGTCGAATATTTAAATAAATTTTAGATTTTTATCCGAAAAATTAGTAAATTCATATGGAATTAATTCCTATGATTCGTATTGGGTATATCGAATTGTTTGTGAATAGATTTGACGCTTTTGGTGACAAATTCAAAAGAAAAAATTGTGGTCGAATAATTTATTTGAATTTGCAAAGCGAGGTAAGTGTCGTGATTAACCTTGACTTGAGGGAATAGAACCCTTCAACTAAATGTTATGTAAAATGCATGTGAAGGACGTATAGGCAAAGTGACGAGTTTCTATACGTCGTCAAATTAATTGTTTGCATAATTATTTGAAAAATCACAAATTATTTTAAATCATGAATTAATTATTATAATAATTATTTCTCTCTTATTCTTTGTCAAATAGTATACAATTTTGATGTTGTAATAGTTACTCCAAATATAAGTTTTGAAGATTTTGTAAGCGTGATTTCGAAACAAGTTATGATTGATACTTCATTGAATGTTATTGAAATCAAATAAATTGTTCAAAACGGTTCTCCACCAATATTGATACACAATAATATGGGTGTATGTGTATATCTTGAGCTGAAAAAAAGTTCGAAATTTACAATGTATCCCCTTTGTACATTATCGAGTGAAAAGGATATGGATATGATATGCTACAATTCAAATTTTGATGTGATTTCCTCAGAGTATGCACAAAGGTTATACAGAAGAGATACAATGGCGATACAATTAATATGATTGAGTTTGGGGATGGAGAAACCTGGCAGGATACAGAATCTGATGAAAATACAATAATAAATGACCCTCAACACATAGATGAAGATGAAGGTCAAATTTATAAAGACAAGGCTACGATGGTCAAAGTCATGAAGCACTTGGCAGTAAAGGAAAAATTCAAGTTTAAGGTGTATAGATCAAGTGAAAGCGGGTATCAAAATATTTACTGTATAATTATGTATCTCAATGTATATCGTAGTTGATGTTATAAGCATTAATTATGCAAAAAATAAGTTGATATTTGTAAGTCTGTAGCGGTACACTTTTAAGTTGTGATTGTCACCTACTTATATTCTGTAATTCAAAATGAAGTAACAGGCTTGGATTTATTGGAAGGATAGGCTTTATACTTAACAAATATGATCTATATTTAATAATCTCTTTCCCTCCCACATTTCTTGAAAACAAAAACCGAATGAAATTAGTAAATGTGAAAAAATTACTAAAAGGTCATCTAGTAAATTGTGCTTCCCAATTACTCCAATAAAGAATAAAGAGTTGATGAGATTTTAGATCCACTATTTTGGAAGAACCATGTTAGACATGAAGATGAACCACATCATAGCATTTTATGAAAGTTCATAAAATCAATGCCGCGATCACGCCCAAACGGGTATATCCCACGCCGACCGCGACCGCAGACCAAGATCCCGGATCGCGAAGAAGCTAAGTCAAGCTTAGGTAAATCATGGGGTTCCATCATCGTGTTTGGCCTAGTAATCAAATAAAACGAAGTCAAAGAAATTAGGAAAAAGTACAGAAATAGCCAATTTAAACTCAAACTTACCAACCTCTAGCCCTAAATTAGATACTTACCAAAAGTAGCCGAAAATTAAAGATACACACAAGGAAGGATTCTTCCATCTGACAATCACGCAAAAGATCTTCCTTCCTTCCCTGTTTTTCAAGCGTATCATTTTCACAGAGACCTACATTCTGTAGATCGCGATATTCTCTCCCAAAAGATTCTCAAAAGGAGCTCCAAATTTAATTCAAAAATCGATCAATTTCACTATAAAAGCAATAATTTCCTTTCACGATTTCTCTGTAGATACAGCTTTGATGAATGAACTACGAACTACAATCAAAATCAATCAAGGAATTAGTGAGTTTTGACCTAATTTCAGCTACTTCAATGGAAAATTTACCAATTTTTATTCAGTATGGTGGCCGATGGAATGTTGACAACAGTTTTGTGAATTACAATGTCGATGATGTAATAGTTACTCCAAATATAAATTTTAAAGATTTTGTAAATGTGATTTCGAAACAACTTATGATAGATACTTTATTGAATGTTATTGAAATCAAATACACTGTCCAAAATAGTTCTCCACCAATATTGATACACAATAATATTGGTGTTTGTGTATATCTTGAGCTGCAAAAAAGCTTAGAATTTACAATGTATCCCCTTTGTATAACATCGAGTTAAAAGGATATGGATATGATCTGCTACAATTCAAATTCTGTTGTGATTTCCTCAGAGTGTGCATAAAGGTTATACATGAGAGATACAATAGGGATACAATTAATATGATTGAGTTAGGGTATGGAGAAGACTGGCAGGATACAGAATCTGATAAAAATACAATAATAACTTACCCTCAACACGTAGATGTAGATGAAGGTCAAATTTATAAAGACAAGGCTACGATAGTCAAAGTCATGAAGCATTTGGCAGTAAAGGAAAAATTCAAGTTTAAGGTACATAGGTCAAGTGAAAGCAGGTATCAAAATATTTACTGTATAATTATGTATCTCAATGTATATCATAGTTGATGTTAGAAGCATAATTATACAGAAAATAAATTGATGCTTGTAAGTCTGTGGCGGTACACTTTTAAGTTGTAGTTGTCACCTACTTATATTTGTAATTCAAAATGAAGTAACAGACTTGGATTTATTGGAAGGATAGGCTTTATACTTAACAAATATGATCTATATTTAATAATCTCTTTCCCTCCCACATTTCTTGAAAACGAAAACCGAATGAAATTAGTAAATGTGAAAATTTTACTAAAAGGTCATCTAGTAAATTGTGCTTCCTAATTACTCCAATAAAGAATAAAGAGTTAATCAGATTTTAGATCCACTATTTTTGGAAGAACCATTTTAGAAGATGAACCACATCATAGCATTTTATGAAAGTTCATAAAATCAATGCCTCGATCACGGCCAAAGGGGTATGTCCCACGCCGACCGTGACCATAGGCCAAGATCTAGGATTGCGAAGAAGCTACGTCAAGCTTAGGTTCATCATAGGGTTCCATGATCACGTTTGGCCTAGTAATCAAATAAAATGAAATCAAATAAATTAGGAAAAAGTACAGAAATAGCCAATTTAAACTCAAACTTACCAACCTCTAGCCCAAAATTAGACACTTACCAAAAGTAGCTGAAAATTAGAGATACACACAAGGAAAGATTCTTCCATCTGACAATCACGCAAAAGATCTTCCTTCCTTCCCTGTTTTTCAACCGTTTCATTTTCACAGAGACCTACATTCTATAAATCTCGGCATTCTCTCCTAAAAGATTCTCAAAAGGAGCTCCAAATTTAACTCAAAAATCTATCAATTTCACTATTAAAGCACCAATTTCCTTTCTCGATTTCTCTGTAGATACAGCTTTGATGAATGAACTACGAACAACAATCAAAATCAATCAAGGAATTAGTGAGTTTTGACCTAATTTCAGCTACTTCTATGGCAAATTTACCAATTTTTATCCAGTATGGTGGTCGATGGAATGTTGATAACAGTTTCGTGGATTACAATGTCGATGATGTAATAGTTACTCCAAATATAAGTTTTGAAGATTTTGTAAACGTGATTTCGAAACAAGTTATGATTGATACTTCATTGAATGTTATTGAAATCAAATAAATTGTCCAAAACGGTTCTCCACCAATATTGATACACAATAATATGGATGTATGTGTATATCTTGAGCTGAAAAAAAGCTCGGAATTTACAATGCATCTCTTTTGTATAATATCGAGTGAAAAGGATATGGATATGATCTGCTACAATTCAAATTCTACTGTGATTTCCTCACAGTGTGCACAAAGGTTATACAGAAGAGATACAATGACGATACAATTAATATGATTGAGTTTGGGGATGGAGAAGCCTGGCAGGATACAGAATCTGATAAAAATACAATAATAAATGACCCTCAACATATAGATGAAGGTCAAATTTATAAAGACAAGGCTACGGTAGTCAAAGTCATGAAGCACTTGGCAGTAAAGAAAAAATTCAAGTTTAAGGTGTATAGATCAAGTGAAAGCGGGTATCAAAATTTTTACTGTATAATTATGTATCTCAATGTATATCGTAGTTGATGTTATAAGCATAATTATGCAAAAAATAAGTTGATATTTGTAAGTCTGTGGCGGTACACTTTTAAGTTGTGGTTGTTACGTACTTATATTTGTAATTTAAAACAAAGTAACAGGCTTGGATTTATTGGAAGGATAGGCTTTATACTTAACAAATATGATCTATATTTAATAATCTCTTTCCCACATTTCTTGAAAACGAAAACCGAATGAAATTAGTAATTGTGAAAAATTTACTAAAAGGTCATCTAGTAAATTGTGCTTCCCAATTACTCCAATAAAGAATAAAGAGTTGATGAGATTTTAGATCCACTAT
Source organism: Nicotiana tabacum (assembly GCF_000715075.1). Taxonomy (NCBI): domain Eukaryota; kingdom Viridiplantae; phylum Streptophyta; class Magnoliopsida; order Solanales; family Solanaceae; genus Nicotiana; species Nicotiana tabacum. The sequence goes on from NC_134083.1 coordinate 87,758,200, forward strand.
TTTGGAAGAACCATGTTAGACATGAGATGAACCACATCATAGCATTTTATGAAAGTTCATAAAATCAATGCCGCGATCACGCCCAAACAGGTATATCCCACGCCGACCACGACCGCAGGCCAAGATCCGGGATCGCGAAGAAGCTAAGTCTGGGGTTCCATCATCGCGTTTGGCATGGTAATCAAATAAAACGAAGTCAAAGAAATTATTCATGACAAATGAGAACAAGCCCAAGAGAAAAAAAAATAGTCTCAAATTTTTAGCAAGGTTGAATGTAAACACAGGACAAACAAAGTTTCTTTGTGCTGTATAAAACTAAAATCCATCTAGTCAGAAAATAATTGCAGAGAAACTCAATTGACTATCAAAGAGAAGCGGTTAAAAACTGAAAATTATAGCAAATCGAACGGAACTCAGGCAATCTCTAACGCTGCTGCATTTTGCCATAATGCAGTTAGTTTTTGGAGAAAATTGGCTCCAATGCTCCTCCATTTTTGGTCCCAAAATGGGTGATGAATAGCGCCACTCTAAATTTGGAGTGACACTATTCATCTCCTCCATTACTATTCCCTATTACTTTATTATTAATTTTATTATTTAACTCTTTTAATTTATATCTTTATATATACCTAATTATATTTATGTAATATCTTTATAATATTAATTTTAAATCTTAACTTTGGCGTATAATTTTGATAAATTAATTTTGGTGCATTTATTATTTTTATGTAAAATTGTAAGTTAATTTTATTATAAGTTATAATTGTATAAAAAATATATAATCATCTCAAAAAATGAATGATGCAAATATAAAATATTAGATGTTGCTAAAATTGAAAAATGCGAATATAAAATATTAGATGTTGCTAAAATTGAAAAATGCGAATATAAAATATTAGATGTTTCTAAAATTGAAAAGTAAAAATTGAAAATACATTAAATGAAATACATTAAAATTGGAAATATATTAAATTAAAATACATAAAAATAACTTAGTAGGGACCTATGTCGTTTCCAGATACACCAAAATCATTACAGTATTGAGTGAATGGGGCCGAGGATTGTTGTGGTTGTGACTGTAGAAATTGTTGACTTCTTTTATACATTATTCGTTGTTGTTCTTGTCGCAAAAATTCACCACGAGTCGGATCGACAATAGATCCACATCGATCATTAAAATTTTATTTTCTTCTTTCAATTCTTTAAGTCTTAGTTTTTTCTTTTTGAACAGTCAAAACATCTTTTTTTGTCTCAGTTGCATTATTCATCGCCTCAACAATCCAATTATTTTCTGATTAGACTATCTTATATAATAAAGGAATATAAATTATATGTGATGAATATGTAAAAAAAAAAAAAAAAAAACAGATAGAATTTCTTTAATAGAAATAAGAAAATAAATTTTAAATAAAAGATAATAATATAATATTGAAGAGAGAGAAGAATATAAAATGAAATATTCTTTTTTGGAATAAAAAATAGAGTAACGGTTGGAGTAACTTTACTCCATTTTGGATTTTAAGGACCCGTTTGGCCATAGATTTTGTCAAAATAAATTTGGATTTTAAGGACCCGTTTGGCCATAGATTTTGTCAAAATAAATTTGGATTTTATTTGGCAAACACATGTTTGGCCATAGATTTTGCCTATATTTTGGGAAAATTCCAAATCCCAAAACCAGCTGGGCCAAAATATCACTATTATATTTTTTTAAAATTACCCCAAACTTTTGTATTTTATAAAAGAGCCCACCATCTATTATTTTGTAACAATGTTGCTTCGTCTTCTCGGTCACCTGACAGCGTATCATGTAGTTCATTATAAAAATGATAATTTTGTATCAAATTTATTTATGTTCAGGACTATGGTTTGCGATAATATAATGAATGTTATTAATAATGGTACTGTTAGGTATTTGTGATAGTTTTTAAAACTTGTGGGTATAAGTCATGTTTCATGTTTTTCCAAAATAAATTTGGGAAATATGTTTTGAAAACTAATGTCCAAACACATTTTCATCTTCAAACCAAACTTCACCCAAATCAAATTTTTCAGAACAAATTTGGGAATATATGGCCAAAGGCTAGCTAAATGAAGGCAAGGGCTGGAGATGGCCTCGGAGTGCAAAAATAACACCAATCAGTACAACTTGCTTCCTAAATTAAAATAAAGGGATCATAAAAATGCTTATACATATAAAAAAAAATCCTTTGCACCATCATTGCTACAATTCTCAATAATGAAGAATTATAAGGTAATGTAACTTAAACATTTTTATGTTCTAAATCCCTATTGGGTAAATTGATCTGCAAAAATAATATTTAGAGGGACATGTGAGGAGAAATCAAATAAAGCAATTGAGTATCAGCTCAAACGTATTCACTTCAATGTATTAAAATGATATCCATGCGTCTACATGAGGCAAAATTAAACAAGAATAGGATTATATCTCAATAACTTTCGAAGATGATTAGCAACACCAGGCGGCAAGGAAAAGAACGAACACCCTCACTACATTGTGAAACGCACAGCGAGAACTTCAGAAATTCATTCACTTCCCAAAAAAATAAAAAGGATTAGAAGAAGGTGAATCTAGTTTCTTTTTTTACTCTTTTCTATGTAATATTTCTTCACTACTGATCTCGCTCTTATTCTTCAATTCTCTTTTTCTTCACTGGTGAAAATGTGCTATCTGAGACGGCAACTCCGGAAGATGTTGGCTTCATCCGATCTCAGTTCTCGGGTTTCAAAGTAGACTTTGTCATATTTTTAAACTGAAGCTGTGATTGACTATTGGATTGTGACGGTGCAATTGATTTTCTTCAAACTTCAGCTGAGTTCACCTGTATGACCCTTCTTCTATACTTCAAGAGAGCTGATATACGACTTTTGAGCTACATGGAAATGAATACTCTTCTAGTTATTGGGACTATAAACTATGACACAGTCATCAGTATATTCTACAAGAATAATCTTAATCATTCTCTCCTATCTCAATATTAACATATACCTATACGTATTAATAAATAATAGATAAGACTTACAAGTTACAACAACAATAAAATTTAGCGAGTATATCTTAAGCTCATCACCGGGAGCAAAACCCTACTCTGTTGATCTCACTGAGGGCAGTAACATCAGTTGTCGGGAACACCAAATGTAAAAGAGGGACCGAAGAGGATGTGTTAATTGCCTTGATTTTATCCAAAGCTCTTTTAACTTCGAATGGTGATGCCACATTGTACCATCGTACATACCAAGAAAGAAGAGTTGATGAAACCCTTCTCTCAGAATCTTCAGTTGGCCATTTTCCAGATTTCATGTACGTAGAGAAGTCCTTTGGGAATTCAAGAGATGAATTAAGAATCTCATCTACACGCTTCTGCACTGAACCAAGAAAAGTTGATTGCACTATCCCTTCCTTTGAACTTGTTGATCTTTTACTTAGCAAACCATTACTGTAAGCCAGTGCTATCTATACACCAAGAATGGAATACGGTAATCAATTAAAGATGGATACCAAGCACAGCAATTAAAGGTAATTGCAGAAATAAAACTACTTGAAACTAGTCATATGCAGCTTAGTAGGAAAGGCGTAGAGAATAATTATCTTCCCTATTGATCAGCTTCTGTCAAGCATACATACAGCTAGTAAATCAACACAGACAGCACATCGTTAAGAGCAACGAGCATTTCCAAATAGATTTGTGACCTAACCCTATTAAATGTTTGTTCCTTGGTATAAGGAGACTTTAACATAAGGCACATGATTGTTACTAAATATTAATTAGGTGACATTGATTGTCCAAGGTTTACCAAGGGTAAAATCTTTACTTGCCACCTAAGTTGCTCGGACTCGGGTGCGGGTGTCCGATGCGGGTGCGGATCTAGAGGTCAGATACTTCATGATCTAAATTTAAAGATTCGGGGGTACGGATACGGGTCCGGGGATTCGGCTAAAAATAATTCAATTATTTAAAAATAGAGTTATAAAAATATGTCTAAATTATGAGACATTATATGAAAAACTTACAAGGTATTCCGAGAAGAAAGAAAATATTGAACAAGAGTAGAATTTTAGAAGAAGATAAAAGGAAAAGGACTGACATAGAAATTTATATATACAAGGTATTCCATTTTCTTTCATATCACCCTAACTTTTGATTTGTTTTAAAAAATCATTGTATCTGTCCCAAATTTCTCCGTTGATTTTGGTCAAAGTACCCAAAATCGGTTGACCAGATCCGACACGGATCCCACACCCACGTCGTGTCGACACGGGTGCGGCACTGAAAGTGAAGAGTGCAAGCAACTTAGCTTGCCACAATAAAATCTTCTTATTGACTTATGTTAGATATCTAAAGAAGATTTATTTCATAAAGATGAAATAGTATTTAAAGAGTATTAGGTCTGTAACGGTGTTAGATATGTTAAGATACATTAATACTCATCGACCAAGGGTAGGATATAAACTTTCCAAATTAAAATCATCCGTCTTTTGGACTTTCTTATGTTAGATAAGTATTATTTCATAAAGAGGAAATAATATAGTTAAAGATATATTAGTGCCTTATGGTGTTAAAAATGTTAATAATACATTAAGGGGTCGTTTGGTGTGGTGTATGAGAATTTGAATAGGGTGTATTAGTAATGTTGGGTTTAGTAATGCTGGGATTATTTCTTATCTACTGTTTGGTTTGGTGTATAAAAAATAACATGCATTACATAGGGGTGTATACATGCACATCCATGCATTAAAAACCATGGTATTACTAATGTCATGGTTTACTATGTATTAGTTATACATAAGATAATACCAAATAGGGTGTATAACTAATATTGTATTGGTTATACCAAAGCTAATACATGTATTATTTTCTCCTAATACATCCTACCAAATGATCCCTAACGGTCATCATATTTTGGTACCAAAACTAAGACCACAAACACTGCAACTCTCAAAAACATGACTTCATGCATGTAATCAAGCAATTTATATTAATAATAATCTGTGCAGAAGCATACAATTCAACACGTAGCTCCTGCACAGAAATCTCAATGCCATCTGCCCTCAATAATTCATTATACTTTCATAGTTTCATGTACTTAGCTAATGGAAAAGAGTTGGCTCATGCATTAAGTTGATGATAGATAAATAAACCTTTCTAATACCAATCAGATTAACTTTTAAGTAAACCATAGCTAGCTCCCCTCCACTTCAGCAATATCACGTACACTAACCTCTAGTTTAAAAGTTACACCAACCACCTATTTGATTTGTGTTTTGGAGACTTCCCATCACTTGTTTCAAAGAGCATTTGGTTTGGTTTACACTCCACGGTAGCCAGGTATACAAAAGAAACATGCACCAAAGCACTAAACAGAGAGTCCAAATATATTTTGAGTCTAAAACTAGATCACATTCAAGTAAGAAAAGGAAACCCTTCACTTCTTCCAAAGAGAATTTAGAATGATCTAAATGCAAAATAACACAAAGATAGCATGCCCAAGCACTAAGCAGGTAGTTAAAATGGAAATTTGAGTCTGAAACAAGATCACTTTTAAGAAAATTCATAGGTTGAACCAGCTAATCAGGTACAAAGCAAACAACAGATACCTTCAAACTTGAGATGAACAGTGCGTCCTGTAAATTGCTGGATCTACTAGTAATCTGATCGACCATGGAACCAATAGTTGTGTATAATGACAGATAAACCTGCAGCGTTTCCAAATGTTAAAAAAACTACCTCCTAATATTAACACAAGCTTTTGAACAAGGAAAACAAGTAACAAAATCTTCATGAGAATCTACTTCAAACATTGAGTAGATAACATTTTTTCTGAAAAGGCTAGCAGAAGTTCAGTTCAAATGTAAGCTTTTTCTGTGGTAACTACACAACTGCATGGCTCAAAGACATAGCATGTACTGTCCACCATTTAAGAATTCACTGTTAAGTATCAAGGTGAAAGAAACATTTGCAAGATGAAGCATCACCTGTAATAGTGCTGCCCTGTCCTTGCTTACACACTCAAATAACACTTGTAAGCAAAATTCCTGGAAGTCAATGTCAGATCTGCGAACATGCAATACAGGCTTTACTATCAACTCATGATTCCAATCAGAAGACAAGATTATCAGCAGGACTTCAGACAATCTTGCTACATTCACATCTTGGAGGCTAATCGTTCATTATCTGTGCAATCAAGTTTGATAGGACTTCACAAAATCCTGCTGCATTCACATAATCAAGGCTATTCTTTCATGCAATCTTTGTTATATTATTTAGTTGGTTCCTTGTAAATGAATTACTTGGTAGAAAAATTTTATGTAAATAGTCCCTTCTTAATTGGAGCAGATATAGCTTATTTAATCAGCTTGATGAGTCCGTTCATGCATGATTCTCGGGATTCTCGTATGCAAGTTCTTCACATTTTGGAGTATCTGATGTCTGCTCAATGCAAAGGTCTCCTTTTCTCCAAATATGGTCACCTCCAGGTAGAAGCCCATTCAGATGCGGATTGGGCTGGATTTCTAGATGACAGAAGATCTACATCCAGTTAATGTACGCTCATAGGACGGAACTTAGCTACTTGGAGAAGCAAGAAGCAAAGTATTGTTCTTGATCAAGTGCAGAGGCAGAATATAGATTTATGGCCCAGGGTGTTTGTGAACTTTTGTGGCTACAAAAGCTACTTGAGGAATTGAGATTGTCTAAAAAAGGGAAACTTTTCTTGTATTGTGATAATAAGGCCGCAATTAGTATAGCTCAAAATCTTGTTCAACATGACAAATGAAACATGTTGATATTGATCGACAACACTTCATCAAAGAAATGATTATAAGTGGTATCTTGACTTTGTTTCATGTGTCATCAGAGAAACAGCTAGCTGATGCGTTTACAAAAGGACTCAATAAAAGATCCTTTCACACACTGGTTTGCAAGTTGGACATGTGTGACATCTTTGCACCAATTTGAGGGGTTTTTATTCTTAGAATCAGGGTACTAGTAGCTTAAAAGCTATTTTGGCTTAAAAGCACTTAAAATAAGCCAATCCAAACTGGCTCTTTGTTTCAGGTGTCATCATAGAAACAACTAGCTGATGTGTTTACAAAAGGACTCAATAAAAGATCCTTTCACACACTGGTTTGCAAGTTGGACATGTGTGACACTTTGCAACATTGAGTCAGGAAATCAGTAATAGCTAGTGTATTGACTTGAGAATGAGCAATTAATAGACGGGCACTTGCCTGCTATTCCAGTTAGGGTCACAGCAGAGTTGGGCAAACGAAATTAAGCTTGGGTTAGACGAGAAAGTACTGATCAACTGATCTACCATGTCGCCATCTCGACAATCTCTACTGGTGGCAGAAGCTCTTAAACGTGTCAAACCAAACACCTGTGTTAAAAGCAAACAAAATTTGATGTAACACGTAAACTAGACAAAGAAGAGTTAAATTGATGTAAATGAGAACTAACCTTGTGCATTGCTCGTGACAGCAGTGACTGACACCCCGCAGGATCATCCACATAGGAACATGCTCCGACTTTTCTCTTGACATAGAGGACACCAGAACTAAGCGCATCATTCTTGTCCCCTGAGCTCCATGGTTTTTCTGTAAAAGAGTTGCAGATAATATTGAACAAAATAAGTAAATAACCTCAATGTCCAACTACAAGAAGCTAAAAGCAACGTCAAATTTACCCTCAGGAATGTGGTTGATGACTTGAGGCCAGTATCGAGGACCGCAGACACGAACAGCCTTTAACTATAATGCAAAAAGGAAAAAACTTGGTTTGGACCTAAAGTTTCACGTATATGGTAATCTTAAAATTACAGCATAACTTTGCTTGTACAGAAGATCAGAACTTACAACAGCACGTTCTGGAAGAATACATGGGGTGACCTCATAAAAACTTGTTTCTGCATAGTGTTCTGTCTCTCGAACAGTAACTTCTAAAGGACAATAGACAGGTAAACCAGTGTCCACATCAACTGTCTGAACCCAACGAGCTTCTGTCGCAAGAACATACAAATGCCGAAAAGCCTGTACTGATGCAAACTTGAATTATAAAGTACCCAAAAAAAAAATCACAGGCAAAGGAACGGAAAGAAGCATAAACAATGACAGTATATAATGTTTACTTAGATAATTAACCAAAATATAAGGCATCAATTGAGATCGAAGAAGAAAGAGCAATACAGTTGCAAAGAGATACTCCACACAGGGGGGAAAAGGAAATAGTCAATAACCTGTCAATTTGAAACAGGGAAACCAATATGTTGAATAATTTCAACTTCTGCATGACTAGTATCAATGAAATCCACAAATGAGAGTTTTGAGATAATTCAGCTTCAAATAAGAGTCAATACATCATATCATGTTGTTGATTAGCATGATTCAAGGAGACTTGATTTAGGAGTATTGATTAGCATGATTTCAGGAGATTTGATTATATTTAGGAGATCTGATTCTGATTTGATTTGATTTGATTTGATAGCTATATTGATTGTGTAGATCTATTTTATTTCCTTAATTAGCATTAGGAGTTTTTTATAAATTCCCTTGCTCGTAGGAGGTAAACACACACAGAAATATAAAAAGCCTTTTCTTCTTCTCAAAATCTACATGGTATCAGAGCCATTGTTGCCTTTTTGAGGTGAGTTATCTCCCTCGCAGTACTAGAGTTCCGTTTTTATCAAAGAGGTCGAGTTTTTTCTCTCTTGGTGGCTGTCTGCAACACAAACTCCTTCTGATTTTCTTCTGATTGGGCAGAATTATGGAGACATTCAAGGAGACGGTTTCTGGAGAAATCTTGTCTTCGGATGAAATTCAGCTTCTTCATCGTCTCCTAGCCAAACTTGACTCTGCTATTGTTGCTACATCCAATCATGTGCAATCAGGTACTGCCTTTGCTGCTCACCGTAATTCTTGGATTGTCGATTCTGGTGCAAATAGACACATGGCAAGCTCTTCTAAAGGCATTCAAAACTATTCTCTGTGTCCCAAAGAAGATAATGCTAAAATAGCCAATGGTTCTTTAACCCCTATCTCTGGAATAGGTTTTGTTATTTGTACTCCTAATATTAAACTATCATCCATGCTCTATGTCCCTAAGTTTCTTGTCAATCTTTTATCTGTTAGTGCCATCACCGGATTGTAAAATCGAGTTCATTCCCGATCATTGTATTTTTCAGGATCTTCAAACAGGGAAAAGGATTGGCAGTGGTAGATTGCGTGATGACTTGTATATATTAGATGGAATTCAAAACTCTAGTCAAGCCTTTTTTTGGGGGAAAGTAAGGATGTTAACCAAGAAATAATACAGCGGCATAGACGGTTAGGACACCGTCATTCTTTGTTTTGAAGAAGTTATATCCCGATTTGTTTTCAAGGACTCGATTTGAATCTTTGTTCTGTGATGCGTGTGGATATGCCAAGCATACTAGAAACTCTTATCCTGTGAGTGATAATTTAAGTTGCTCGGACAAGGGTGCGGATCTAGAAGTCGGATCCTTCGAGATGTAAATTCTAAGATTCCGGGATACGGATCCTAGTACGGACACGGGTGCGGGAATCTGGCTAAAAATAATTCAAAAATATAAAAATATAAAATTATTTCTAAATTATGAGAAATTATAAAATGGGAATTTCTTTTTTATTCTCAAGTTGTAGATAAGTAAATGATTGATTTCCTGGATAAGGTACGCTATTTTCTTCAAATTTACCCTAGTTTAAATTCTGATTTCGGGAATCAAATAGTATCTCGTATCGAATTTATCCGTCTGTCGTGGTCAAAGTACCCAGAATTGTTTGACCATATCCGGTACAGATCCCATACCCACATCCATACTAGTGTCGTGTCGACATGGGTGCAGCACCTAAACTGGCGTGCCAGAGCAACTTAGGTGATAATAGAAGCACAACTCTGTTTATGACTATTCATTCTGATAGTTGGTGCTTCATGTGCAAAAGCTCGGGCGAAGATGTAGATCATCTCCTATTGCATTGTCAAGTGGCTAATCGGTTGTGGGGAGTGATCCTTAATTTGTTTGGGGTGCAATGGGCGATGCCGGGTACAATGAAGGAGGCGTTGCATAGTTGGGTTCACATGAGTGGAAAGAGAAGTCCAAGGGCATGGAGTGTCGCTCCCTTAGCAATCATGTGGGTGATATGGAAAGAGAGAAATAGGAGGGCTTTTGAAAGGATGGTTTTGTGAAATTGCAAAGTAGTTTCTTGTTCCTAGTTTCTTTTTGGTGTACTCATGAGGTCCCTATTTGTATAGAGGATTGAATCTCTTTTGTTGAGAACTATATTTTGGTGTAGGTTCTCTTTTTTTTATATATATACGGCTTGTATACGGGGTTAGTCCCCAATTGTGAATAAAATTATTTATCTTATCAAAAAAATGACTATTCATTCTAATGCATGGGGTCCTACCCAAACTGTTTTTTTGTCTGGTAGTCAATGGTTTGTTACTTTCATTGATTGATGCACTAGGATGACTTGGGTATATTTGTTAAAAGCCAAAAGTGAAGTTTTCTCTTGTTTTCATTCATTTCATTAGATGATTTGTACTCAGTTTGATGCCAAAATAAAAATCTTGAGAACTGACAATGGTAGCGAATACATGGATAAAAGATTTGATGCTTATATGGAGTCCAATGGGATAATCCATCAGATTTGTTGTCCTTACATTAGTGCACAAAATGGGGTCGTTGAAAGAAAAAATAGGCATTTGTTAGAAGTAGCAAGATCTCTTATGTTAACCATGCATCCACCCAAACCTTACTGGGGGGATGCTATTCTAGCGGCTTCCTATCTTATCAACAGAATGCACTTAAACCCCTCAATTTTCAAAGTCCTCTGGAAACTTTAAAGGGTAAGAATGAATATATCGTTCCTCCAAAGGTGTTTGAGTGTGTTTGCTTTGTCCACACTAGAAATTCTGGAAAACTTGATCCTAGAGCTATAAAGTGTGTTTTCATTGGGTATTCTCCGATACAAAAAGGTTACAAATGTTATCATCCTCCCTCTAGGATCTTTTGTTAGCATGGATGTTACCTTTCGAGAATCTGAACCTTATTTTAGTATTACCTCATCACCTCTTCAGGGGAAGAGCAGTAAGGAGGAACAGGTGATTCCACCTAGTTCTATTACTGAACCTCTTGATGACACTATCACGGGGGTAAGTGAAATTGGAGAAAGAATCCAGAGGGAACTATTGGGCGTTTGGATAGACCTGATTTAAAAATTTACTCAAGGAGAAATAGAGCAGAAGAAGCCATCATGCAATTTACCGAAACTGAATCTTCTTCTACTTGTGAGTTATCTACATTTCCTGATAAGTTAGATGTGCCTATTGCTCAAAGAAAAGGAGTCAAACCTTGCACCACCAAACACCTTTTATGTAACTTTGTCTTCTATAAATCTTTGTCTCCCTCCTAGAGTCTTTGCCTTGTCTATTTCTTCAGTGTCTATTCCTTAGAATTGGAGGGTAGCTTTTGCAGATCCTAAATGGAAGCAAGCTATGATTGAAGAAATGAAGGCCTTGTCAAAAAATGAGACTTGGAAACTTGTCACTTCACCACCACACAAGAAGTTGGTTGGCTGCAAATGAGTCTTCAGTGTGGAGCACAAAGCTGATGGCTCAATTGAAAGATTCAAAGCAAGATTGGTGGTTAAGGGATTCGCTCAGACATATGGAGTGGATTATTCACAAGAGACATTTGCTCATGTTGCTAAGATGAATACTATTAGAATTCTTTTATCTTGTGCAGCTAATCTTGATTGGGACTTGCACCAGTTTGATGTGAAGAATGCATTTCTTCATGGAGACTTAGAAGAAGAGGTGTCTATGGAGATTCCTCCTAGATTTGATACTGCACAGTGTCAAGAAAAGGTATGCAAATTGAAGAAAGCCTTATACGGACTGAAGCAATCCCCCAGAGCCTGGTTTGACAGATTCAGCAAAGCAATAATCTCCTTCGATTACCAACAAAGCAATGTTGATCACACCCTCTTCATAAGACATCAAACGGGTAAACTCACTCTTCTCATAGTTTATGTTGATGACATAGTAATGACAGGAGATGACAAAGAGGAGATGGCCCGATTGAAGAAGTTGTTGGCACATGAATTTGAGATCAAGGATCTAGGAAAATTGCAATACTTCTTGGGAATTGAGGTTGCTAGATCCAAAAGAGGAATCTTTATTTCTCAAAGGAAGTATATTCTGGATCTCTTGAAAGAAACCGGTATGACAGGTTGCAGCCCTGCAAAATCGCCCATTGAAAGCAATCACAAGTTACAAAGCGGAGTTGGAGAATCAGTTGATAAGGAGAGATATTAAAGGTTGGTTGGAAGACCCATTTATCTCTCCCATACTAGACCAGACATAGCCTATTCACTTAGCCTGGTGAGTCAGTTCATACATGATCCCCGAGATCCTCATATGCAAGTTGTCTTTCACATTTTGCGGTATCTGAAGTCTGCTCCAGGAAAAGGTCTACTTTTCTCCAAACATGATCACCTCCAAATAGAAGCCTTTACAGATGCGGATTGGGCTGGATCCCCAGATGACAGAAGATCAACATCTGGTTACTGTACGCTCGTAGGAGGAAACTTGGTTACTTGGAGAAGCAAGAAGGAAAGTGTAGTTGCTAGATCAAGTGCGGAGGCAGAACATAGAGCTATGGCCCAGGGTGTTTGCGAACCGTTTTGGCTACAAAAGCTACTACGGGAATTGAGACTGTCTGAAAAAGAAAAACTTTCCTTGTACTGACAATAAGGCTGCCATCAGTACAGCTCATAATCCAATCCAGATCGAACAAAGCATGTGAAAATTGATCGACACTTCGTCAAAGAAAAAGTTACAACTGGTGTCTTGAGTTTGTTTCATATGCCATCGGAAAAACAGCTAGCTAATGTGTTTACCAAAGGTCTCAACAAGTGAACTTTCTATACTTTGAGTTGCAAGTTGGGCATGTGCGACATCTTTGCACCAACTTGAGGGGGAGTGTTGATTAGCATGATTCAAGGAGACTTGATTTAGGAGTATTGATTAGCATGATTTAATGAAATTTGATTATATTTAGGAGATCTGATGTTATTCTGATTTTATTTGATTTGATTTGATAGCTATATTGATTGTATAAATTTATTTTATTTCCTTAATCAGCATTAGGAGTTTTGTATAAATTCCCTTGCTCATGGGATGTATACACACAAAAATACAAGAAGCCTTTTCTTCTTCTCAAAATCTACACATGCAACACTAACTTTCAGCTCAATACTATGTGCAAGTATTGCCAACGTTCCGTGGGACTTTTAATATCTAAACTCACCACCTGTAAACAGATCTTAACTCACATGTATTAGTGGATAGCTACATATACCTTCTCCTTTGCATCACATTACAGCTGAATATGTCAGAGAACTCCTTCAACAGCAGGTGCATTCATATGCACTCTTCAGAACAAAGTTCACATATCCTAATAAGTCGGTTGTCCCACTAAAACACGTCAAGGTGTTTTATCAGGCAATTACCAAATGCAGGTAATACCAGTTTGATTTTTTTACCTCATTAAAATAGCTCTTGCAGCGACCATGGTCGTCTCTCTCATTTCAACTGCCCATTCTCTATAAAAAAATTACAACTTTCTTAATAGGTAGTCCTACAATTGGTGGATCTACAGAATCCAATGAGAAAAGTTGTCTACTTCCAGTGTTACGAGGCCTCCAGTGTTCCCTGTATCTACTCGACTATCGGCAAACAAAAGGTCTCAGACGCACTCGATTACAGTGTTTAACTTCAAAATCTTTAAGTTCTTTTCACAGGTCTTAATAGGAAATACCCCATTTACGCTTTTCTTTTATCTTTTTAAATTAAAAGACACCTATTGTGAACACCACATTGAATGGAACTTGTCTCAATTTTTCTGGTTAGCGAAAGCAAAATTTGGATGGACAAAGCACAGGCAATAGCAAGAGATTCCATTTTGGAGTGTTGGTACACCAAGCCTGATTTATAAGTTCCTAAAATCTACTAAGTCACTTCTGCATTCATTTACCTGAAGGTGGCACCGATTGTCATTAGGTCCAGTCGGCAATCGTGGATATAGTGTTATTAGCAAAGCAGCAATAGAACTTTTGCTAGTCGAAAAAGTCTGCATTCCACCCCCAAGAAACAAGAAACCAGTGGCTAAGCTTACCTGAAACATTTTTCAGATCAATGCATGAGAAAGATGGTCATAAAAGAAACTGCAATTTGAATCCACAATAATTTCTGCATCTTAATGCAAATAATTTGAATGAGTATAGACAGAAGAATTAATTTCACAAACGAGTAACGTCATACTATCAGATGCTTTGAATCTAAAATGAACATGTCCAAGCAATTATTTATTGGTTGTTGAAAGAAAATAGTTTATGGTGATCCTTTTCTTTTCAGGGTGATGAGTAATCCACAGTATTTGTTGGTTGATCATAGACATTCCTCTGATCTCTCGTGGAAATTGGGTAGCAACCAGTGCAAGAAACAGGTGATTCAAGAACTCGTTGTAAAATGACAATACACTTACAGCCATCTGATTACCGAAGCTCAAGTGCCCATCTGCAGAATTTCGACCACGCAAATATTTCAACAATTTGAATGTTTGTAGGTGTCCAGACCCTGCCATAACCTGCACAAGTAGGATTTCTGAATGAAGCCTACCCCTACAATTAACCAATTTGCACTTGTGCAACTATATACCAACCACACAAAGAGAGAGAACAATTAGGTGAAGACATGTCTCCAATGAGCCACGATCAATATATCTAGACAGTCCTTTTGGCAATCCACGTCCAGTTGTGACAGATACAGGTTTAATCTGCAATTAGAAGCAAACTTGTCACAGCATAATAAATATGAATCAGCACATTAAGGTGAAGGACAGACCTCGTTAAGGAAGTATAGAGCATATTTGTAGAGCAGTTCTTGTAAGTTGCCATCTCTAGTACCAGCATATCTTAACCCTGCCAGAATTATAGCTTGCAAATCAGGGATAACCGAAAGTACAACATTGGGCAGATGTAATGATGAATCAAATGCGATTCACCTCAGGCCTAGAAGTAGGTTAGTGTAGTAAGCATAAAATACACTCTAAAAGACGAATAAGAATCTAAGACTTCGTCCGGAATCTGATCCATTTCATATGGTATGAATTAAGCATATTTTGATATCGAGACTGCCAACAGAAATTCACCATAAATGAAGAGCTGGTGTCAAACTTGAAACAACAATTGGTTAGTTCTCTGCCAGCATTCAGCATGTCCAAGAAAATCTAGCACCCAAGAAACCTCATACTTCGTATCATATACCCGTCTCAATCTGTTAAATGACTTGTAGATTACTGATGAACCTTTCTGAGCTTAGTGCCAAGGCAACTAAACAGGAAGCCAGAGACAGAAGTAAACACTTTGAGTTGTTCAATAGTCTCCTACGCAGTTCACTAAATGAACGAAGCCCACATTTTGCATTAGCTGTCCATCCCTCTCAATTGATGTGCCTTTGAAACACAATCGCATTGCAAAAGAGCTTCTGCCCATATCAACTAACTTCTGAAAGATCCACGCTACTACAAAAACATATACTCCCACTTTCCAGAATATTCATGTCTCCACCTGCTCTAATTCAGTGTCTAAGTAGGTGTTTGGACAATATTTGGTCGAACAACAATTAGTTATGCCTCAGTCCCAAAAACATTTGGCATCGGCTATATGAATCCTCACTTCTCCATTTAAGCTCAACTCACGTTATCATACCAAATAAAAATAAAAATGAGAATAAATTATATATATATATGTATGTGTGGGTTTTACTAACCTACTATAGTAGTAGTAATTAATAATAATAATAATAATAATCATATTATTAGAGGTTCTTTAACAAGACTAAATCATATTCCCCAGTAGATATCGCCAAATGAATCTTTTTCTTTCATTGTGTCTGATCTTTAGCTAAGTTTGCATTGATCCCCAAAAATTTGTAGGTCTTTCGAGACAACTTCTTTCCATATCATTTTAGGTCTACCTCGTCCCCTTTTAATACCTTCATACATCATAATTATTTCTCCTTTTCCCATGTTCCTGGTCCCATTGCTTTTGAACTTCATACCAAAAACCAAGCTTTTTTAATTCTTGCATGCCCTTCTCTTTGTGGGAATAGCAGCAACTGATGATTCTGCTATTTCTAATCTCTTCGCATGCCTACTACTGTCAATTTTCATAAACAAAGCCATTGCCTCCTTTTCACATCCCTGGAAATCCACCCCAAATTGTTTGCTGAGTTTGATTACATTTTGGTGTACCCATAAGGATGCGTCCAGTTAACCCTCTATCTCCCTCTCTATCGGCTATATTTGTAACGGTTCAGCTTTCTCTATAGGCCCAATATGTGTTCCTGTTGTTTCAAGCATGTCTCTTGTGACCCCTGAATTCTCCAATTGTACCCCTTCCCTTTCGATGTTAGTCATGGCATCTTCATAATCATCAGCTTCCTCATGTATTATCATCTCTTTTGAATCCTGAAATTTTGGTTTTTAGTCTTGTATGTGGTTTTTCATAACACTCTCGCTTTTTCATCTTCGTTCTGGGACTTCAGCATATTGAACCCAATTTCATAAGCTATTGGGTTAAATTTGTTCTCCATATTTAAGTAGACTTTGTCTTGTTTAAAGACTTGTGTTACAACCCGCACTTTGGGGTTGTAATTTCGGCCAAGAACTGGTGAGAAAAGGTCCTTCTGATGGTCTAACGTAGAGCAGTCTACTCGGGCAACTTGGGCTTTTTAATTTTAAGCATATATAAGGGGGGTATAGGTGATGAAAGCTCCGACCTGCCTCCCCCACACGCGCTGCCACCGAGCCGTATAGAACGAGCTGCCTTGGGGGCGAACCCCAAGGGCCTGCCTAGATGACTCAAGGGAGTGTCAAAGGTATCCATACGAGTTTGGGAACTCGTATGGGTTGCGCAACGCCTTAGGGCCTGCGTTGGGCATCAAAAGGGCAGTGGAGGCTGCTATTGTGGAACGGCCAGCCCCGCGGGCTGCCGAGTGTTGGAAAGAGACCTCCACGCCGATTGGATACTTGACGCACCTGTCATAGGGGCATCATGTGTCGACTTGTGAGCATGGCTTTGGTTCAGCCATGCAAGCAAGGGTCCGTTGGCCTAAAGGTGCAGGTGTGGGCGACACTGCACTACTTCGGAATGGAAGCGTGCTGAAAGAGGGCTATGTATGGGCATGGCACGAAAGAGGCGCAGGACAATGGCCAAGGGCTAAAGGTTGCCTTACTCGGGCGAGGCACGAGCTAGTCGCGGATGCACTAGGCGAGTGTCAAGCTTGAGGATTGGGATGTGCACGCGGGAGCGATGCTCAGTCTTAGGCTAAGGACAAGGCATGTCCTAAGCCAAGTCCCCAGGGCGCGCATGGATTGTGATCCTAAGATGAAGAGCCACGACATGTCTAGGGCCAAGGGCCTAGGCATCTTACGGGCGGCACAAGTTGGGGCGAGCCTACGGGCGAGTCCCTCCGACAGGCACAGGATCGTGCTTGAGAAATCATGGGACAGGAAAAAGGCTGGCCTGCAGCGAGGGGAACTGCAGGCGCCGCACGGGCGAGCAGGTGCCGCTACCTAATGTAAGGATTCGGGCCCGTGACACTTGGGCCTCATTAAATAAGTTTGGGCCAGAGGAGGAGCTGGCCTTATTGTTAGTTTTGCTTGTATTATCCGGCCCAATCTCCACTCCTTCAATGAATTTAGTCTACAGCTGCTTGTCACATGTCTGCTCCCCTTCAACCAATACAATTTTATCTTTCCACTTGCATTTATTAGAGACCACGTGTGCCCCCTTTTTTTGTAGTATAGCTATCAGGTCTATGCACCTCCCCGTAGCTCTCGTTTACCCAGCGGTTCTCCATACGTTTCTGTTCATCTTCTCCGGTGAGTAGGATGGTTGGCGTTTGCAACAAATAGGAACAAATGAAGGTTAAACCTATGTCTTCAATCTCCACCTCTTTCGGAACTTTTCCCCCATCTCCTTTAGTCTTTACTCTTGCCCATTTTAGATGATTTCTCAGAGAAGTTTCCTCCTCTCCTCTGTTTCCACCCATCCTCCACATTGATCTACAATGGCTTTGAAGATTTTCTCTGTCCATAGATGCATGGGTAAGCCCATGGCTCTGATCCAGGTCCATCCCTTTCGATGACTGTCAGAGCAGCATCCGGCTACCGAGGACCCCATTTCATAGGGAGTTTTGTTCGCTTCCACCACCACTCTCCTTACAGTACATGTTACCCCCATATATTTTGTTGGGAATTCAAAAAGAAAGAGGTTGTCCCCCATTTCGTATATGTTCACTCCAAAGGTGCTTTTTCAAGAGCTCACTGACTATCTTCGGATGTCATACAAAGTCGGTTTTTCCTTCACTTCTTTATCAATATGACCTAGCAGACATCTTCCGAGAAACCCACTTTCAGCATCTGCTTCTCCTCCATCTATGATAATTTTGTTGCTTCTTGTGTTGATCATGGCTTCATTGAAACCCTAATTTGCCATTTCCTAGCTCTGACAGAAGCTGCGTATATGTTTGTAATAAATGGCCCTGTATCTTCTTTAATGAATTTATCAATCTTAAATGCAATATCCCTCCATCCAGCATTGAATGTAATTTCTGGAATAATAATGACAGATATATTAACTCCTTGTATTGTTGCAATGCTTATGAATCTGCCAAAATTATTGTTTTTCCTTGCACAAAAAAAAAAAAAAGTGATTGTTGCTCATTTAGCTTCCATCTTCTCGTCAGTCTCTCAGTGTCTCTTGAAGCTTCTTGTAATACAAAGCATATCCAACTGCAAAATTAATTTTGTTCTCCCCATTAAATTTGTAACAAGAAAGATACTGAAAAAGCACTAAGAAACTACCGAAAAAGAGTTCTTTTCCTTCCTCGATTTATGTGCCTTAGGAGCATTTTCTCTCTCTTAGTTCCTTGTGTTAAAACCTGCTACTTTCCGCACCACATTCTTCGTAGCACGGAAGCATTAAAATATCCACATGGGCATCTACTTCGTATTCAAATATGACGTCCTCTTCACCATTATCCATTGAATCATCATAGTATTCTAATTATTCACCATCATCATTAGCTTCAATTAGCTCTGCTCTCGTAATTTCCACATTATCAGCTTCAGTAATCATGTCGTCCTCTGATTGTTTGCTAATTGATTGACCTAAATTCACTTCCTCCATTTTCTCTGCTTATTTATCTCTATAATGTCAATTCTCCAAATTTTTAATTCTTTGTTCCCGACATTTTTGAAGATGGAATTTCTCAACAGCCTCTATCTCGATATTCATAACTATGATTATAATGAAGGGCATAACTTGGGTCAACCTAATTATAAGGACTGGGCCTATTATCTTTTTTTATTGTCCACACCGAGGTCCCTTGGCCTTTGAGCCTTTTTTATACACATTAACACCCGGCCCAAACCTCTCCACTTCATTACCCATAACCTGAGGCCTTTTAAAGTTCATTATAATATTCAACTTATTATTAATGCTATGCACACATTCCGCATGCGTCTCCAATTACGAAGTTCCACCTTCCTGGGGACTCTGCTCCACCGTCTCTCTTTCTCCGATGAACTGTTGCGTCACTTAATCCCGATTTTCGGTGAACCTCTTCAATTTTCCTGTCACTTTTCTCCACCCAAACTGTGGATTTCACCCACACCAAAACCGTGAAAGTAAGATCTTCCACTCTGAAAATTTCTAATTTGCCGGAAATTTATTTCGAGAGAATCGAACACAAATTCTTACCCATCTTATATGTGTTCTAAATCTAGTATCATCATCAACTTCCAGATACCCTCCAAGTTTAAACTCTCTGACCACAAGCAAATAGGGAATCCCACCAATCTGACCCACACATGATTAGGTCGGAATTTTTCACGATGACAATTCCAACCTCAATTCTAAATTCTTAAAGAACCAATTTCCCATCTTGATCTTTCCGCTTCAGAATCCTTAAGGAAACTCAAATAAGAAAAAAAAACTCCATTTAGCTCCTTCAAAGAGGCCAGCGCGAATTTGCCATTTTCTACAAACCCATTATGAGACTTCATATCTGCTGGGAGTCGCAACTGTATTGTCACCGAAATAGCCAATTAAACAACTATGCAGATATTCCACCCTTGACTTGATCGAGCTTTTGCCTATTATGAATTGATTTCCTTCCTCACCTTCTTTTTCTATTGCTTTCACATCATCTTTGGGCCATCCCTTAATCTGTGCAACTTGAGCAAACTTCCTTTTGCTTTGTATCTTATTGTTACTCTAATCATTGTTGATTCCCCCTTTTTCGATGAATCTAAGGATCTTTTCTGCATAATCATCCCAACCAAGATTTTCTCCTATTTCCGGGATGATATTAATAGATTTTTTCCTCCCCTTATAAGAAACCACTCTGACGTATCTTCCATATACGTTAAAGTTCAGGTATATAAAATATGAATATAGTTGACTACTAAACTCCCATTCTGCAGGTTTTACCATTCTCCTTCGATGCCAATTTGAGATACTTGCAAAGCTCCAGCAAACTAAATTATCAAAGGAAGTCATGTACATAAAATCCTTTCTTCTCGCAGTTAAATCAACCAGCCCCCTCCTACATCCAGTATTTCGAAGGACTTGTTACCAGCCAGAAAGAAAGAATTCCTCCTCATGTTATTTTGTTAGTTTCTAGGACAATCACCTTTCTCATCGCCGTATACTAGGCTTAAGTTACTCAGTGACCGTCTTCAAAGCTAACAAAACAGACAAAGTAATGGAAGGAATAGAACGTTGTTATGAAGGATGAACGATGGTAACAGGGATAAGAAAGAATAGGGCCACCTAAACAGACAGATTTGAATCTGAAAATAAACAGTAGAGAGAAATAAGAGAAGAGAAGAATCGAAAGAGAATTATAAAAATTAATCGGAAGAAAAGGATTGAATTCTTGCCTGAAAATCTAGTCGAAAGAATAGGGATGAAAGAGAATGTTTATTAGCGCACTTCCCAAGAGAGAAAATAAGATCCATTCCAATTGGAAGAAAGTATTACATAGCAACTTAACTAGAAAAAGTTCAACAGACAGGAGAAAGACATCTTTAAGAACTTGGGCTCACCAAGAGAAATGCAGGCTCCAACCATTATGTGAACATACGCCTGAACAAATGCATCAGCATTTATTTCATCTGTGTCACTCATGCTATCACCAAGGTCTTTAACACCATTTTGAATAACTTCTGGAATTTGAGATTGAATCCATCCTTCAGATGCATGAACTCTAGAAAAATTAAACTATAGTTAAACCTGAGAAGCAACCTATAAATGTTTTGCTGATTGAAAAGTGTTGGGAGCATGTTTACCTGCTCCACATTATCAAATTCCGGGCAATGACACGGAGCATTATGAAATCAGGTCGAACATAGTGTAAATCAAAATGTGTCTGCGGGACAGACAACCTAGAATAGACCAACTCTGACTCCGTCTGCAGTTGATTGAGAGCAAAATTAATTACTAGAAGAAAGTTGTCTAGGAGGTTATCTTGAACGAGAAAATAATATAATGTATAAAATTACCTTCAAAAACATAAGAGCAAGGGCAATGGTGGCTCCAGGTGCAGTAACATCAACATTGACTGCAGCGCTGTCCATTATCTGCAAGAAAAAGGGTATAGTTTCAGAAGATAGATTTAGAGATCCTTACATTGGTACCTATCTTTAAGTCAGATAAGACTAGCAGCACTATCATATATGTGAAGAGACAGGATGACCTAACCTGTCCTGCACTCCGATTATGTTCATCAATAGATGGTGCGAAAAGATGGAACCTCTCCTGAAGAAGATCAGTTTGAAGAATTATATTCAAAAAAATGAGAACATCACTTTAGTCACAAATCAAAATTTTCGAATTATATTGCATAAAACAGGAAACAAATTCTGCAAGCATATACATTTTGAGGCTCCTTGCAGCCAATGTACTGGAACAACCGATCAACCAAAGCATCCACGAAACCAAGAGCATCTTCTCCACGACCTTCACTTAAACCAAAAACACTTAGAGACAGACATTAGCCATAATGATGCATGTGATCATTCAATCATACCCAACGCGACCAATCCCAGTGAAAACCCTGCTGCAACTGCATAACCCTCCCTTTCAAGTACATTATCTCCTCCACTTCTACGACCTATTTCACCCTGCAAACCAGTTACCAGTGGTTAAATTCATGAAAAACATGCATAAAACTTGGATTAACACTATATTACCATTTTGGTCAAATAAGAAGCCATCTCTTCTTGTACGCAAGCAAGATCATTATGAACTATCTATAATCACCTACTCCTTTTCACTTTAATGCCAGAACTGTAGAAACAAATAATTCTGCAATTCCCTAAAATAACTTCCAGAGGAACAAATTATTTTAAATGAATGCCACACAAGATGAATTGTCCTACTACTCCAGTTAGCTTTTAGTAGCCCTCTGCTCCTAACTAAGATTGAGAAACAGCAAAAGCAAAACTCGGTCATGCACCAGAAATAAGAACTCAAGTTTCCATATATTCGAATAAGGTGAACACTTATCTTGAGGCGAGACCAACTACCTAATAATACACAGTGACTGTTCAACACTTGACCAACAGATGATCCAAGAAAACTCCAGGAGTGTATAGACCTCCAAGATTTAGAGAAGAAAGTACCAGAAGAATTTGCATTGTTTGGGGATGTGCCGATCCCTCATATAAAAGCCCAACAGAAAGGAGAGCTGCTGCCTGAAAAGCAATACACCTTACGAACAATCATTTTTCAAGTCAAAGATACTTCATTAAAGAGGTTGATTGTTTACCACAAAATAAAAATTCAAAAAAAACATCACTTTAACACAAGTGCATGGAGGAGGAAACACAAACCATTTTTTATTAGGTAGGAGGAAACGCATACCTTTAACTCTTCTAAAAGTTAATAGGTGGAAAAAAAGAAATAAGAACAGAAACATATTGGAGTAAGGATATCATGGAAGCATGAAACATATATTCAGTTCTGATTTGCTAGCAAGTATATTAACATAGAATAAAAATCTACTAGGGGACAAAGAGGAAATTATTTTAGACGAAAATGATAAAATGAGGTAAGGATCAGTACAGCACTTCGGCTGAACACTGAAGCTTAATAAAACAGAAGCAAGAGTATGATGACCTAAACGAACTGCAAATAAAAGATAAATCCATAGAGAAGACCAATCTCCACTGAGAATTCAACATTTTCACAGATTTACAATGCATGCAAAATTAGGAGGTAATCCTGCAACATTACCTGCAAAAGGGTTGGCAACTCCAATTCCGGAAAGGAAGATGGATGATGTGATGGTATATGAACATAGAGAGACTGCATGGAGATCAAATAGATTCCTGATTCGTTAGAAGGAAAACGAGAAAAGCACATCCAATGACAAATTCGATAAACTGCAACTAGAAAGTAGATACAAAATTAATAAAGCAGATAAGGCACCCAATAATAAGGGACGTTTGAATGCCAGTACTGATTGTTAAGTAGGAAATATCATTCAGTAACTGACAAGGGCAGATCTGGAGTGCTCTAACTGAAAAATGCGTTGAAATAAAAGAATCAAAGTTACATTTAGCTAGTTTAGCAACAAGAATACAGCAACTTCCTATCTGCAGATAAACTAAGAGACACTCTACTCGTCGAATTATTATGAGTCATCCTCCTAAGCTTCGAAAAGTAAAACAATCTGGCAGCAGGCAGTTATATGTTGTTGAGAACAACAAATGAAGTGTAAGGAAGCTTGATGAGAATATCCTGGCAATAATAAGGCCATTGCCTAAGCTAGCTGATAGTTAATAAGGGTTTTAAGATCTGCTGACACAATCAAAACTTCATGCAGTATGTCTGTTAACTTCATTAGCATAGGTTACTTCCACGAGACTTTATCAGCTACAACCTTCTACTTATCTTCTTCCTCCCCCCACCAAAAGGAAAGATGAAAAAACAGCAATCAGATATGTACATAACTGTGTTGACGACTCCTAAATAACACTACTAGTGTAGTTTATAAGTACTCTACTTAATTAAAATATGCATAGGTCGTGAAGCGAAAGCTCATAATTAGATGATTCAGAGATCACAAGGAAAATAAGTACTCTTTGTTACAACATTTGATATTCACAGTAGGTGGAGCAAAGATATGACAAGAATGGAATAGGAAATGGGAAAAATGAAGAATCATTCCTTACCTTTGAGATTGCTGGCTGCATAGTTCCCCTGTATGATGCTGCAAGGCCAAGCATCAATCCAACAGTTGTACTTTCGTGTTCCTACAAGGGACAACATCACCGGAAGCAGAAAATAAGCATGTGTCTAATAGATTCATCCAGTGTTATCAAGGGCGAAAAGCGCAAAAAAGCTCTAAGGTCCATTGGGGCTTTAAGCGCAAACGCAAATAAAGCACGTGTTTTAATGAAGAAAGGCTCAAATGCGGGGAAAAAATATAAATATGTATGTGTAGTCCAAAACTATTAATTATAAGCATGAATAATAAATATATGAACAAAGAAATAGAAAACAATTACAATAAACTGAAATATCATTGTTCAGTATTGCCTCTTTAGGATTATGCTCATTGGCAAAGAAAAGTATGCCGTAGAGCCTTGATGACAACACAAAAGTGCCCACTAAACCCGCTAAGCGAGGTAAAGCACTCAACATGTTTAGCATCTCGCTTCAGGGCTTAAGCACACTTTAAGCGCGCCTTTGACAACACTGGATTCATAATGCATTTAACTCCACCTCCATATGCGAACCTAATCTTTCCAACTTATAATTGTAATATACTCGAAAAGATTTTGAAACCTGACTATTGTTACTTCAAACAAACATGACAACGGATTGATGCCACTTAAAAGTCTTCATTCTACCAAGATGAGAACTTCAACTACGCAGGTTGTAGTTATCCTCCCAACCTTCATGTGTAATCCAAATAAATTCTACTTTGCATAATCACATAGCATTCTAGCTGTCAACACCCTTTTTTTCCTTTTCAAAAAGAAACATAGCACTCTAGCTCAAATGCAAGTCGACAGTACCAAACAGTTACTTTAGTAGCTTTCACAAAATTCATCATTTCCTCTTTCCCCCAATAGGAGCAGGAAAATCATGTTACATGATATATGCAGTACAAATAGAAGTCTGATGCGTAAAATATGTTGAATCTGAAATATGAAAAGAATATTGTAATTTAGGTAAGGAGGAAAGCACTTCCTTAAAACAAGATCGGTCCTAAAAGAAATAAACAACCTGAGAGTAATATTGGTATATATCAGTTATAGTTAAGACGCGAAGATGTCCATGTAATCCCAAAGCAAGTAATAATCCAGCATGAACAACATTGGGCTCTTCAGGTTTGTTATACAATATCCATGTTCTTGACATTTTTCCCTGCATAAGCACATGACAATGCATCAGAACATTAGGAAACGATATCAACTGAGCAATTAGAAAACCATCTACATAAGACACTGGAAGAACAGTGGGAGGAAACCGCATGCAGAATGGATAAAGTACTTCAAGAGCAAAACTGAACCTGAGGTGGAGCAAGTCTTAGTCCCGCAGCAACTGCATTGTGAAACTCCGGCCAAGATTTGAGTTCTTGAACATTCCGAACATTTGGATCTAAATTAACCTAAACAAGCACAAGAGGCAAGATTTACACAAAAAACTTCACAAATGCATAACTGCTGCAAGGTAGACATGGACCTGAGGGGTATATAGGTGGTTAGGGTACTGGTCACAAATGCCTAAAGAATCTACTAAACATCATGCAAAAGAACAAGCTTCAAGGATAAAAATTATTCACCGATATTATGTGTCCATCTACATTCAGTAAGTAAAAGGAATCAACCTGACTCCACTCAATTATCTCAAGACCGAACAGCTACTTTAAAGAAATACATACATAGAAAGAAATAGATGTTCACTGGAATTTGACCAGACATACCGTTGCATTTTGCTGTGCTGGCAACCGACCAGCCAAGACAAGCTTGGGAACCGTGAGCGCCTGCAGATGTTAAAACAACTTCCTTAAAACACCACAAGGTCCAGCTGCTATATTGTCGATCAAAGACTATGCTAAACTATACCAATTGTAGAAGAAAGTAAAGAATGGTACCTCCGTCAAGAGAGTGCAGGTTGTAGCAAGTGTAAATGCACCACGGCCAAAGGGAAGGGCAGTAGTCCTTTGAGCAAGCTGCCATAACTGAGCCTAAAGAAAAGAAAAAAAGAGAATCTATGTGACAGACAAACACTCGCAGGGGTATGTGAGATGTAAAGGATAAAGTGATGCACATGGTCATATGTCACAATAACAATGTACAACCCGACTCGACATACCATGTTGGACATGAGTCAACCCCATTATCCCAAAAAGAGAATGCACTAGATAGGTCTGAGTGCCACAATATAAGAAATAAGCCAGATCACTCGATCAGCCTTTTGTAGATTTTAAAAGTTAATGAAATATGTGGACAAAGACTGGAACTGTCTCTGGCATGAGGGAAATTGGAAAAGAGAGGAAAAGGAACAATATTCCGATTTCTTCCCTTTTATTAGAGTATTGAGCACAGGGTAAAAAGTTATAACCTGAGCCAATACATCTGCTTGCCAGTCAGTTAGCTGGCTTGCCAACACCTACCAACTCTATGTACCCTTATAGGTATATTCTGTTTACAAAGAAAACAAGCAACATACCCAGTGCAATCCCACATAGTGGTGCCTAGGGAGGGTAGTGTGTACGCAGACCTTACCCCTATCTTGTGAAGGTAGAGAGGATGTTTCCAATAGACCCTCGGCTCAAGGTGTTTACAAAGAAAACATATGTAGGTTATTAGATCGGTAATTTAATAGGCAATAGTAACTTGTTGGTAGATAGTAACATAAGGACGGTCCATGGACATATAAATTGCAAGGGCAATAGGTCAACGTAGTTAAAAAAACCAATAGCAGAAGAGAAGAAGCACATGGTGACAATTTATAGGTAAAAAAAAGGCAAATATAGTTTAGGGGGCTTTGGGGACACCGGATAGTTTAGATAGGAAACTGACAAAGAGAGTTTTAGTTTTTTTTTTGTGTGTGTGTGTGTGTGTGTTGTGGGGGGGGGGGGGGGGTTATTCACTTAGGAAAAAAGAACTGTTGTCATTACCCTATTAGTAGCACTGGGAAAACAGGTAGCCTTATTTATAGTACATGTAGCACATTACCAAAAAAGAATTGATAAAGTAAGGTGTTTTCATTAAAAAAGGCATCAAGAAGATGCATAAGGAAACAAAAGGTTACAAAGAGAGATGACTATTAGCTCTATTAATACAAAAAAAGCTATGCTATGATCAGAGAGCTTACAAAGTCCAAAAAATAGTCAGTGCTAGTTACAGGGGTCATGAAGTTCCAACTAAAAAGAACATTACCAAATTATTGAAACAGTATACCTGTTGAAGGTCCTGATCTGATGCAGTTGGATTAACAGGTGTTTGAATAACGACAGGCCTAGCAGAGCATAGAAGACGTCTAACCTATGAAAGCAAAATCACTTTTTAATGATAGTAAAGAAGAATAAACAAATTACATAAGTACAGCACTCGACCGTGCATGGAACTTCGTGATGAAATTAGCAAATGAATAGATCAGGTATGCCAGAGAAACTAATTTAATGGTCTATTGACATCACCAAGTATACACTGTGGTTTTCACATCACAAATAAAAATGACATGACAGTCAGTATTTATGAGTTTCCATAAAGAAATGAATGTGGATTGACTTTTTAGAGAAGAGTTATTGGATGGCCACCCAGTTGAGGGTAAGTATCACTCTCTCATGAGTTAATTCATGGATAGCTCCTATAAGTATGGCAAGGTTGTATTTTAGTGGAAAACATTGCCCGCAAACATCTATTTCAGTAATGCACAATATTAATAAACCGACCTCATTCAACCGCAGATCACGACCATAACGCAACTGGATGCCAGAGTTGAAAATATGCTCCATACCATCAGCCACAGATCCCTCAACAGAATCTACATCCTCTAGCTTGTTATCATCTGACTCTATTGTGTCAGATATTGAGGAAGGAATTGTCACCGGATGCAGGTTCAACATGTAAGGAGTGGACATACATGTCATATTTACATTAATGTGGGGCTCAAGCTCCACAGATTTTCTTGAATATGCTAAGCGTGAGAAAGCCAAATCCTCCCGGCCAAGAAGAACATAAGCAGCAGCAGGCCAATCCATTGGAGGAGATTCACGACATTTATCCAATGCCTGCATAAGAACAAAATCACCCCTTTTGTTAATAAAAAGCAAGTCAACCAAAAAAGAAAATCTTGAGTGCATGGAAACATCTGAGTAAAATTTTGTAATGTGAACTGGTGCAATTAAAAGGAGAAGATTGTACATCCATTTAGGGTAAAAGATCTCATTATGCAACATCTCCGGTTGGCCTATTTGTATGTTCAAGCGAATAGATCAAGAATAACCAAATTTTACACTTCCTTATTTTGGATTGGAAACCTCAGATGTAGATTTCTTTGAGCTCTTCACTTACATCTCGAAGAGGAAGGGAAACTCCAGCAGGCAACAAGTCTAACTGCTGCAGACCTACTCTTTCTCCAACCATTGCCAAGATAGTTAGTTCCTCTGGAGTATTAAATGATCCAGATGCAACAGCACAAGAAACCCCAGAAGATAACCTTTTACCCAAAAGCTCAGCGCCACATAACAAGCTATAGAAAGATACAATTTTCCGTCCCCAGTTGACAACAGAACTTCCGTCTTTGAAGATCAAAGATGGGAGATGACTGATACTAGCAGAACTACACCCATGCTTCAAGCAGGACTCAAGCCATTTGAATAAACTAGGAGGAATTTTCTTGGAGGATGAGGTGAGAGATACTTCACGGCCTTTTGAGAGGCAAGGAAAGTCGCGTATATAATGATCCAAGTAGCAATCTTCGTGCAGGAAAGCAGCAATATCACATAATAGAACCACCAGAAGACCCAAATCTCTGCATTAAGTTTAGTATATTAAGTGGATACCACATGAGATTATGGAAGTGCAATAAGCGAAAGAGATTTTACTAACACATCAGAAAAAACTGCAGAAGTCATTGAGTTAATACAGGAAAAAATTGCTCTTAATCTACAAATATATTTTGAACTGTTAACATCAAGTCCAACTCACAGTGTTGATCCATTGGCAGGATATATTTTACCCCCTAGAAACTCAATTAATCAGCAGACATTCCACCTTCCTCCCCGGGCAAAGGAAGGTGGCATATAAAGCCACTCATCTCATATTCAATAAAGTTTCCAACTGACAAGCAACATGAGTTCCGAACCAAAATTCCAAGCTTAGAGTTGCAAGCCAACGAGACCAAAAGAAAATTCATGCACAACTTGTTTTTTTTTTTTGTTTCTTTCTTTTTTCGTGTTTCTCCTTTTGGATCCTCTGACATAACATTAGCTATCTGTACGCACTATTGGTGGGGATCAACGCATCATGGAAGGTTATCCTAAACTTCAGCCTAATAGATTATGTTACAGCAAACAGAGCTCATTTCTAGAGAATCTTGCAATTTTACTTTTACAACATATGATTATTGGATAGCAAATAAGTCATTAGAAGTAAAAACAAAGGACTCCACAGAGATCTCAAACAACCTATGTAATGTGAAACCATCTTCTCTTTTTCCTTTTTTCCTATTTATTTGCAAGAGCAATGCAGATCACTTCATATAGAATCTGATCAATCTGCATCACCAGAAATATGATGAAATTGTGAAAAAGCATTAAAAAATTCACAACTAAAATACTTCTACTCAGAGATATTAATTACAAGATTTTATTCAACTCTGAAGGCAGATAAGCTAAAGCTTTAGCCACTGTGTGCACCATAACTTATCAAAAAATACTGTGTGCAATTGCCACTCCAATTCACAGACCAACATTACAAATATAGTGGCTTAGAGATACAACGAGTGTTAAATCAGCAGGATAGCTCAAAACTTTCAACTTATCCAACTAGAATGAAGACGCAAATGTCGTGACATCGGTCACCACTAAATTATATTCTGGCACCAGTCTGATACCCAAGTCAACCCGAGGAGGGGTAGTTTCAAGTATCTCGGGTCTATAATCCAAGGTAACGGGGAGATTGATGATGAGGTCTCCCACCGTATCGGTGCGGGGTGGATGAAATGGAGGCTCGCATCCGGTGTTTTGTGTGATAAGAAGGTTGTTAGTTGCTATGTTTTAGGACTGCAGTTTAGCTGTGAATAGTTGCAGTTACTTTGACTGTAGTTACTTAGTTTTAATTCTGCATTTATTACTTTTCCCAGTATCTTGTTAGTTTTTTTTAAAGTAGATCATGTGCTGATATTCAGGACCATGAAGTTAGTAGTTAAGTTTTTCTTATAAATTGTAACTTAGATTACAATGAAAAGTAATCCTTGTTCTGTATTAGTCTTATGCTCTCTCTTTTCAGATTTCTTCTCTGTTCTTCATTCCTTTAATATTCTGCTCTTTCATTAATCACAAACATTCACTTGTTTTCTGGTTTGTTGATTAAAATTAACAACAATTGGTATCAGAGCTGTTTTTTCTTGAGGGGCCTGTGTGAATGCAAGCAGATTCCGTGGACGCCATGGACGGAGAAACAAGTTTTTCTTCAATAGCACCACCAACCTTTGATGGAGAAAGTTATCAGATCTGGACAGTTAGAATGCAGACCTATTTGGAAGCATTGGATCTTTGAGAGGCTGTTGAAGATGATTACGAAATTGCTCCCTTGCCAAACAATCCCACGATGGCTCAGATCAAAAATTACAAGGAGAGGAAAATCAGAAAGTCAAAGGCAAAGGCATGCTTGTTTGCTGCAGTTTCATCCACCATCTTTACTCGTATCATGTCTCTGAAGTCAGCAAAAGTGGTATGGGATTATCTCAAGACTGAATATGAAGGAGATGAAAAAGTTCGAGGAATGCAAATGCTGAATTTAGTGCGTGAATTTGAGTTGCAAAGGATGAAAGACAGTGAAACCATAAAGGAATATTCTGACAGACTTCTTAACATAGCAAATCGTGTCAGATTGTTGGGTTCCACTTTAAACGATTCAAGAATCGTTGAGAAAATCCTTGTAACGGTGCCTGAAAGATTTGAGGCTACCATTACAACCTTAGAAAATACTAACGACTTGTCCAAAAGCACACTAGCAGAGCTCTTGAGTACTTTTCAAGCACAAGAGCAATGACGTGTTATGAGACAAGAAGGAGCTGTTAAAGGAGCCTTACCAGTGAAGCATCAAGACAGTAGAAGAAACCAGAAGAAGCAGAACAAAAAGATCCAAGGAGCAAACAATGAGAATGTTGGAAACAACAACAAAATCAAGACTGGAAGCAAGAAGACAAACTTTCCGCCTTGTCAACATTGTGGTAAAAAAGGTCACCCTCCTTTCAAATGTTGGAGGAGACCTAATGCAAAATGCAGCAAGTGCAATCAGCAGGGTCACGAAGCTGTAATTTGCAAAAGCAAAATTCAGCAACATGAAGTAGAAGCTCAAGTTGTTGAACAAGAAGAAGACGATCAACTCTTTGTTGCAACTTGTTTCACAAGTCGCGATTCAAGTGAAAGTTGGTTAATCGATAGTTGTTGCACTAACCACATGACGTATGATAAGGCGCTATTCAAAAGAGTTAAGGAGCACTGAGACGAAGAAAGTTAGAATTGGAAATGGTGAGTATATTCCTGCTAAAGGCAAGGGCACCATAGCCATTGCAAGTTGTTCAGGAACTAAGTTTATCACAGATATTATCTATGTCCCAGATATTGATCAAAATCTGCTAAGTGTTGGTCAATTAATGGAGAAAGGATACGGACTTCACTTCGTAAACAAAGCATGTGTGATAGAAGATCCATCAGGCCATGAGATATTCAAGGTCAAAATGGTGGGCAAGAGTTTCTCACTAAATCCATTGGAGGAGGAGCAAACTGCTTTTCAAGTCAAAGAAAGTGTCACAGAAGTTTGGCATAAGAGGCTCGGGCACTATCATCATGAGGAGCTGTTGCGAATGAAATCTAAAAGGATGGCAAATGATCTTCCAGAGTTCGATGATCCCATTCCAAACTGCAGAGCATGTCAGTTTGGAAAGCAAAATAGGAAATTCTTTCCTAAGTCAACCTGGAGAGCCACTCACAAGCTGCAATTGATCCATACAGATGTATCTGGTCCTCAAAGAACTCCGTCATTAGCAGGTAGTCGATATTATATTGCTTTCATTGATGATTTTACAAGAATGTGCTGGATTTATTTCTTGAAATTCAAATCAGAAGTAGCTAGAGTGTTTTGGAAGTTCCAGAAAATGGTGGAAAACCAAAGTGGCTGCAAAATTCAAGTTCTAAGGTCAGATAATGGAAAAGAATACACCTCAAAAGAATTTAATTTGTTTTGCGAGGAATCTGGCATTGAACACCAGCCTACTGCTCCTTATACTCCGCAACAAAATGGAGTTCGTGAAAGAAGAAACAGATATATCCTAGAGATGACAAGATGCATGTTACATGAGAAGAATCTACCCAAGCAGTTCTGGGCAGAAGCAGCTCATACGGCTGTTTTTATACAAAACAGGCTTCCCACAAGAGCATTGAAGAATCAAACACCTTTCGAAGCATGGCATGATTATAAACCATCTCTGAATTTTCTTAGAATATTTGGATGTCTGTGCTTCACTCACGTTCCACAAATCAAGAGGGATAAATTAGATAAAAGAGCACTTCCAGGCATCTTTATTGGCTACAGTTCTGTTGCAAAAGCTTATAAAGTGTTCCAGCCACAAACGGGAAAGATTATTGTAAGTAGAGATGTGCACTTTAAGGAAGATGAAGGGTGGAACTGGGACGATGCAGATAAGAAGGATCTGACTTCAAAGTTCAAGTTGCCTGCTTCAGATACATTAGATCAAAGTATCACAAGAGATGGGCAAAATGATTTGGTGGATCACATTCTTGTTCGAGGCACACGATTACTTTCTGATGTTTATCAGAAAAGTAACATTGCAATTTGTGAACCTGCTCATTATGAAGAAGCTCAGAAGAATGAAGATTGGAGTGTTGCAATGAAAGAGGAGTTGCTCATGATTGAAAAGAACAAAACATGGGAGTTAGTTGATCGACCTCAAAACAGAAAGGTGATTGGAGTCAAATGGGTGTACAGAACAAAGCTTAATGCTGATGGCTCAATCAACAAGCATAAAGCTAGGCTCGTGGTCAAAGGATATGCTCAAATATTCGGTGTGGACTACTCAGATACCTTTGCACCAGTAGCGAGACTTGACACTATTAGGCTTTTACTCGCTGTTGCAGCACAAAAGAAATGGAAAGTGTACCAGTTAGATGTCAAATCAGCATTCCTGAATGGTTTTCTGCAGGAGGAGATCTATGTAGAGCAACCAGAAGGCTATGTGAAAGAAGGAGAAATATAAAGTCAATCTTCTTAAAAAGGCACTCTATGGATTGAAACAAGCTCCAAGAGCTTGGTACAGTAGAATTGATGACCATTTACTCAGTTTAGGCTTTGAAAAAAGCTTATCTGAGTCCACTTTGTATGTCAAATATAGTGGAAATGATACTCTAATTATTTCACTTTATGTTGACGATCTTCTGGTTACAGGAAGTAGCGCATATCAAATTGAAGATTTCAAACAAGAAATGATGAAAGTGTTTGAAATGACAGATCTTGGGCTTATGTCTTACTTCCTAGGCATGGAGATTAAACAAGATCGGGGTGAAGTGTTCATTTGTCAGAAAAAATATGCAAAAGAGATACTAAAAAAGTTTTGCATGGAAGACTGCAAAGAGATGAGCACTCCGATGAATCAAAAAGAAAAATTGAGCAAAGAAGATGGAACACAGAAAGTGGATGAGTCATATTTCAGAAGTTTGGTTGAGTGTCTGATGTATCTAACAGCAACAAGGCCTGACATCCTCAATGTTGTAAGCATTCTATCTCGCTTCATGCATTGTGCAAGTAAAGTGCATTTAAAGGCAGCAAATAGGGTGATCAGATATGTCAAAGGAACGACTGATTTTGGAATCAAGTTTAAAAGTTGTGAACAACTCAAACTAACTGGTTTTTCCGACAGTGATTGGGGTGGTTCAGTTGACGACATGAAGAGCACTTCTGGATACTGTTTCACTATTGGTTCAGGTGTCTTTTCATGGAGTTCCAAAAAGCAGGATACAATAGCTCAATCGACAGCGGAAGCAGAATTTGTGGCAGCAGCAGCTGCGGTGAATCAAGCATTGTGGTTGAGGAAAATATTGGAAGATCTTCATCTTGAGCAGAAAGAAGAAACTGAGATATTTGTTGACAATCATGCTGCAATAGCTATTTCTCATAATCCTGTTTTCCATGGAAAGACGAAACCCTTTAATATCAAGTTGTTTTCTTGAGAGAAGTCCAGAAGAATGGGGAGGTGACTCTCATTTATTGCAAATCAGATGATCAATTAGCTGATGCTTTTACCAAACCATTGTCAGTTCACATGTTCGAGTCTTTGAGATCGAAACTTGGTGTCTGCAGATCCTAAAGCAAGGAGGAGTGTTAGTTGCTATGTTTTAGGACTGCAGTTTAGCTGTGAATAGTTGCAGTTACTTAGACTGCAGTTACTTAGTTTTAATTTTGCAGTTATTACTTTTCCCAGTATCTTGTTAGTTTTTTTAAAGTAGATCATGTGCTGATATTCAGGACCATGAAGTTAGTAGTTAAGTTTTTCTTATAAATTGTAATTTAGATTACAATGAAAAATAATCCTTGTTCTGTATTAGTCTTATGCTCTCTCTTTTCAGATTTCTTCTCTGTTCTTCATTCCTTTAATATTCTGCTCTTTCATTAATCACAAACATTCACTTGTTTTTTGGTTTGTTGATTAAAATTAACAACAAAGGTGCCACCAAGACTTAAGGGTAAGTTCTACAGAGTTGTGGTTAGATCTACTATGTTGTATGGGGCTGAGTGTTGGCCAGTCAAGAACTCAGAACTCCCATGTTCAGAGGATGAAAGTAGCAGAAATGAGGATGTTGAGATGGATGTGTGGGCATACCAGGAGAGATAAGATTAGGAACGAAGTTATTCGGGACAAAGTGGGAGTGGCTCCAGTGGAGGACAAGATGCGGGAGTTGAGGCTAAAATGGTTCGGGCACGTGCAGAGGAGGAGGGTGTGGAGGTCAAAGATTAGGGTAGTAGGCTAGTAGGTAGTCGAGAGTTCCCCGTTCTTTTTTAGTAGTATTAGTAGCTCTCTTGGTTTTTTTGGGTATTCTTTGACCTCTAGTATTTGCTTATTGTTTCGTTTACTCTGTGTATCATATTTTCCAGTTTGTTAATATTTGATGCTACTTTTTCTTTTACTTGTTGTTTTGTTGTTGTTGTTATTTTGTCGTGATTGTTGTTACTTTAGTTGTCTTTTTTCCCTTTTTATTATCGTCCTTTGTCCCCCTATTCTTTCTTTCTTCTTCCTCTTTCTTCTTCGTCTTCTTCCTTTCTCTCTTTTCACCTTTTCTTGAGCCGAGGGTCTACCGGAAACAGCCTCTCTACCTCGCCAGGTAGGGGTAAGGTCTGCGTACACACTACCCTCCCCAGACTTCACTTGTGAGATTACACTGGGTATGTTGTTGTTGTTGTTGTTGTTGCACCAGTCTGATAGACTGATACTATAAAAGCTCCAAGACTTTACTATATTGCCTTCTTATGTATCCTGAAGAAGGGCTCCAAATTCAGTTAAAACGATCAAAAGATATCTAAGAGGGTGTTGGTTTTATTTCTTTTGGGACAAACAGACAATCTACAGCATATACATTGAAAAAGGGCATCACAGCTCACTGTGTATAAATACAATAGTTTGGAGAGACAATGGGCATCAAAGCTGAATCAACAGCAGATCTGAAAGATCAGATTTAGGAGACTTTCTGCAAAGGTCAAATGTGGAAGGATCTGGAACTGACTCCTAAGTCATATCTTTCCCCCTGCTTCTTTTCTTTCAGGTAACACAGATAGACCAACATTATTTTTGATGAACATAGGAGGATATAGTAGGCTGAACTATGAAAACTTAAATTCCAGATTAGGTTTCCTTGTACTTGAAATGCATAAAATATGTCAGGAACTGACTCCTTTTTCCCCTCTGATTGTTGTCTATACGGAGAAAAGCATAATGTTCCTTAGCAATAGTACTTGTTGAGAAGCATAAAGAACTAGTGTTAACAGCGCAAATGAAAGAATGAACATAAAAGATGGTTTAAAATGACAAATGAGCTGATGAAACAATAAATGTAAACAGGAATGTTACCGTTTACGGAGGTTGTTTAGTTTCAAACTTTCGTATACAGTATGCAGTGTATCTAGGGTCTCTGCCAGCAATTCTGCATACAACGAACTTTCAGCATTATGTGACGTATCCACGAATGATCCAGGTGAATACGATCCCTGCTGATCAATTGAAGTTTCTGAAAATCCAGATATAGGATAGCTTTTGCTGTATTGCTTATGATATCTGCTGTTAATAAGGAACTCCCATGAAGAGCATGAAACAGAATCTGAAAGCTTTTCAGAATTATGACTAGACTCTTTGCATATTTGTGATATTACACTTTGAAAGGACTCCCACTCAGAATCAGCAGTCAGATCCGTCCTACTCAGATATGCTTGATCACCATTGCGCCAAAGAAGAACAAGAAAGTGATTATACAAAGTAGAGCTCATCCCCTCAGCCATTGCAGTGATGCAATCATTTGCCAAGGACGATGATGGATTGCGTCGCCAAGTACATCGGTAAATCTGAAATGTCAAAATAAAGCGGGAATCATAATTCCATCCTGGTTAGAAACTCAACTGACCTATATCAGACTATATATGGTTATCAAAATTAACAGATCGGGGATGATAACTTAAAGAAGACTGTCTCGATCCCTCCATCCAGCAGCCCCCCCTCTCTTTGGCTCCTTCCCATCAGAAACATCAATCCACCAGGGGTAAAACCTAGCACAATTACTACTCCATTTTGGATCCATCTCTTTTCTCAACATTGTCTTCTGATGTGAGATTTTAAGTTGGTGATAACAGGTTCTAATCTCTTGGTCCTGTTGTCTTACTCTCACATTTTTATCCAAGAGGGATTTAAGAGCTATGGAGCACTAACAGCAGTGTTTGCAGCCCCTCCCTTCACAGTCTATCTTCTCTTCCAGAAATACTGGTGTTTATTGGTGCTGGAATATGGAAGTCTCCTATTTCTCCAAATAACTTCTCATAAGAATAAGTTTTTCAGCAGAAAATGTTAGTAAATTTGAAAATTTCCAAACTATATAAGCCCCAACCACAATGTGGAGAAAGAGAGAAACTAATAATAATCTAAATCTATTTGCCAAGTATCTAACTTATTCAGCCAATAAAATGTCATAATTATCGAGTTAGTAAAACTACATGAGACTTGGGAAACAGGAAGTATCAACGATATAGCTAAAATCAAAACGATACTTTGCAGCACAAGTAGAACCTATAACAGTGAGTTGAAGGTATTCACAAATGCCGGACAAAAGAAGAAACTTTTACAATATGGACAACTTGGTGCCACCACAGGCCCTGAAAGGAGAAGGTAGGTTGAAACGCTAACAGGCGTGAATTATATTGGCTTTACCTGAATAGTTCCCAATTTGGGAACGCCCACATATCGTCTCTCTGTGGGACTTCTTCCCTCTTCAAATCAATGCTTTATAGAGAGGCATCTTCTTTATTAGTTTTTCGATTTAATGGACCTGTTAGTCATAAAGAGATTTATCGTTCCTGAATCAGCTTCACCTTAATTATTAGTATTTGTCTATTTGAACAAGAAGTGGGATGATTAGGCCGAAGTGGTTGGTGAGGTTGTAACGTCTTCTGGCTATCCTATGCCTTAAAACTGAATTTTCCCTAAATTTGCAGTGGAAAAATGCACTATCACAATTTTAATATGGATGCTCCTTTAGAGCGAAATAGATATTCTAGATTGCCAAAAATCATTTCAAAGGGAAAAATAAGATGGATGACATAATGCAAACAAGTGGGAGCACGAATGTATTTCCAGCTTCAAATAGCTACATAAGCAGAAAGCATGATCTCCTTCTAGGAATCTAGACTTAAGCCCAGGCATAGCATTTTTTCTAGCATTTTAAAGCCTATGATTGCAGAAAAGAAACAAAAGAAATAAAGGTAGGATAACTTGAGAACTGCATCTCTTAATTTTCTCCTACTCCATTCAAACAGTGTAATCCCTAATAGTGCTACTTCAACATGACAGTTTGTAGCAAATAAAAATACATGTATCAATTGTCACCTAGATGATTGCAGAAGCGACGAAAGACCATCTTCTTCAAATTACACATTTCAAAAGCTACTTGAACAATGATTTTAGGCATCAGAGAGGAAAATATACCATTTAACTCCTCTGTTTCTATAGAATGAAGGTCCTCAGTACTTACCTATTGCACAAACAATTTCATTAAAATTTTATGTGGTATAGAAACTTAGTGCGACTCATCCTAGCCATCTAAAGCTCAATGAAGGTAAAAACAGATATAGACTCACAATCTCGTTATCTGATGTCAGTCCCATCATTAGTAACAGTCACAATATGGGATGCAAAAGTGACAATGAGGAACTTACAAACTACTTCAGCCTCAAGTAACAAAAGCCAAATACAGTCAGCAACCATACCCGTCCACTGTTCACAATTACATTGATACGCTCCTCAACAGCATCGGCTAACCCAACAATTTTAGGATCATGCAAAATCTGATCTTTGCCAAGGGAAGACAACTTGAATCTACAAAGACATTGCTTCCCGGACTGCAATTTTAAAAGATAAAACATCATATTTCATGAAGAAATCAAAACATCAGATACTAAGCGAAAGTGACGTTCGAAGGTGATGACATCCTTCCACAAATAATTTCGTGATGAATTAAGTGGTTTACAAAAGTGAATTAAAAATTTCTAAATACTTTTTATCACAATGTGGACGATCATAGGTTTTTTTCCTACACTGGGGGGTCATTTGGTTACCAGGATGGGATAGATAAGGATATCCCATGGGATTAGCTAACCCATATAATCCCACCATTTTAGTACAAAAAATACCCATAACCAAACGCGGGATAAAATACCTGGGTTTGTTATCCCTTATCCCACCAACCAAACGACCCCTGAGTTCTTTAGACATAAAAGTACATCAGAACCTCAAAAGGACATGTTCACATAGGATCTGTACGATATTGAAAATCTTGCAATATCATTCTCATGTCCTACACCCATCTAAACAATGTGCCAAGGCAAAAGTGAAATTTCCTCAAGAAGCCAAAATGTGTTTCACTGGAAAATAAACCATGACACCATCTATGTCAAGCTTGAAAATATCAAGATAACTAAACAACTACCAGGTTTACATGTCCCAGATTGTAAATTTTGGCAGGAATAGAAAGGGGACAGAAACGGGAAAAAAGAAAGGAGGAGAATAAAAAAGAAGACTTGCTCTCCTCCCACTTTAAACCTGCTCCACAATGACCTGACCTTACCCAAGCAAACTTCAAAAGAGAATGCATTTACTCTAAGCTCTTCAAAAGAAAAATCTAATGGATGAGTTCCAATAAAGGACTCAAATATCAATCAATCAATTATCTAAGCCTCAGTAATTTAGCTTGGCACCAGCTATATGAATAATCATCTATATCCATGTCACTTTATTCAGGTCTATTTCATTCCAATACCAAATATTTGCATGTTAACACAAATTAGGGGTTCTCTAAATCTAGAAATTCTCTAAATCTCATCTAAGTTGCTCTGACACGGCAGTTTAGATATCGCACCCGTGTCGACACGACACTAGTATGAGTGTGGGTATGGGATCCGTACAGGATGTGGTCAAACAATTTTTGGTACTTTGACCACGACAAATGGAAAACTTCGAGGAGAGATACTTTGATTCCCGAAATCAGAACCAACATTAGGGTAAATTTATAGAAAATAGCATACCTTATCTAGGAAATCAATCCTCTACTTATCTACAACTTGAGAATAAAAAAGAAATCCACACTTTACAAGCTATATGTAAGTATTCTACAAAATTTCTTATAATTTAGAGATTTTTTATTTTTTTATTTTTTTAATTATCTTAGTCGGGTCCCCCCAACACGTATCTGTACTAGGAGTTGTATCCCCGAATTTTAGTATTTACATCTCGAAAGATCCAACTTCTAGATCCGCACATGTGTCGGATACCCACACCCGTGTCCGAGCAACTTAGAATCTCATACATATTGATACACAGATATAAGAGTTATAACACGACTTTTGACAAAGAACGGACCTAATGTAAGTGTAACAATAACGAAGCCTTAATATCAGCCCGTTGGGATCGTCAATACGGATCTTTTGCTTCAATTGTGTTCTGTTTCTAGCTGCAGCTGCATCAATTTTGAGAGATTATATGTTTTTGAAACTTACCTCCATATAATTTTAAATCGATATCATCCCATTTTATAACAGTGGTGTTCGAACCACCATGTCTGTACCTCAACTAATCCACTGGGTACTTGCATCCTCCGATGGTATATGTACAGGATAACTCGGCCCATCAATTTTGTTTTTAAATGTAAATAAGAATTTCATTGATAATAAATAGTCCAGCACTAAACTAGTACTTAACCAAGACAAAGTCAGACCCCCCCCCCCTCCAACCACCCTACAAAAAGAAAAGGGTCCCTACAGTGTTAAGCTTCTTCAAATCGCATACCATTCTTCTTGCACTATGGATGATTATAGTTATTGTGTTAGTTCAGATCTATCTTTCCTTCGGAACCTTGGCGAAGGTTGTTTCCCTTGCCAAGAAGGATTCTCCAGTATTATCACTCAAGACTTGGACTTGGAATCCAGCCATCTTATTTTTATTATGTGATTTCTTTCATCTATCACGTCGTTTTCCTAAAAGATAGCCTTTTGAATATCTGAAAGTCAATATATAGACTTCACGAGTTCGTCTAATCTATCGTGTCATTCATCAAAAACTCTGAGCCTAGATATATGAATTGTCTACGTTTAGCTACTACGATCCCGACTAATACAGCTTCATCTTCATTATTCTTATACTGACTAAATTTGTCGCGCATATGTACTTTCTTACTTACTTCTACTTATTCTAAAACTCTTACATGAGTATTTTCCCATAATTCTAATTTCTAACTTTTGGTTGACTCTTTATGAGTTTCGCCAATTAACACAATAACATTTGCAAATAGCATACGTCTATTATTGGTTAGCTCATCTATAATTCTGGAGAAAAGAAAAAGTGTTGAAGGCAGATCCTTAGTGTAAGCCCGCGGTTACAGAAAACTTCCTCTATTTTTTCATTGTTCTCACGCTTATAACCACTCCTTTATACTAATCCCTTGCTCAATGAACAAAACAGAAAATATCTTTTCATCCAAAATCAAGTTTTGTATTTGTATGGATAACCTCTTGTAATATATTTGACAATGCAAATTATCCACACTTACTTCTAGCTTTCTCTAGGAAACCTTTGTACCATCTAATCTTAATTCTTCATTCCAAGTGATGAACATTATTAAGTTAGATAAATTTCTTAAAGAAAGAAATCAAAAAGCTACACAAATCATAATGACAATCATGCAAAAATTTAAAAGGAAAATAAAAGAATTAAGAGAGAAAAACAGTATTTGCTGCAAACATACCAAATATCACAAAAGTTGTACCTTTAAGACAAAGAACTTTTGTGGAAAAGACAACGGCACATTAGCATTTAGCACACAAAGAAATAACTTTTGCAAAATAGAGTATGTTAGTTTAGGGCTATGTACATGATATAGTCTTGTCCCACATTGGAATGGGAGTAATATGTCCTTGTAGTGTATAGCTATAAATAAGGACCTATTGTATTGTATTCATCTATCCAATATCAATAACATATTTTCTCCCATACTTTCTCACATGGTATCAGAGCAATTGTGAGAGATTTATCGCTGTGCATAAATTACAGCGACTCCGGGAAAAGAAATCAGTCACCGAAAGTCTTTTTCCGACGACTTTTTCAAGGATGTTTGCGTCTGCTTTATCTCCGTCAGTGTTGTGCAAATCCAACACTACCACAAGAGTAGTCATTGTCCGGCAACCAAACCCCAATAAAAATCTCCGACAGAAGCCTCCTCACGCGCCACCAGAAGCTCACGCGCCGACGCATACGCCCACTTCCGGCCATTTTTTGAAAAAGTCTCGTAAGTGGCCGGAAGTGGGCGTACGCGCCGGCGCCTACTGTCTCGTAATTCCGATCCTACCCCTACTGTTTTTGTTTCATTCCGACCACTTTGGCTTTTTTCCGTCAGCTACAGTAGATTCCGGCAGCTACAGTAATTCATTATTCTGTTTCAGCGTTTTCTTACTCTGTTTCAGTGGATTACAGTTGATTCTTTCTCTTATTTGGTATTCCCTCCGTTCCAATTTATGTGAACCTGTTTGATTGGGCACGGAGTTTAAGAACCTGTTTGATTGGGCACGGAGTTTAAGAAAAAATAAAGACTTCTAGAATTTGTGGTCCTAAACAAGTCAAAAAGGGGTCCAGAGTATTTGTGTGGTTATAAAAGCTTCTCACTGAGGGTAGAATTAGAAGTTTAAGCTAAATTATTTCTAAATTTAGAAAGGGATCATTCTTTTTGGAACGGATCAAAAAG
Organism: Nicotiana tabacum; assembly: GCF_000715075.1. NCBI lineage: Eukaryota > Viridiplantae > Streptophyta > Magnoliopsida > Solanales > Solanaceae > Nicotiana > Nicotiana tabacum. The sequence continues at coordinate 87,801,120 of NC_134083.1, forward strand.
GAAATAGGTTCACATAAACTGGAACAAAGGAAGTAATAATTTGCAACGATGTCTTTAAGATTTGATGTCTTTGGGATTTGATGTTCAAACTACTTAGCTGGGGCTTCATCTGTCGAGTTGTGGTGTAAAGGTCAAGGTGTTCAAGATCATCTAATCAAACAGTCTAGCGAATGAGATGAAAAGGCGATAGCACGTTGGGCAAAGATCGATGTTCAGTTATGTAGCATCATGTGGCGATCTATTGATTCCAAGTTGATGTGCTTGTTTCGTCCATTCCAGACATGTTATTTGGTTTGGGCAAAGGCCCGTACCTCATACATTAATAACATACCTCGCTTCTATGATGTGATATCGCGGATGACAAACTTAAAGAAGTAGGAACTAGATATGTCTACTTACTTGGGTCAAGTACAGGCAGTCATGGAGGAATTTGAGAAGATGCAAGTTTCTGCTAGTGTGGAAAAACAAGAGCAGCGACAGAAGATGTTTCTAGTTCTTACCCTCGTTGGACTTCCTAATGATCTTGATTCAGTACGCGACCAGATTTTGGCTTGTCCGACTGTCCCCACAGTTGATGAATTATTCTCTCGATTACTCTGCCTTGCTGCAGCACCAAGTCACCCGGTGATCTCATCACAAATACTTGATTCCTCTATTCTCGCATCACAGACAGTGGATGTTCGGGCGTCTCAAACTATGGAGAATAGACGAGGAGGAGGTCGTTTTGGAAGATCTAGACCCAAGTGTTCTTATTGTCACAAACTTGGACACAATCGTGAAATGTGTTATTCCTTACATGGTCGTCTACCCAAAAATGCTTACATTGCTCAGACCGAGACTACAGGTAACCAGGGATTTTCTTTATCTAAAGAAGAATATAATGAGCTCCTTCAGTATCGAGCAAGTAAACACACATCTCCACAAGTAGCCTCGGTTGCCCAGACTGATACTTCTGTTGCTGGTAATTTTTTTGCTTGTGTTTCCCAATCTAGTACTCTTGGACCATGGGTCATGGACTCAGGCGCTTCTAATCACATCTCTGGTAATAAATCACTTTGGTCGAATATTATATATTCACAGTCTATTCTCATTGTTACTTTAGCCAATGGATATCAAACTAAGGCAAAAGGAGTTGGACAAGCTAACCATTTGTCTTCTATCACCCTAGATTCAGTTCTTTATGTCCCTGATTGTCTTTTTAGTCTTGCATCTGTTAGTCGTTTGACTCGTGCCCTCCATTGACGTGAATCAGAAGGCCTTTCTACCTTAACTTGCTCAGTCCTTCCACAACATGTCTAGTTACAGATCCTCCAGACCTAATCCACAGACGTTTAGGACATCCGAGTTTATCCAAACTTCAGAATATGGTGCCTAGTTTATCTAGTTTGTCTACATTAGATTGTGAGTCGTGTCAGTTTGGGAAACATGCCTGAGCCTCCTTTCCACGTATTGTTGAGAGTCATGCAAAGTCTATTTTCTCCTTAGTTCATTCTGATATATGGGGTCATAGTAGAGTCAGTTCAACCTTGGAATTTCGTTATTTTGTTAGTTTTATTGATGATTACTCAAGATGTACTTGGCTTTTCTTAATGAAAGATCATTCTGAGTTATTCTTTATATTCCCGAGTTTTTGTGCTGAAATCAAAAACCAATTTGGTGTTTCTGTTCGCATTTCCTTGGAATTTCGTTATTTTGTTAGTTTTATTGATGATTACTCAAGATGTACTTGGCTTTTCTTAATGAAAGATCATTCTGAGTTATTCTTTATATTCCAGAGTTTTTGTGCTGAAATCAAAAACCAATTTGGTGTTTCTGTTCGCATTTTTCGTAGTGATAATGCCTTAGAATATTTATCTTCTCAGTTTTAGCAGTTTATGACTTCTCAAGGAATTATTCATCAGACATCTTGTCCTTATACCCCTCAGCAAAATGGGGTTGCAGAGAGAAAGAATAGGCACCTTATTGAGACTGCCCGCACACTTCTAATTGAATCTCGTGCTCCCTTGCGGTTTTGGGGCGATGCAGTTCTCACAGTTTGTTATTTGATTAATCGGATGCCTTCATCTCCCATCAAGGATCAGATTCCGCATTCAATATTGTTTCCCCGGTCAACCTTATACTCTCTTCCACCTCGTGTTTTTGGGAGCACGTGTTTTGTTCATAACTTAGCCCCGAGGAAAGATAAGTTAGCTCCTCGTGCTCTCAAGTGTGTCTTCCTTGGTTATTCTCGTGTTCAGAAGGGATATCGTTGTTATTCACCTGATCTTCGTAGGTATCTTATGTCAGCTGACGTCACATTTTTTTAGTCTAAACCTTTCTTTACTTCTGCTGACCACCATGATATATCTGAGGTCTTACCTATACCGATCTTTGAGGAGTTTACTATAGCTCCTCCTCCACCTTCGACCATAGAGGTTTCACCCATACCAACCGTTGAGGAGTCTAGTGTTGTTCCTCCTAGTTCCCCAGCCACAGAAACACCACTCTTGACTTATCATCGTCGTCTGCGCCCTACATCAGGCCCAACTGGTTCTCGTCCTGCACCTAACCCTGCTCCTACTGCGGACCCTGCTCCTAGTACACCGATTGCACTTCGGAAAGGTATACGGACCACACTTAACCCTAATCCTCATTATGTCGGTTTGAGTTATCATCGTATGTCATCTCCCCATTATGCTTTTATATCTTCTTTGTCCTCGATTTCCATCCTTAAGTCTAAAGGTGAAGCGTTGTCTCATCCAAGATGGCGAGAGGCTATGAGTGACGAGATGTCTGCTTTACATACAAGTGGTACTTGGGAGCTTGTTCCTTTTCCTTCAGGTAAATCTACTGTTGGGAGTCGTTGGGTTTATGCAGTCAAAGTTGGTCCCGATGGCCAGATTGATCGACTTAAGGCCTGTCTTGTTGCCAAAGGATATACTCAGATATTTGGGCTCGATTACAGTGATACCTTCTCTCTCATGGCTAAAGTTACATCAGCCCGCCTTTTTCTATCCATGGTTGCGGTTCGTCATTGGCCTCTCTATCAGTTGGACATTAAGAATGCCTTTCTTCACGGTGATCTTGAGGATGAAGTTTATATGGAGCAACCAACTGATTTTGTTGCTCAAGGGGAGTCTCATGGCTTTGTATGTCGCTTGCGTCGGTCACTTTATGGTCTAAAGCAGTCTCCTCGAGCCTGGTTTGGTAAGTTCAGCACGGTTATCCAGGAGTTTGGCATGACTCATAGTGAAGCTGATCACTCTGTGTTTTATCGGCACTTTACTTCAAGTCTCTGTATTTATCTGGTAGTCTATGTTGATGATATTGTTATTACTGGCAATGATCAGGATGGTATTACCAATCTAAAGCAGCATCTCTTCCAGCACTTCCAAACTAAGGATCTAGGCAGATTGAAGTACTTTCTAGGTATTGAGGTTGCTCAGTCTAGCTCAGGTATTCTTATTTCTCAAAGAAAATATGCTTTAGACATTCTTGAGGAGACAGGATGATAGGTTGCAGACCTATTGACACTCCGATGGATCTGAATTCTAAACTTCTGCCAGGACAGAGGGAGCCGCTTAGTGATCCTGCAAGCTATAGGCAGCTGGTTAGTAAATTAAATTATCTCACAGTGACTAGACCCGACATTTCTTATCTTGTGAGTGTTGTGAGTCAATTTATGAATTCTCTCTGTGATAGTCATTGGGATGCAGTTGTCTGCATTATTCGGTATATAAAATCGGCTCCAAGCAAAGGGTTATTGTTTGAGGATCGAGGTCGTGAGCAGATCGTTGGATACTCAGATGTTGATTGGGCAGGATCACCTTCTGATAGACGTTCTACGTCTGGATATTGTGTTTTAGTAGGAGGCAATTTGGTGTCTTGGAAGAGCAAGAAACAGAATGTAATTGATCGGTCTAGTACAGAAGCAGAATATCGAGCAATTGCTATGGCAACATGTGAGCTAGTCTGGACCAAACAATTGCTCAAGGAGTTGAAATTTGGTGAAATCAGTTGGATGGAACCTGTGTGCGATAATCAAGCTGCCCTTCATATTGCATCAAATCCGGTGTTCCATGAGAGAACTAAACACATTGAGATTGATTGTCACTTCGTCAGAGAAAAGATACTTTCAGGAGAGATTGCTACAAAGTTGTGAGATCGAATGATCAACTTGCAGATATTTTCACTAAGTCCCTCACTGGTCCTCGTATTGGTTATATATGTAACAAGCTCGGTATATATGATTTGTATGCACCGGCTTGAGGGGGAGTGTTAGTTTAGAGCTATGTACATAATATAGTCTTGTCCCACATTGGAATGGGAGTAATATGTCCTTGTAGTGTACAGCTAGCTATAAATAAGGACCTCTTGTATTGTATTCATCCATCCAATATCAATAACATATTTTCTATTCATCCATCCAATATCAATAACATATTTTCTCCCGTGCTTTCTCACAGAGTCACCAATATCTTCAGCCAGAAGCGAAGTAAACACATAGAGAGTCGACATATTCCAGATGCAAATATTCTAGAATACATCAAATGGAAGTCCTCCGCTTTAAAAAGAAGATGAGAGGAATGCAATTCATGGCATAGAAAAATGCAATTCATGGCATAGAAATTGTTTTCTACTAAGAGGGGAAGTTATGTAAGAGAATTAGCATTGCACTTACATACAGAAGAAGAGTGTTTTCTGACGTCAACACAACAATATCCACAAATGGAAGTCCACCCACTTTAACTCTGAAGATCAAAAATTGGCAGTCAAGACCAAAAAGTTGTAATATAGCTGGAGAAAACCAAAATATATAGTAAAACCTACCCGGGTCGAGTAACAACAACTGGTGCTGCAGCAACTGCTGGTATGCTCCAACTCATGTCAGGCTTAATATCATAGATAGTTTCAGTATTTATTTCGACAGTCTGAAGCCGCAGAGACAACAACCTTTTTTGCTCTTGGAGTAGAAAGCAAATAATGGGTGATGTATCATCATCAGTTGCTAGAAACACCTGAGAAAATTACTTGAGGTTCTAAACAGACAAGCACATATAAGGACACAAATATATGAAATCGTTCATGGAGATATGATTTTAAACTAGGACGTTAGATTCCTAATAATGTAGTTCACTGAGAGCAATGCCCCGTCAAGCAACAAAAGAATTTCTATTCCTTTCCCAATTACGAGGGTAGAGGGAGTAGCATGACATTCTTTTCATTAAAGCAACAAAAGAATCATCTATAATCAAACCTTACTAGCAGCTGTTTGGGAACCCTTTACTTGCCATATCCTCCGGAATGAAAAATGCTTTGTTAGCACCCCAACAGGAACATCAGGAAATCTAGAATTTCCCATTTCAATGTTAGAATTGATTTTTTCAACAACCCATAAAGAATGCTGAAGCTTAGCTGCAAAGTAAACCAGAGACAATGAATGCACTCTATTATAAGTCAACCAACAAAGAAAGGACAATCTAATAGTTAACTAAAAATAAAAGGAGAAACCTTGGTTGTATGACGCCATCAGGGGGACACAGTCTCCAGTCCAGATGGTCCTTTCATCAAATTCTTTAATAAAGTTTAATTTCCCCCTCTCCTCAATATAGGTAGGCTGTGATAATCAGAATCCAAAAGTACAATCAAATTCGAATCAAAAACTCTAGGGAGGAAAATTCTATCCCTTCAGCTGACAAATGGAAAATACAAGTGGATTACAGGAGTAATAAACTTAAACAGTCCTTAAATATTCCTATAGGAGTATTTTTATCCCTTATCTATACCACTGAATATAATAAAACTCTTATCTCTATAAAAGTAGATAACTTTCATCTAACCTTAACAGGGTCTGTAAAACCAACAGTCAAACACTCAAACTGAGTCAAAAATAACAGAATTGTCCAACTATCAAAGCCCAGTTAAATATTCTGTTAGTGAGTCACATGGATGTCACGTGACTCTCCACCATCTCCCAAATTAATCCCATCAGGCCCCTTTTCTCGTTTGCTTCGCACCTGTCGACTCCCTTTCTCCCTAAATCCCTTGAAATCAACCATTTAACTTGATAATGATTTTCAAAAAACTAGCTTAAGGTTCTATTTCTAAAGTCTCGGTAAGTGCCAGATTAAATAGAAGGAAATGTTATTTACTTATGTAGTTTATGTTTACGGCAATATTGTAGTGATAATGGAAGCATTAGTGACATAAGTTATACAGTGACACTAAATGAGAGCTTAGCGATGAATTTTCTCATAAAGAACAGGGTAAGGCAAGTTTAGATAATCAACTTTCCCCGGTTTGACCGTCGCCGATTTTGAACCAGCTGGATGAACAACAATCCTACAAGAAGGTATTGAGCGTGTCCTCATTGGGGTAAGCCTATCAGTTTAAAGCTTTTCTTTTAAGGTGTCAAAGAAAGAAGGAGAAGAGACAAGTTCTACACCTGATATGCAATTTTTAGTGCGGGTAGTCTTAGAAGGAGCAAGCAGATTGTAGTATAAATAGTGTGGAGAACTTTAAATAGTCTTAGAAGGAGCAACCTGAAATGCAATTTTTCTTCTTCATGTTTAGTTTAATAGTTGCCGTAACTTTTGGGAACTTACAGTTAGTTTTACAAACCGCGTTAAGGGTTAGACTAAAGCTGACCACTTTTATAACGATAAGGGAAGTTTTATATTCAGCAGTATAGATAAGGGATAAAAATACTCCTATAGGGATACTTACGGGACTATCTAAGTTTATTTCTCTAGATAACAATATAATATTACCAAAGCCCAAGATCAGAAAGAGAAAAGGAATAGACAGTAAAACAAAATAATAGAGACAGAGGGGAGGCAGAGAAAGCATCATGTATACCTGAGGTTCTTCCAATGGATCCTTTAATATCAGATGTGAGGACATTGAAGACCCATCTCCCCTGACAGTAAAATCTAGACCATGTACAGCAGTACAATTCTGAAGGTTAACGTCCCTTTTTGAACGAAATGTATCACGAACACTTAATAATGGGCTCAAAGACAAAAATGGGATATGCGCTGGCGAGCTCCCTTCAGGTGCCTGTTGGAGCAGTAAACCATATGGAAGAGGCCATATGGAGGTGATGCTACGAGAAAGAGGAACGGATGTTACTTCACCTACAAGGCAAACCGCTCAGCAATTTTAACATCTTCTCTAAACAACCAATTGTAATGGCAAAACAGCAAGAACTCACTTGGACAAAAAGAGGAAAATTCAAATACTAAAAAGGTTGCCATGGGTCAGGTAATTGAAAAATTTTAAAGGATGAAAATAAATACACTTGGTCTCCTCTTTACTCAGCAACTCTTTAACTGTGAAAAGAGCCTAATTCGGAGCCCCAGAGCCTCCCATTACCAATTTACCACAAAATTAAAATCAAACCAGAAAAACTTATCGACACAATTTAGAGAAGAAAACTAATTTCTTTGCCAACAATAGTTCAAATATCAACTAAAAACCAAATCTGCCCCTCTGCTGCACTAAACTCCAGTTCCACTTACAGTTCTGAACAACTTTATGTTTAATCATTTTAACACATCCCAAAGAGACGGTTGCAAGGGATCCGACACTAGTTTGCTTCACTACTCTACAATTATTACCCATAAAAGAAAAGGCAGACTTATCAACTCCAATCACAAAATCTCGCACTGGTACACATTTAAAAGCGTACGTGGTATTTGAACATGATGAGAACTCCAAATGTCAACCAATTCCTTCACTAAAACACATCAGTAAATTCTCTTATCGACTCTAGTTGTTCAATAAATGTCAAATTATTGATTTTTTCAAATCCTAAGTTCTATGGATTTTCCTTAACTAGAAAGAAAAAATAAAAAAAATAAACAATAGGAACTAAAATAAGTAAAGTTGATCTAATGTTTTCCGCGGGACAAGTAAATCAACTTCATTTTTATTTTATTGGGGACAAGTAAATCAACTTGATTATTGAAAGAAATTCTTTATATACAGTGAGACATGTGGAATAAAGCTCAATGTAAAATAGAATATGCAGCAGGAAAACTGGTTAAATCACCTGATGTGTCATAAATTGTCAAACTATCACTCTGTAGTATGCACAGAACAGCTTCTGAAGTATAGCCCATACGGCACCAGCATGCCTAAAACATCATTAAAAGTTGATTAAACATCCACCTAGAGAATATGAAAGTGAACAGCAAATGATTAAAAATAGTAATGATCATGAAAATCATAAATCAAGTTCCATTTATGTGAGATATGCCATAAGCTAAGCACGACACCAAGTGGATGTGGGGAGGACTAACAGACCAAGAATAAAATTAGACAATTCCACAAGACATGTAAATTTATGTGAAACCACATATTGGCCATATAAGTGACCTGCAAATGTTGTTACAAACCAAACCACACAGGTTCATCTCAATAGTCTAAGCAAGTCAGTTATTTGCATATTTATTGAGCAGTAAAAATGCATCTAAAGTAAGAATATAAATAGTTGCAGATGAAATAGAACAATTTCATTCACATGGCTCGAATTTTATTTCAATCAAGCCAGCCACGACTTGAGCTGGTTTTGCAGATTCACCAAGCGACCAATGTTATTTAGGCTCGCCTGAGACACTATTAACTTTTGAAGCTAGGTGAAACCCAAGTTGGACGTTTCGCTTTGCTTAGGTGCTCTTTATCACAAAGTCATGTGCCTCGTCACCCTAAACTCGTCTTTAAGAGGGTGGCAACTAAACAATAAGATGGTTCTTTTACATGATCGATGTGATTTTTACTTCATATAATTCACTGGGTTACACTAGGTTTGTTGTTGTTGTTGTATATTTCAGCTGATTATCAGCTTTTTTCCGATTCTTTTGTTCTACTAAGAAATGTTTGTGTTTATAGTAACTTTTTCCTTGCAGTAGATACATATTTTTAATTTTTCATCATTAGCACATTTCTTGATTGCCCGTGCTTTTTTGTAATTTGCGCTTGAAGCCCAACAGACCCTGGCGCTTTTCTAAACTTTTTGCCTTTGACAACTCTGCAAGCTACAAATCATGGAAAATGGATCGATCATGAAAGAGACAAGAATGATAAATGAGACTAGGTATACCTATTTCAGTTCTAAAATTTAACAGTACATCGCATTTCCATGATTTCATAGAAGGAAAAAAAGACATCAAGCAACGAAAGCATACAAAAAACTTACATAAACTCAACAAGGCAATACAATAAGCAAAACCTTTATATGAATGCTGAGTCAATCATTTGTAAATCATATTCTTAGCTAGGTACATGTGTATGCTTAGTGGTAGAGTCAGTAGCGGAGCCCGGCATTCTGGCAAGGGATTCAAAAAAGTACAAGAATATCACTCAGGAGATTTGAATCTGCAACCTAAAGTAATTTAAAATCCCATTTACCACTATATTAGAAGCTGCACTTACGTTAAGGGGATTGAAAAGCTTAGATATACACAAAAAGAACTGTTTTACCCTATTTGCGCAAGTTTTTATGATTGCAGAGTTACCTTTATTACTGTGGAGGGTGATGTGAACCTCTTATAGACTCGCGAGCCTATGCTCCATATTATCCTGTAATCATGTGACAAATAACAAATAAAGCCAAGTTACATCTTGATTTTCACAAAACAAAAAATTTGGAACTTTATTTCTTAGTTGCAATTTAGTAAACTTAAACAGCAACTAAAGAAAGAAGGCTAACAAATTTGCAACTATGAATTGAAAGAGCAAAACATTAGAAGTCCTTAAGGGATAATTTCTTAATCAAAATACCTATTCCCTCTAATGAAGAGCTCATGATCGCTCCGGTCACTTGAGGGCGACGGCAAATCGACATCATCAGCTTCATCTCTTTGTTTGGTCACTTCTGGACTGAACAGGAAGTAACGATAATCCTCCACACAATTATCGGAGGGTTTCCCGTCAAGAGCTTCGGCAATCAAGCCAAAGGGCTTGAACTCACCGAGAACAGTAAGTTCACGAGCACCAATTGACATCTTCGGAGCCGAAAGGCGTTGGGAATGAGGGGGAGTGTATTCTCTCCCGCTCTCTCCCGCTCTTTTTTTGCTGTTTCTTTGTTTTGAAGTGGGAGTGACTGACTAGCTATCTGACTCATAAACCCTAACCCCTGCGCACTGAATGGCGCCCTTTTTTTTTTTTAAGCCAAGGTTGGATTCGAACAAAACTATTAAGAAATGAGCAAAATAGAATAATGGAGACAAAATATATACAGGAGGAGAATGTAGAAATTATTTTATTTAAGTGTGTTTTTTGTGTATTCTTCTATGGGCAAAGAATATCATATTTATAGTATACACGATCCATTCAAAACTCACTAGATACATCATAGGAATTAATAGGTACATCTATCCAAGTAGTATATTATATAGAATGTATGGATGGATCAAATGAGCATCCATATACATTCACTTTATTTATAACACTCTCCGTTGGATGTTCATTTGAAAGATAACGTGACTCGTTAAAACCTTACTAGGAACAACCCAGTGGAAAACGCCTAGTGAAGGAAAAAGAGTACACACATCTTGTAATACGCATTGAGTGCTGTCTCATTAAAAACCTTACCAGGAAAACTCAATTGGGACAAAACTTTGGTTAAGGGAAAAATAGTACAGTGCGTATTATACTCCCCTTGATGAAAACTTTATTTGATATCTCGAAGACAATGTGTCACGACCCAAAATCCACTAAAGGTCGTGATTGCGCCTAATATCGTCGTCAGGCCAGCCAACGGTGATTGATCAACTTAATTACCCAAATCATTATTTTTATTAATTAAATAGTATGAAATAGAATTTACACAACTACATTAATGAACAACCCGCAGAGACCCCCAAAACCCGGTGTCACAAGTGCACGAGCATTTTCTAAGGAGTACAATAATAATACAACATTTATCCCGGATGTAATAAGACAGAATAAAATAATTAGTACAATGGAGACTCGATGGACTGCGATGCGTAGCTTGGAATGCAGCTCACGTGAAATCTCCTCAACACGTGCGCCTACGCGCCAAGGTGATCATCAATGAACATGTCAGATCCTGCACATTTAGTACAAAAGTACATCATGGGTACGTAAATCAACGCATACCCAGTAAGTATCTAGCCTAACCCTGGGGAAGTAGTGACGAGGGGTCGACATCGACACTTACTAAAGGTCCAATAAAGCAATATAATAAAACATAAGTAGATATGAGGCATACGACAATGATGGGGTAAATCTGTAAGTTACATAATCTTCCAATTTCTTTTTTCGAAGCATAAATTTCTAAATCTTATATTCTACCTTAACAACTCGAAAAAATGTCAAGTGTCATTATCAAATAAGTAAGGAATACCATATAAAATGTTGGGCATAAGTGAAAAGTTTAGCTCGTGAATATTCGATCTACTAGCGATATAACGCACGATTCTGCCAAGATTGTTCGGCCCGATCCAGAATAATGTGTACACTGCTGAGGGTCTAGCGGCACGAACCATAGATGCATCTATAACTGCCGAGGTATTTGGCCCGCTCCACAAGAAAAGGAAGGAAGTTACCGAATTACGAGATACGTGTTTACAATACAGCACATGAGTATAAAATGGATATAATCTTTACCATTTCTCAAATAACTCGCCCAAAACTCAAAGTGTTAAGGCTTGGCCTAGTGTGCATATATTTATTTCTATATCGATTTCAGTTATAACTTCAATTAATTAAACCCGCAGAGTGAGTTCAAGTAATTCAAATATTACATGATAGGATCCTAAGTCTATCCGGACATAAAGATGCTTTAGCTACGTACGGACTCTCGTCACCTCGTGCATACGTAGCACCCACAACTAGTTGCACATAATAATAAATATCACCCAGGGGTAGTTCCCCCTCACAAGGTTAGACATGAGACTTACTTCGCTCCGAAGTTTTATAACCGGCTCCAAAGCCTCTCTAACACCTCAAACCGATGCCCGTCGATCCAAAACTAGTCAAATAAGGTGCAAACCCGTCAAAATATACTCTAATACCCATAATTAATCAATTTAAACAAATTTTCAACTCTAGTCGAAAAGTCGATAAAGTTAACCATCAGGCCCACGTGCCCGGATGCCGAAAACTTTCGAAGATAAACCTTACCCATAACACTACTAACTCAAATATATAATTTATTCTTAATTCCATTTCCAAATTGTGGTCAAAATCTAAAATTATCAATTATAGGTCTTCTACCAAAATCCCACATTTTCCCTAAATTTTACTCCTTAAATCCACATATAAACCTTACATTTAGCTCACAACAAGTGGAAAATTACTTACCTTGTGTTACATGATGGAAATTTCTCAAAATCGCCCAAGAATCGAGCTCCAAAAATCCCAAATAAAAATGACTAAAAGACCAAGTCTGATCCCCTTATGTTATACCAGTTTCCGCTTCTGCGGACATATTTGCGCATATGCGGCCTCGATTTTGCGAGCCAAATGCGCATCTGCAGAGTACAATACACAGCTGAGACCTCGCATATGCAGAAGCAATTTTGCTTCTGCGCAGGTGCTTATGCGATGGCCAATCGTGCATCTGCGGACCAGCCGCTTTTGCATCTTCATTTCTCGCTTCTACGATTCCGTATGTGCAGAAATTTATTCGCACCTGCGACCACTGCCTTGAACCTACCCATTTTGCTTCTGTGAGCTCGACCTCGCTTCTGTGACCAAGACATCGCAGAAAGCGATCACACCAGTTGCTGCCCAGCTTCAGCATTTCTTAAGTCCAAAAATCAATCTGTTAACCATCCGGAATTCACCCGGGGCTCTCGGGACCTTAATCAAATACACCAACATGTCCAAAATACAATACGAACTTAGTCGAGCTTTCAAATCACATCAAACAACGCTAAAACCACGAATCGCACCTCAATCCAAGCTTAATAAACTTTAGAATTTCAAACTTCTACATTCAACGCCGAAACCTATCAAATCAAGTTCGATTGACCTTAAATTTTGCACACAAGTAATAATTGATATTACGGACCTACTCCCACTTCCGGAATCGGAATCTGACCCTGATATCAAAAGGTCCACTCCCGGTCAAACTTCCCAAAATCATCTAATTTCCAACTTTCGCCAATTAACGCCAAAATGACATACGGACCTCTAAATTGACATTCGGGCACGCTCCTAAGACCAAAATCATCATATGAACATGTTGGAACCTTCAAATTTTGATTCCAAAGTTGTTTACTCAAAAGTCAAATCTCAGTGAATTCTTCTAACTTAAAGCTTCCGAAATTAGAATTTTCTTTCCAAATCAACTTCGACCTTCCTGAAATTTAATTCCGACCACACGTACAAGTCATAATACCCTAAGTGAATCTACTCAAGACCTCAAACCGCCGAACGACGTGCTAGAGCTCAAAATGACTGATCTGGTCGTTACACGATGCATTCCAATTTTATGTCTTAGCTTCTCAAATGTTGATGTTGGAAACACCTTAGTGAATAAATCTGCCAGATTATCAATTGAACGGAATTTTTGAACATCTATCTCACCATTTTGTTTAAGATCATGCGTGAAAAAGAACTTTGGTGAAATGTCTTTTGTTCTGTCTCCTTTGATATATCCTCCTTTTTGTTGAGCTATGCAAGCAGCATTATCTTATCTTCATACAATATTATTGGAACCTTTGTCATTAAAGAAAGACCACACATTTGTTGAATGTGTTGAGTCACCGATCTCAACCATACACATTCTTGACTAGCTTCATGAATAGCTATTACCTCTACATGATTGGAATATGTAGCAGCTAAAGTTTGTTTTGTTGAATACCATGAAATAATTATACCTCCACAAGTAAATAGATAGCATGTTTGAGATCGGGTTTATGTGGGTCGGACAAATAACTTACATCTGCGTAATCAATCATTTGTGAATCGGATTCATAAGAATCCCATATCAATAGTCTCTTGGAGGTATCTAAAAATATGATTAACACCATTCCAGTGTCTTGTTGTTGGAAAGGAACTAAATCTTACTAATAAACTTACTGCAAAAGTTATATCTGGTCGAGTATTATTTGCAAGATACATTAGTGCTCCAATTGCACTAAGATATGGAGTTTCATAACCAAGAAGCTCTCCATCATTTTATGAGGTCGGAATGGATCTTTATTTATATCGAGTGATCTCACAACTATCGGGGTACTAAATAGATGTGCTTTATCCATATAAAAACGCTTTACGATCTTTTGAGTTGATTGATGGACAAAAAATCCATCTTTCACATGCTCAATTTGTAGACCAAGACAAATTTTTGTATTTCCAAGATCTTTCATTTCAAACTCTTTCTTCTGTCTATTGCTTTTGGAAGTTCCGCGTGAGTTCCAATGATATTTAGATCATCAACAAATACAGTGATTATAACAAATTCAGATCCGGACCTTTTTATAAATACACAAGGACAAATTGGATCATTCTTATACCCTTCTTTAGCAAATACTTACTCACGCGATTATGCCATATTCGCCCTGATTGTTTCAATCCGTATAAGGCTTTTTGAAGCTTTATTGAACAAGTTTTCCGAAAACTTTTATAAGATTCAGGCAATTTAAACCCTTCAGGGATTTTCATATAAATTTCGTTGTCTAATGTGCCATACAAATAGGATGTGACAACATCCATCAGACGCACATCAAGTTTTTCATGGACTGCCAGATTTATAAGATACATAAAGATGATTGCATCCACCACAGGAGAATATGTCTCCATATAATCAATGTCAGTCCTTTGCAAAAATTCTTGTGCCACAAATCATGCTTTATATATAACGACTTCATTTTTATCATTTCGTTTTGCACACAAAAATCCATTTGTATCACACTGGCTTTATTCCTTCAGGTGTTCAAGCTTTACGTCCGGATACTTCACGTTTTTTAAGCGAAGTTAATTCTGCCTAGATAATGTCTTTCCATTTTGGCCAATCATTTCTCTGTTTACATTCATCAACAAATCTTGGTTCAATATCCTCATCTTATTGCATTATTTTAACAGCAACATTATAAGCAAAAACGTTGTCGACAATAATATTATTTTAGTTCCACCTCTTTCCCGTAGAGACATAATGTCACGACCCCAAAATCAACCGTCGTGATGGCGCCTATCGTGGAACTAGGCAAGCCAACTATTCAACCAGGTCACCAAGTAAAAACTTTGAAAATAAAACAGAAGCAGTTAATAATTTAAGAAACCATTTAAAAACCGAAATATAACCACAATGCAATACGAATCCCTCCCAAAAATCGGGATGTCACCGAGTACATGAGCATCTATGTCAGAATACGGTCTAGTACAATATCTAAGGAGTAAAAACTGAAGTACATATAAAGATAATGAGGGAGAGTCAAGGCTTGCGAACACCATGCAGCTACCTCGATAGTCTCCGAGATCCTATCTCCTCAATCAGCAACCGCCGTAACCGGAAGTACATGGATCTGCACACGAGGTACAGGGTATAGCGTGAGTACAACCAACTCAGTAAGTAACAAACCCCAAAATGTGGGCTGAAAGTAGTGACGAACTCAACCGACACAACTCAATACAGAAAATAACGGTGCAGAAATGTAGACATGCTTTCAAGTTCGATAGATATCTTAAAAGAGTAAAATGGATCAATATGAATGATATGAAAAATATAACTCCTTTACCTCTACCATGCCAATGCACATGCTGTATATGATGCACCCATCTAACAACCTCATGTGCTCACACTCTCAACTTCTCAATCACTCGGTACTGTATATGGCCCAAACGGCCCAGGAAAAATCAATCCCGAAATATATACATCACTGACCATCAGTCACCAAGTACCGAGCAGGGCAAATCCAGCCCGTGGAGAAGATCTATCTCCAGTTATAAAATGCTCCGGACAAGATCCATGTCAATGGAAGATCCATCCCTCAATAATATCAACCGCGCTCACTCGGGTGTGTGCAGACTTCAGAGGGGCTCCTTCAACCCAAGCGCTATCATAAATCAGTATAACCGCTACGGCGTGCAGCCCGATCATATAAATGTCACTCATAATCAGGTCCTCAGTCTCACTCAATCATCAATCTCTCCAGTCTCTCTCTCACGGGCTCACAATGTCATGATACTAACCCGAAAAAAATGATATGATGTATCAATAATTAATAACAGAGACTGAGATATGATATGAAATGAATGAATATGACTGAGTACGAAATATCAATGAAATCAGTAAGACAACAACAAGAAACGACCACTATGGGTTCCGACAGTATCGACATAAAGCCTAAACATGATATCTATCATGAGTGACAACTCAATTACTTTATCACATGATGAAAACACACATATCAACAAGATAGAACCACTAGACAGTGCCGTGGAATCTACCAGGTCACAATTCTCACTGTGCACGCCCGCACACCCGTCACTTGGCATGTGCGTCACCTCAATACCAATCACATAACACATAATTCGGGGTTTCGAACCCTCAAAACCAAGTTTGAAAGTGTTACTTACCTCAATCCGGGCTAAACTCTACTCCAAAATGCCTTTGTCCCTCAAATCGGTCTCCAAACGTCTCGAATCTAGCCACAAGCAGTACAATACAATCAACATAGGCTAAAGGAATCAATTTCACAAGAAAAATACGAAATTATAGCCAAAATACGAAATCAGCCCAAACCCGACCCCGGGCCCACGTCTCGAAACCCAACAAAAGTCACAAAATCCGAAAGCCCATTCACTCACGAGTCTAACCATACCAAATTTACCAAACTCCGACATCAAATGGTCATTCAAATCCTCAAAAATCAACTCTTCAAATCCCTAGCCTCAAACCCCCAAATTACACCTAAAAAACACACTATCTAGGTGGAAAACTAGTGGGGAAACATAATTATTGAAGAAAATGGACACAAGGATCTTACCTCAAGAATTCCACTTGAAAAACCCTCTCATAATCTCCAAAATCCGAGCTCAAAATGATGAAATGAAGCCAAAATCATGAAGTCTCGCATTTATAGACTCTGCCCAGTCCTTCTGCACCTGCGACAACTTGGTCGCTTCTGCGGTCTCGCAGGTGTGCCAACCGCATGTGCGCAACAAACTCGTACCTGCGCCATTCTCCGCATCTGCACCCAACGTGCGCTCCTGTGCAAACCGCTTCTGTGCGTGAATGGCCGCATCTGCGGCCTCTGACCAAAGCATCCCTGGCCGCTTCTGCGGTCTCTTTTCTCACTTTTGCGAGCTCCCATGCGCTCTTCAATCCGTATATTCGATCACACCAGCAGCCCTCAAACTTCAGCAGTTCTTCAACTTCAAATCTTGAACCGTTAATCACCCGAAATCAATCCAAGGCCCCTGGGACCTCAACCAAACACACCAACACGTCTTAAAACATCATACGAACTTAGTCGAATCTTCAAATCACCTCTAACAACATCAAAAACTCTAATTACACACGGATTCAAGCCTAATGAACTTCGAAATTTCTAAATTCTATAAACGACGCCGAAACCTATCAAATCACGTCCGGTTGATTTCAAATTTTGCACACAAGTCACAAATGACCCCACGAACCTACTACAACTTCCAGAATCGGAATCCGACCTCGATATCAAAAAGTCAACCCCCCGGTCAAACTTCCCAAAAATTCGACTTTCGCCATTTGAAGCCTAATTCTACTCCCGACCTCCAAATCACAATCTGAATATGCTCCTAAGTCTAGAATCACCCAACGGAGCTAACGGAACCATCAAAATTTCGATCCGAGGTCGTTTACACATAAGTCGATATCCGGTCGATTTTTCCACCTTAAGATTTCAATTAAGAGACTAAGTGTCTCAATTCACTCTGAATTCACTCCGGAGCGAAACCAACTAACCCGATAAGTCATATAATAGCCATAAAACACAAATGTAGCAGTAAATAGGGGAACAGGGCCACAACTCTCGAAATGACCGGCCAGGTCATTACACATAACTTATTGAGATCTCTTCATTCCTAATTATTTTCAAGTACCTGGACCTCCTTTGAGGTCTTATCATTTGTTATGTCACGAGGCTCTTTTTGAGCAATTGCCTCCATATTATGATCTCCTAGATCATTTTCTCCTTTTCACTTTCGAGGATTTTTATCTTTGGAACCAATTGGTCTACCACGTTTCAAGTGTGGCTTAGACTCATTTGCATTTATAGATTGTCCAGCCGGGACATCAATTCGAATATGAGCATTAGCAGTTGGAATATGTGACTTAGTCACCCTTGGTAGGTCAGTTAATGCATCTGGAAGTTGATTTATAATATTTTGCAAATAAATTATCTTTTGAACCTCGTGTTCACGTTGATTTGTTCGAGGATCTAAATGAGATAGTGATAATGCATTCCAATCTATCTCTTTTTTCAATTGCTTATTTTCTCCCCCCAATGTTGGTTTACCGATTCATCAAAATGGCAACCAGCAAATCTTGTCGTAAATAAATCTCCAATCATAGCATCCAAATATTTTATAATAGAAGGAGATTCATACCCAACATATCCAATCTTCTTTGGGGACCCAACTTTGTGTGTTGTGGTGGAGAAATTGAAACATAAATCGCATATCCAAATATTCTAAGATGGGAAATATTTGGCTCCTGGCCAAAAGCTAATTGTAATGAGGAGACTTTATAATAACTTGTGGGCCTGATCCGCACAAGAGCTGTTGCATGCAAAATAGCATGACCCCATACCGAAATGGGAAGTTTTGTTCTTATAAGCTTTGGTCTAGCAATTAATTTGAGGCTTTTGATTAATGATTCCGCTAGATCATTTTGAGTATGAACATGAGCAACTAGATGCTCAATTGTTATCCCAGTTGATATACAATAATCATTAAAAGCCCGGGATGTAAATTCACCAGCATTATCAAGACGAAGTGTCTTAATTGCATAATCTGGAAATTGTGCTCTTAATCTTATTAATTGAGCCAGTAACCTCGCAAAGAGCAATTTGCGGGTTGATATATAACAAGCACACATGTGACCATCTTGTAGATGCATCTATCAGAATCATATAATATTTGAATGGTCCACATGTAGGGTGTATGGCCCCACATATATCACCCTGTATACATTCAAAAAATGCAGGAGATTCAACTCCAACTTTAATTATTGATGGTCTGATAATCAGTTTGCCTTAAGAACATGCAACACAAGAGAATTCTTTAGTTTGAAGAATCTTTTGATTCTTTAGTGAATGACCATGTGAATTCTCAATTATTTTGCGCATCATATTATAATCGGGATGGCCCAACCGGTCATGCCAAATAATAAAATCAGTAGTAAACCCTTTGTTTACTAAGGTATGTGATTCGACCACACTAATACTAGTGTAGTATAATTTGGAGGAAAATACGAAAAGGTTTTCAAGCACATACTCCTTTCCCGTTTTTATTATAGTAATATAAAGGTATTCAACCTTTCCTTCATTAGTGGTCTCAATATGATAGCCATTTTGGCGAATATCTTTAAAACTCAACAAGTTTCTTTGAGACATACTACAATATAATACATAATTAACAGTCAATATAGTTCCTCCTGGTAGTAATACAGTCGCTCTTCCAGAGCCCTCAATTAATTTTGTACTACCAGATATTGTTATGATAGTGGCTTCTTAATAATTAAATAAGAGAAATATCTCTTATCTTTTAATATGGTGTGCGTCGTAGCACTATCAAGAAGGCATATTTCTTCTTTATTATTCATACGGCCAACTGAAGACTGGAAGTTTTCATATTCTTCATAAAGAAAAAAATACATCATAAGTAATATTGAAAAATTTAAGAACAAAAGAAACTACATTTAGGAAAGTAAATACTGACAATATAAAATTTTTTATTCAAAATATGAACTTCATTAAAAAATATTTATTCTTATAATTTTTTCCAATAATAAATCTTCAGATATGATGCTCAAAGAAGTCTCCAACATCTAAATGAGTAATATCTGCAAGGCCTTCAAAATATCATCTTTATAGGCAAGGTTTGCTTCAACTTTATCATGATTATTCATAAGGCCCGCCTCAACATCATTTTAAAAAGTCAAGTGAGTCTCAATATTATTTTGTTTCCCTTTTATATAGGACTGATAAAGCTTGACAAAATATTTAGGCGTACGACAAATTCGTGTCCAATGATTTTCATACCACATCAGCGACAAATATTACCTTTGCCTTTTGAAGGATTATTCTGAGAACCCTTATTGTTCTCTTGTGTATAACCACCACCACGATGGCGATTATTATTTCGTCCCTTACCACGCCCACGTATATTCATACGACCACGATAATTATTTTGTCTTCTTTCAGACTTTGGATCTATCGCTACCACATTCGCTTCTGGAATGGAGCTGATCCAGTGGGGCGGGCTTCATGATTTTTCATTACAAGGACATTATGTTGTTTAGCTACCAAAAGGCATGAAATTAACTCAGAATATTTCTTAAAGCCATTTTCACAATATTGTTGCTGTAACAATATATTTGAGGCATAAAAAATGGAAAGAGTCTTTTCCAACATGTCCTCATCATTCATAGGTTCCCTACATAATTTTAGTTATTTTATATACAACAGAATTATATTCACTTATGGTCTTATAATCTTGTAGCCGTAAGTGAATCCACTCACGAAGAGCTCTTGGCAATACCGTGGCCTTTAAGTGGTCATATCGTTCCTTCAAACTAGTCCATAATTGAAATGAAACTTTCAAGGTTAAATATTCACTTTTTAACCCTTCATCGAGATGCCGGCGAAGGACAATCATGGCTTTCGCCTTATCCTGACTTGATACTTCATTTCCTTCTTTAATAGTGTCACCAAGTCCTTTAGCATCAAGGTGAATTTCAGCATCAAGTACCCATAGCAAATAGTTATTCCCAGAGATGGCAAGTGCAACAAATTCAAGCTTTGACAAGTTCGACATAGTAAAAATATAACGATCTGGCCGGTCGTTTTGAGGATTTGAACCCCGATCCCCTAATATCTGCTTTCCCCATATTTGTTTCTACTTTTGGGATTTTCCGGAGTGTTTGGTTATGGAATTCGGGGAGTTTTGGGACACTTAGTCCCTAGTTGTGAGTTTAAGCCTTAGAATTTGGACCGTAGTCGGAACTGTGTAAAGACGGATCCGGAATGGAATTTCGTCGACTCCATTAGCTCCGTTGAGTGATTTTGGGGTTATGAGTGCATCCGGAATATGTTTTAGAGGTTTGTAGTAGATTTAGGCTTGAATTGGCAAAAAATAGTTTTTCGATGATTTCGGCCGATAGTGAAAATTTTGATGTCCAGCTCGGAATGGAATTCCGAAAGTGTTTGTAGGTTCGTAATGTCATTTGTGACCTGTGTGTAAAATTTGAGGTCATTCGGACTAGATTTGATGTAGTTCGGCGTCCTTTGTAGAATTTGGAAAATTTTAAATTCTTAGGCTTGAATCCGTGCTTAATTCATGATTTTGGTGTTGTTCGACGTAGTTTAAAGGCTCGACTAAGTTCGTACGGTGTTTTAGGATTGTTTGGTATGTTTGGTTGAGGTCCCGGGGGCCTCGGGTGTGTTTCAGATGCTTAACGGAATGAATTTGGACTTAGGAAAAATTTGGTGGTTATGCTGTAATCGCACCTGCGCAAGGCTGCCCACAAGTGCGAGAAAATCCGCACAGAAGCGGAGTTGGGTGGATTGGTCAGGGGTCGCAGGTGCGTGGGAAAAGGCCGCATCTGCGATGCCCGCAAATGCGCAAGACTGTTTGCAAGTGCGCAAGTTACGCAGAAGCGGAGGGGATTTTCGTAGGCGCGCACGTGCAGGTGCAGCCCTTTCGTCGCAGGTGCGAAGGCAGAGAAGGGCAAGTGAATTGCGCAGATGCTCACTTTTTCCGCACAAGCACACCCGCAGGTGCGACCCCAGGTTCCGCAGGTGCGAAAATACCTGGGCAGTGGTTAAAACCGAAGGGTTTCGCGATTTTTATCATTTTTGACTTTGCAAACTCGGTTTAGGGCGATTTTTGAGAGCATTTTCGAGGCATTTCTTGAGGTAAGTCCCTTGTGCTTATTTTTTATCAATAATCTTGCCTTGCCATATATTTTTTCACCTAGTTAGTGTGTATTTAAGGTGGAAATTGGAAGTTGAAGGCTAGGGATTTGGAAGTTTGATTTGTGGATTTGGAGGACCATTTGGTGTCAGATTTTAGTAAATTTGATATGGTTAGACTCGTGAGTGAATGAGTATTCAAAATTTGTAATTTTTACCCGGTTCCGAGACGTGAGCCCGGGGAGACTTTTTTTGGACGTTTTTCCTAATTTCACGCTTTAGCTTCGAATTAATTAGCTAAATTAGTTACTTGTAGTTATATTTATATTATGCAATTTATTTGAATAGATTCGGGCCATTTGGAGTCGGATACTCGTGGCAAGAATGTGTTATCGAGGTGATTTGAGCGGTTCGAGGTAAGTGGCTTGTCTAATCTTGTATTGGAGACTTTCCTTTAAGATGTTTGATATTAATTGATGTGTGAGCGCCGTGTACGTGAGGTGACGAGTACGTACACGAGCTATTATTGCAAAAATCCCGTTTTTCCTTCTAAATTATAAAGTGTTTTTTTCTTATTAAATTGCACTAATACGTTTAATTGTTAAATTTAGACTAGAGAAGCATGCTTACGTGTTTTAACTGCCTATTTGACATTCTGTGTGCCATGCTTAGTTAAGTCCCTACTTTCCTTATATGTGTTCAGTATAAACTGTATAGCTCGATGCCATACCTGCCATTTTATCTTGCGTTGTATATTTAAATTGGGACTACAGACGTATTCCGGGAGATCTCCCTGTACTGCATATTTACTTTGGAACTACGGACGTATTCCGGGAGATCCCCCAGCACTGTATATTTACTTTGGGACTACAGACGTATTTCGGGAGATCCCCAGCACTGCATATTTACTTTGGGACTACGGATGTATTCCGAGAGATCCCCCTGTACTGCATATTCATTTGGAACTACGGGACTGTATCCCGGGAGATTCCCCACTGTGTTTACCTTGTTCTGAGTTGAGGACTCCCTTGACTGTTAACTTTTCGAGAATTTCTTTAACTGTGTTACCGTAAATTTTACTTATACCTTTTACTGTTTAATTTATTATATTTACTCCGATAGGGCCTTGACCTGACCTCGTCACTACTTGATCGAGGTTAGACTTGGCACTTACTGGGTACCATTGTGGTGTACTCATGCCCTTTCCTGCATATGTTTTCGTGTGCAGATCCAGGTACGAGCTATCAACCTTGGGGTTAGTGCGTGCTGCTGATTCTAGGAGACTTCAAGGTACTTCTGCTTGCGTCCGCAGATCTTCGGAGTCCCCTTCTACTCCCTCGCCTAGAGACTTTCTTTATTATCTTCAGACTTTTGTATAGAGCTACGTAGATTATAGCAGCTTGCGACTTAGTGATATTCCGGGGCTTGGGAAATATTTTTGTATATGCCGAGTGGTACTATTCTTGGTTATTCACAATATGCTGTTTATCTTTAAAATGCTGTGTTTTCTTTATATTTTTCGTAATATTAGGCTTATCTAGTCGTAAAGACTAGGTGCCATCACGACACCTTATGGAGGGCTAATTTGGGTCGTGACAGAAAACTATGATAGAAAATAAGTGAATTAGAATGATAAGGATTATTATCAATAAAAAAAAAATTCAATGCAGAATATAATCGTGTATTAACATTCTCTATATATAATTGTTAGACCAAATAATTATGTGTAGTGCGATGATAAATTAGTGCTTAATATTACATACAAAAACTTTAGACATGTAAGTATATTTTTAGAGAATAAATAAGTTGAAGTAATCTCATTAATAGGTACTAATATATTTTGTTCTACTTGGAAGACGTTTCAATAAGTTAAGAAGGCATAAAACTAGATGATATCAATTCTGTCAAGTTTCAACATTTAATACGATTCATCTAATAGTTAAGTCATTAATTTTAAAGTTATTAATTACTTTGTACACTTAGGTGATAAATTCATTGAAGACACATTTAAACCTTTTAAAAATTTTGCAAGAATTCCTTCTAAATGCCTATTCTGTCAAAATATTTAGATGTGGGCTTAATTAATCTAATCATTGTAATTCAATTAAATACTTATCTATTTATGTGTAGGTTTAAACTTTTTCGTAATTTATATAATGAAATAACAATTTAACCGCAGCCTATTATTTTCATACCAAGGCAATTATTATAATAACTAGTGAAATTGTTCGCGATTCGCGCAATTATTAAAAGGATCACTAAATCTTTTTATGACTTTAGTCGAAATAGAATATGTTAAGTTTTTCGTATACACAGATATGAAATTTGGTTATTTTCATGAGATAACAGATATAATTATTTTCGTTAGAATTAGAGCATAAATGATTGCAACTTTTATTATTGTATTTTTTCGAAGAGAAAACTATATAATGGGTGTCTACTTGGTTTTAATACACTATTTTCTTATTTGAATTATATTTTAGATACATAAATATAGGAGTATGTGATTTCTTTTAATTTCATTAGATAGTGAGACTTCTGCATTCCTAAAATTATCTTTTCAAATTAAAGAAAAACTGAAAAAAAAATGTAAAGAAAAGAAACAAATAAATATATAAATAATACGTGCCAATCCAAGTTGCGATGTTCATCCATTGAGTTGCATTTTCGTTATGTAATTTTTCCCCATCCTTTATTATTTTTCAAATACTTTCTTTCAAGTTCGTTTTCTTCACTTTTTTTTATCCTTAATCTTTCTCTCAAGTTTTAATTCTATAAATAATCTCATATTCCATAAAAGCCATGTGCATTACTTCTCTATCCTTTATTATTTTTTCTTTCCTTCCCTTTTCTCCCTATGTTATTTTTCTCCTCTAAACTCTGTTTTTTCTCCTCTTTCCTACTGTTACTTAGCAGAATTTCTTAATATTGATCGTGAAATTAGATACAAATTATTCAAGTTCCTGAAAATAACATTTATATATTTAGAAACTACATAAAAAAAATATTATAAGTCATAATAATTTATAATTCAAAATACTTATAAAATATCTAAGAAAAATATGGTCAAAAGATCAACCTTGTAGACTTCCCAAATAGTTATGTTCTCACATAAACTGAAACATGAGGTAGAATTTTAGGCAAATACATAGAAAACAATAAATATATCAGTAACACAACTTAAAAGTAATGCAAATATTAATGCTACTACGAAACTGATTTAAAGTCTATGCAGAAAAATTGATCAAATACGCTTGGTATATGAAGAAGCAAAAGTTCTAGGGGCCGCGGTGCATATACACATTAACTATGACGCTATTAAAATTGTTAGAATTTGCTCGATTGCTGGTGAACAGAGAATCTAAACAGCAAAAAATAATAGGGAGGACAAAAAAAACATCTCTCACATGTAATAAAAGAAGACAAACTCATATTGAAAAATGTCAAATTTATCATCCGAATTAGAGATAATGCAAAGATTTAATCAGCCAACCCCATAACTTGAGATTGCAGAGGCTTGGGTGGCATTTTAGATTGTGTGCAACAGCTTTCTGAAAAGAAATGAAGAGCCTAAGGAGAGTCCAATACAATGAAAATTCTAAACAGTATATATATAGCGAGACAAATAGCATCCACTGGTGATGGAGAAGAGAAAACACGATGAACTTGAAGATTGATGGTGGCTTCTCAATTCTCCATTAGTATACACAATAACTAATAATAATTAATATAGTAATTTATATGCGATGAATTTATTTGGGAGTTACTTTGTGTAAAGACCATAAATAAGGGAAGGGGAATGAACCATAACATTTATTCTTACAATAAGATAATTAAAAAGTAGAGAAAAAGGCAAAAAAGGAGAAAAAAAGATAAATCGGATATCATTGGCCTAAAAGAGGTGACACATCATCTTGCATAACTGTAATGCTTATATGTTTCTACAATCTTTAAAAAAATGTGTTTCTCCGAATTAAAAAATTCTTAAATTTCTTGTACTGCCACATTCTTTTGCAGCACAATAGAAGAAATTCTTCGATTAACCCAAAGAGATGTACAATGAGCCTCTTAACGTTGTGTTGACTCCATTCATCTTCTGCTTCATAAAAAAAAAAGTTGGTCCATAAAGTAGTTGAATAGTATTTCTTTCAGCAAATAGACATTTTTAGGCTAAATATTGAACATACATATTGACTACATAAACCGATTCATCAAACTTTAATTTCTATATAGTTCAGAACTCACTTGATTCCAGAATAAAGATAGAAGGAATACAAATAAAATAAAATGATTACAAGAGGGAACTTTGTTCTTATCATCAATTTTACTACACTAAAAAAAAGGCATATATGCATATTCAGGAATAGTCTTGCAAGTCCAACAATCTAATTTCGTCATATAAGTAAACAAATGAACAAAACCCGAAAAGGAAAAAAAAGGGAAAGACAGTAAAGCAAAATACAAAGGCAGAACACAAGTAAAAGAGATACACTATATATGTAAAATAGCGATGATGACAAAATTCTCTAAATTTTCCAAAATTATAGCATCCCAAAATACTACGACATGCAGAAAAACAAAAATCTGAGAATATGTCATAAATAATGTAATGCCGGAAATTTTGAAATAGCCTGTAAGGTTAGTCAGGAACTGAGGATAAAAGAATACAAACCTGGCCGGAAGAACCATTGCCTGGAAGTTGTGTTTTCTGACGGGAAGGGAGCCAATATTTGTAGTATATTTATAATTCTCTGCTAACTACAGGAGATTGTAGTAGTTCTTTTTCTCCATAACTATGAAATTGAAAGGTTACAACTTGCAAAAGTAACAACCATTATTGGGACTCTTTTTCTCTCATTTATGCATGAATATTAAATTAATGTTTTCCATGGCAATAATAATTAAAAAGCCTATTCCAAATTCAAGACAAATCATACCATGCAAATCAGCTTTTGTACCTTTGCGCAAAGAGATTGTTGGGCAACATATAAAATGATTCAATAAGGAGTAGGAAAGGTTGATAAATAAAGATGCCAATTTCAAGTTAAGTGGAATACTCCTGCATACGGTACATGTTGTGACAATAGGTATAAATTTCTTGTCACAACACACAGAAAGTATTTGTGTTGCTTACAGGGAAAAATTTAGATGTGGGATTATTATTATATAGAGACGGGTGAAGCTATATATGGAAATTTATTTAATTGAGGAAAACCAATAGGTGAGAGGTTCTTTGTAACTGGTATGCTATTCATTGAGAGATTATGATGCGATGTAATAAATGAGATTAACAAAAGCATCAGTTTCATATTCCTTTCAATGATAATAGGTAAAATGTAATACGTCTGCTTGGATAAGAGAATTTGGATTTAAAAAAAGCAAAAAAAGGAGAAAAAAGATAAAAGCACTTCCTTGAGCAATAAGATGTGCCACATCACCTTTTTTATTCCTAGCTTTACATACATATAGATATTCAAAACAAGTTATTTTTATGGTAATTAAATTGCAGGTTAAAGAAGATCCTAATAGAAACGTTATAAACATAAGAATGTATGCCTGAATCGGAAAAGAAATTAACTATCTCTTTTTGGAAGAAGATAAAATTCGGATGAAGCATATAACCTCAGTTAGTTAGAACCTTGTGCTGATAGCGTATTAAGAAACGAGGGCAAAATAGAATAATGGAGACATGATATATAGAAGGAGAATATAGAAGTTATCTTTGTGACGACCCAAAATTCACTATAAGTCGTAATGGCGCCTAACGCCACAGTCAGGCAAGCCAACGGTAATTTACCAATTTGATTACTCATTTTATTACTTTTAAAATCGTAAATTTTAATAAGAAAAGAAGATTTACACTTCTAAATCACGGGAACGTACAATATTTGTAATTTATAAAAGAATGAAAGGCGACAATAATGTACGAAACCCTAAGCATCAACTAGTATAACCCTAAAACCTAGTGTCACAAGTGCATGAGCATTTTTTAGGGAGTAAAATAATAATACAACATCTGTCCAGAATATAAATAAGACAGGATAAAATAAATAGTACGATGGAGACTTGGTGGACTGCGATGCGTAGCCTGGATTGCAGCTCACATAAAGTCTCCTCAACAGATGCGCCTACGCGCCAAGATGACCTCCAAATGAACCTGTCACATCCTGCACATTTAGTGCAAAAGTACAGCATGAGTACGTAAATCAACGCATACCCATTAAGTATCTAGCCTAACCTCGGAGAAGTAGTGACGAGGGGTCGACATCGACACTTACTAAAGGTCCAATAAAATAATATAATAATTCGTAACAGATATGAAGTGCACATCGCTAGTGGGGTAAATCTGTAAATTTCATAATCTTCCAAATATTTCTTTTAAAATATAAATTTATCGACCTTGTATTCTACCTTAATAGCTCAGAAAATCCCAAGTGCCAATATCAAATAAATAAGGAATACCATATAGAATGCCGGGCATCACTGGAAAGATTATCTCGTGAATGTTCGGACTACTAGCGATATAACGCACGATTCTGCCGAGGTTGTTCGGCCCGATCCAGAATAATGTGTATACTGTCGAGGGTCAAGCGACACGAACCATAGATACATCTATTATAATGCCTAGGCGTTCGGTCCGCTCCACAAGAAAGGAAAGAAGTTATCGAATTACGAGACACGTATTTACAATACAGTACATGAGCACAAAAGGAATATAATCTTTATTGTTTCTTAAATAACTCGCCCACAACTCATAGTATTAAGGCTCAGCCTATTATACATATATTTATTTCTAAATCAAATTCAGTTATAACTTTAATTAATTTAGCCAGCAGAACGAGTTCAAATAATTCAATCATTACATGATAAAGTCCTAAGTCTACCCGGACATAAACATGCTTTAGCTACATACGGACTCTCGTCACCTCGTGCGTACGTAGCACCCACAACTAGTTGCACATAATAATACATATCACCTAGGGGGTAGTTTCCCCCTCACAAGGTTAGACAGGAGACTTACCTCGCTCCGAAATTCTATAACCGGCTCCAACGCCTCTCTAACACCTCAACTCAAAGCCAAACGTCTCGAAACTAGTCAAACAACATGCAATTCAATCAAAATATACTCCAATGCGTAAATTTATCAATTTATAAAAATTCTCAACTCCGCTCGAAAAGTCAATAAAATCAATCCTCAGGCCTGGATGCCCGGATTCCGAAAGTTTTCGAAGACAAACTTTACCCATAACACCACGAACTCAAATATATAATTTATTCCAAATTCCATGTCCAATTTCGTGGTAAAAATCCAAAATACCAATTTCTAGGGTTTCTATCAAAATTCAAAATTTCTACTCATTGCCATATTCAAATCCACATATAAACCATGTATTTAACTCACAATGTGAAGAAATCACTTACCCCATAATAGACGATGAAGATGGCACTCCAAAATTGCTCCAAAATCGGCTCCCATGAACGAAATGAAGTGGAATTAAGCCAAACCCCCGATTTAAAAGAACCACATTTCCCAGCCCGACCATCACACCTGTAGAACAGTAGCCGCTTCTGCGGAAGCTTCCTCGTAGGTGCAGTTTCCCCCAAGGCCAGCTTTTTCCGCTTTTGCGGAAATCCGACCGCAGGTGCGTATTCGCTTCTGTGGAAAACCTCCGTACCTGATGACTCCCCAGCTCGAGCACCACTCCGCACCTGCGCGCCCATGACTGCACCTGCAGTTCCGTATGTGCGCTACAACACTCGCACCTGCGATCATCCAACCCCATACCATTTCGGCTTCTACGCTTCTTCGCCCATATCTGCGAACTCGCAAGTACGACCAAAGTGCCTCGCACCTGCGAATCCCATCCAGCCTCACTCCCTACCGCTTCTGCGACCCCTGGGCCGCTTCTGCGGTCTCGCACCTGCGGCCATAACCTTGTAGGTGCGGTCGCACCAGAAGCCTTAAGCTTCAGCAATTCTTCCAAGTCCAAACTCGTTCTGTTTCCAATCCGATTCGCACTCGAGGCCACCCGAGACCCTGTCCAAACATACTAACATATCTCGCAACACGATACAGACTTAGTGTAAACCTCGAATCACGTCAAACAACATCAAAACTACAAATCGACGGCCAAAACCTTTCTTTCAACTCTCCAACCTTCAAACTTCGCTGAATGCGTCCGAATTACACTCAAACATCGTGGAATGATGCCAAACTTCATGTGCAATTCACAATTCACGATTCGAACCTATTTCAAGGCCCGGTACTCTGAATGGATATCAATAATACCAAAATTCATTTCAAATCATACTTAAGAATTTCTTAAACTTCCAAAATGCCAACCTTCCATAATAGGCACCGAAATGCTCCCAGGTAGTCCGATACACAACCCGAATATACGCCCAAGTCCGAAATCATCATACGAACCTATTGGAACCTTCAAATCTCAATTCCGAGGTTTTTTTCTCAAAAGTCAAACCTAAGCCAATTTTTCCAACATAAAGCTTCCGAAATTAAAATTTTCTTTCTAAATCAACTCTAAACTTCCTGAAATTCAATTCCAACCACACGTACAAGTCATAATACCTGAAGTGAAGCTACTCAATGCCTCAAACCTCCGAACGACGTGCTAGATCTCAAAACGACCGGTCGGGTCATTACATTCTCCCCTACTTAAACATACGTTTGTCCTCGAACATGCTAGGGACTGTTCCAGAGTTGTCCAAAATCATTGTTTAACACTTCATGCACCTGCCCGTGCCACCACAACCCAGTTGAGCCCATTAGTTCGAGCCAGACTGAAGATCCTCTCTTTTTATTTAGTCAATAAGCCTTAGGATCAAATTCCAACCTCTGAATTCCTCTACAAGACCCGATTCTAACTTACGAACACCGTATCAATCACCATACACTGTACCAAAACATGATCATGCACCTATATTGAAATCACACCCTGTACCACATAAGTCGGTTGCCCATAATAACATCCTCCGACCACAATAACTGGAATTTTCACGAATCTGATGCCCGCAGTACGCCTCATGATGCATATAAGTCCTGTTACAACTCTCGAAATACTGCTACGATGGCAGAGATGTGTAGAAACTAATAACCACCTGCCGAATCAACATATCATACAGTCTCTCCTCCTGACAAGAACCATTACCTCATTCTGAACTGAATAACGATATTTGATCTATAACATACCCTACATAACTCCGATCGCACTGATCCCGGGTCCAATAACCTCGTCTCACCCAGTCCAAGCTGCTCAGATAATAAGCCATCTCAGACACTGCCAAAAATCTTATATGATGCCCACAATGCGCCAACAAGCTACAAACTCGAATGTGATACATAAGGAAAAACGAACTCTGAAAAAGGATTACCCAGCCCGCGTAATGAATAAGATAGCTGAATAAATGCTGTGAACCTACCTCAGGGATGAAAAGCAAGACACACAAAATGAGTGTAAGGAACTCTGCTCAACATCTCGTTATTGCGGCGTGCAACCCAATCCAATATGACACTGCTGCGACGTGCAACCCGATCCAACATGACACTGTTTGCGACGTGCAACCCGATCCAAACAGGACAATGTTGCGGCGTGCAACTTGATCCATATAACATGCCCATGGCGGTGTGCCACCCGATCCAAGCAATATACCCATGGCAGAATGCCACCCGATCCGCACATAACAATCAAGAAGAAAACACACATTAAGCCGTAACACTTACACTTATGAAATGCCCGAATATCAACCACAAGCACGCCAAGTGCATAATACAAATCCTGGGGAGACAAATAGCGCCAAACGCTACGAAACCCAAGCACAACTAAGGTGTAATATATGACCTGCATCTCGAGAGCCATCCTGCTCATATAACACCACAAGCTACACGGGACCTCAACACATGTGCGAATAATCAAGGCGTCTCACAACCCACATGGCACAATAGAGATTTACATGGAATAACTGACAATGGGAATAACATGCAATGCCCGATGACTCCTCCGTAAGCAATGCTATGACGAATGGACACATCCGACCTGACGTAGAGCACCTATTCACATTAGACCCACCAACGGACCTCAAACCGATTCTGATTATACCATACTGGGCCAATAACCTTCCAAGGATCCATAATGGCCCCATTCATGACACACACGAGCAACCGTCCACTCTAGACCAACTCCCACAGTTCAGAACCAAGGGAATAAAGCGCCCTCCAGGCATAAAATCTCACATTAACGATAGTACCAAAAATCTTCGTACTTGGTTTTAATCTTTAACAATCAGGTGACTAACATGGCACACTCATACAAATTTCCGTGTGGGGTACGCTCCCACGACCTTCCGCCCGGGTAGCAAAGTCCGCATATCCATGCTACTAACCGTACTAATTCCTTAAAGCAAATCAAGAATCCGCAAATCAATACACAAAGCCTCTTACACAGAATGTCATTCTCAGGTGACATTAAAGAAAATGCGAGCTTACTCTGAACATCTGAATTCTTTCCGGTTCATCCGAGCTGGTGACATTCTTATCATCACCAAACCGCAACCTTGATGCTTAACTTTCAAATTCCCATGCCGCTCACTGCACCTATCATGCCGCTATGCGATAATACAAGTATTCACCATAACCCTTGAACTACTAGTAGAATATACACTTTATTGAATTGAAACCTTTCACTTAGCTCAATTCAGAAGAACCAATATAACACACAACTGAATTCCCAAACCGCAGAAAATACAAACCTCAAGTCGTGATCTAAACCGCCATGACTCTTCCGGAATCCATTTACACAACAAGTCCATTTGAATCAAATATCTCCCAAATCAGTCAAGTTATGGTGGATGTCAAGCCCGCATGTATAACCACAAAACACATGTATAACTTCACACATCGAAGGAACTGATCATTGCCACAATCATGTCGATTCAACCATTACTAACTGACCTAACTTCTTTCAATTTACTCTTGACTTGTCTTAGAAATAATAATAGCTCCATTCACGACATAACGAACTCAATCCGCACTTATCCCGAGTGACCCGAATCGCGAGACCACATCATCTCAATACCAATGAATCATCTCATACCCTTATCAAGCGCACAATAACATCTCCAACTGGTACACCCATTCTACAAGACCTTCCGCGAATCCGTAGCTATTTCTCCCTTTCCTCTAATACTGCACCACATACCCGATGATAACATAAAACATTCCAAGTCCCGTTCGTCATCCAGTGCGAAAACTCACTCCTTAACCATACAACAGACCTGAAATCCTTAGGCACTGCACTTTAATTCTTGAACTCACTAGGACCGTTGTTGAGAGTCACTCACCCTGATCTGGTCCCGAATATAATCAAACTTCAACGCATTGATAGCACATGAACACCCTCTAAAAAAACAACCGGCTGAATCCTTTTCCTTGTACATCACATCCACTAGAAGCATAAACTCTGGGTCTTCCCAAAACTGCACATGAATCAATATTTATCAATTTCTTCCTCGAATTAGCCCTGATATTTTCTTTCCTTAGTCATAATAACCCACCAATACACCGATAACCAGAAACCGCACAAGCGGATAACTACGCAATCCAATCGTAGACGGTGGGCTCCCCCACTTAGCTTTAAGCTACAATCATAAAAATCTGGAACCCACAGAGATTCCTCTTTCACAATCGCCATGATCTCGCACCGTTAACCCATCAAATTCTCGAAACCTCATGTTAAACTTTTCATAAAACATCCCGAATTATCAGCCACAATTGCCTATTCGACCTCCCGCTGGATAGTAAGTAGAACTCTTCATAGAAACTTCATCAAAATCATTCAACCGCAGGCATTTTCACATGAGATATCCCACATGTGGAATTCCATATCGACATCTCCCAGTGATGCTGCACTGGGCACAACTACCACGAAATCAGTAAACCCTCCTGAGCCCGTGCTCATCCACCAACTGTACAAGGCTGTTCATTCCCCATTGACATCAACTGAAAGTCTGACAATACACTCCAAACTCGAAGTCATGTTGCATCCCAACGATAATCAAGTTTTCACACCCCTCTTCATTTCCAGCAACTCCTTTCTGCCATATTCGATCTTCCTCAGTGCATTAGCCACTATTTCAAATAAGGTCCGTAGACCTAGTCACTTTCCACCATGACTTCCAAATCGCTCTGAACTTCCTCAAGGCATATGGCTATCCTACCACAAAATCTACATGCTACTCCGCCACTCTCAATTTGGCTAAACTATATTCTTTAAGTAACTGCTCGAACTCTGCTTTTCATACTTGACATGCTAGTAATTCAACCACCGTGAGACACCTCCCGCCATGTCCTCCCTCATACTTTGCTGCCCAAATGTTGCCTCAAATCAAATCCATATCTGTAGCACTTGAACTGATAAATCGCTACCAACTCCCAACCTCCTAGAACATCTTCGTTCTCGAGCCATCAACATTAGAAACACCAATTTGTTCTGAAACCGTTACACTCCGCTATCTCCGACAACCGCTTCTTAGGCGCCACTTCCCCACAATTTGCCCTGAAGGCAAATTGAAGAAGACCATAACACCGGCGAACTATAATGCATTCCAACAAGGACAATGATACCATATCACAAATTAGAATTCCAATACGCCCGAAAATATCAAGTCTCGTCACTTCACTAACCAAGGCCTGAACATCCATAGTCCGATTGCCTTTCCTCCGCTGGAATTAAATGCCGAGCTTCTAGATCATGCACCGAGAAATCCTCCTTTCAGGTCATTCACTGCCTCAACACATAGACAAGCACCCTACCATTACACTAACACTGTGCAATAACAACGCATTTACATCATAGCAATCTGCGTGTAGCCTCAAAACCATAGGCAATACTGATACAAGGCATGGAAAGACATAACCCCCTTCCACAAGACGATGATAATGACTCGCTCGAGTACGCAGGGAAAAACATCATGCACCACATCTGCAATACCATTACAACTCCTCCATGCCTAATTGATAATAAGCGCTCCACGTTGCATAAGATTGAGTAGGAAGGAAATAAAGGCATAAGCTTCAATGGGATCAAATCGCACGAAGAGGAATCAAGAAGGAAAGTGCTCCTAACAGCCTTGTAGCCTTTCAAAGATAAGTACAGACGTCTCCATAATGATCTACAAGACTCTACTAGACTTGCTCATGACTCGTGAGACCTAAGTGAATCTAACGCTCTGATACCAAGCTGTCACGACCCAAACTCCACTATAGGTCGTGATGGCGCCTGACGCTGCCATCAGGCAAGCCAACGGTAATTTACCAATTTGATTACTTTCAAAATCACAAATCTTAATAAGAAAATGAGATTTACACTTCTAAATCACGGGAATATACAAAATTTGTAATTTATAAAAGAATGAAAGGCGATAATAATGTACGAAACCCTAAGAATCAACTAGTATAACCCCAAAATCCGGTGTCACAAGTGCCTAGGCATTTTTTAGGGAGTACAATAATAATACAACATCTGTCCAGAATGTAAATAAGATATGGTAAAATAAATAGTACGATGGGGACTCGGTGGACTACGATGCGTAGCCTGGATTGCAGCTCACATAAAGTCTCCTCAACAGATGCGCCTACGCGCCAAGATGATCACCAAATGAACCTGTCAGATCATGCACATTTAGTGCAGAAGTGCAACATGAGTACGTAAATCAACGTGTACCCAGTAAGTATCTAGCCTAACCCCGAAAAAGTAGTGACGAGAGGTCGACATCGACACTTACTAAAGGTCCAATAAAATAATATAATAATTCATAATAGATATGAAGTGCACATCGATAGTGGGGTAAATTTGTAAATTTCATAATCTTCCAAATATTTCTTTTAAAGTATAAATTTCTCGATCTTGTATTCTACCTTAACAACTCAGAAAATGCCAACTGCCAATATCAAATAAATAAGGAATACCATATAGAATGCCGGGCATCAGTGGAACGATTATCTCGTGAATATTCGGACTACTAGCGATATAATGCACGATTCTGCCGAGGTCCTTCGGCCTGATCCAGATTAATGTGTACACTGCCGAGGTTTGAGTGACACAAACCATAGATGCATGTATTATACTAACGAGGTGTTCGACCCACTCCACAAGAAAGGAAGGAAGTTACCGAATTACGAGACACGTGCTTACAATACATTACATGAGCACAAAAGGAATATAATCTTTACCGTTTCTCAAATAACTCGCCCACAACTCAAAGTGTTATGGCTCAGCCTAGTATACATATATTTATTTCTAAATCAAATTCAGTTATAACTTTAATAAATCAAGCCAGTAGAACGAGTTCAAATAATTCAATCATTATATGATAAAGTCCTAAGTCTACCCGGACATAAACATGCTTTAGCTACGTACGGACTCTCGTCACCTCGTGCGTACGTAGCACCTACAACTAGTTGCACATAACAATACATATCACCTAGGGGGTAGTTTCCCCATCACAAGGTTAGACAGGAGAATTTTCTCGCCCCGAAGTTCCATAACCGGCTCCAAAGCCTCTCTAACACCCCAACTCAAAGCCAAACGTCTCGAAACTAGTCAAACAATGTGTAATTCAGTCAAAATAAACTCCAATGATTACAATTTATCAATTTATAAAATTTTCCAACTTCGCTCGAAAAGTTAATAAAATCAACCCTTGGGCCAACGTGCCCGGATTTCAAAAATTTACGAAGATAAATTTTACCCAAAACACCACGAACTCAAATATATAATTTATTCCAAATTCCATGTCCAATTTCATGGTAAAAATCCAAAAATACCAATTTCTAAGTTTTCTACTAAAATCCCAAATTCCTACTCATTTTCATGTTCAAATCCACATATAAACCATGTATTTAACTAACAATGTGAAGAAATAATTTACCCCATAATAGACGATGAAGATGGCACTCCAAAATTGCTCCAAAATTGGCTCCCATGAACGAAATGAAGTGGAATTAAGCCAAACCCCCGATTTAAAAGAACCACATTTCCCAGCCCGACCATCGCACATGTGGAACAGTAGCCGCTTCTATGGCCATCTGACCGCAGGTGTGCATCCACTTCTGCGAAAAATCTCCGCACCTACAGACTCCCCAGCTTGAGCACCACTCCACACCTGCGCGCTGATGTCCGCACCTGCGGCTCCGCAGGTGCGCTATAGCACCCGTACCCGCAATCATCCAACCCCATACCACTTCCACTTCTGAGATTCTCCGCCCGCACCTGCGAGCCTGCAGGTGCGGCAATTTCCTTACACCTCCGAATCCCATCCAGCCTCACTCTCTACTGCTTCTGCGACCCCTGGGCCACTTCTGCAGTCTCGCACCTGCGAACATAACCTCGCAAGTGCGATCGCACCAGAAGCCTTAAGCTTCAACAGTTCTTCCAAGTCTAAACTCGATCCGTTTCCAATCCGATTCGCACCCAAGGCCCCCTGGGACCCCGTCCAAACATACCAACACATCCCACAACATGATACGGACTTAGTTGAAACCTAGAATCACGTCAAACAACATCAAAATTACAAATCGATGGTCAAAACCTTTCTTTCAACTCTCCAACCTTCAAACTTCGCCGAACGCGTCCGAATTAAACTCAAACATCTCAGAATGATGCCAAACCTTATGTGTAAGTCACAATTCATGATACTAACCTATTCCAAGGCCCGGTACTCCGAACGGACATCGAAAACACCAAAATATATTTCAAATCAAACTTAAGAATTTCTTAAACTTTCAAAATGCCAACCTTTCATAATTGATGCTGAAATGCTCTCGGGTGGTCCGATACACAACCTGAACATACGCCCAAGTCCGAAGTCATCATACGAACCTATTAGAACCTTCAAATCTCGATTCTGAGGTCTTTTGCTCAAAAGTCAAAATTAACTCCAAATCAACTTCAAACTTCCCGAAATTCAATTTCGACCACACGTACAAGTCATAATACCTGAAATGAAGCTACTCAAGGCCTCAAATTGCCGAACGATGTGCTAGAGCTCAAAACGACCTGTCAGGTCGTTACAATCTTATTCAAGTGTGTTTCTTATGTGTTCTTCCATGGGCAAAGGATGTCTTATTTATAGTATACCATATACACCCAAGACTCAGTAGATACATCTTAGGAATTAACAGGTACATCTATCCAAGTAGCACATTATATAGAATGTATGGATGGATTACAGGAACATCCATATACATTCACTTTATTTATAACAAAAACGTAATTTTAACCAACTTTATTTACATCTCTCATGTATTTTACCTACTAGTAAGTTTGATGCACTTCACAAAAGGTACTTACAAGTAAATTAAAGAAACAAATTTCTTAATGAATTTAGATGTAAATTATCATGTATATACACACATTATTTTATTTTATTGATGAAATCACAAAAGATAATACTTTATTTATTAGAATTAGAGTTTAAATGGAGTTTATTTTTATCATCAAATTTCTTTAAAAATAGAAAAAGAAAATGACTTTTAATATATAATGGCATTAACTTGAAAGGAGTAGTCTCATCTTCGTAATTTCTAATAATGGGCTAAGAGGAAACAATCTCATTATGATTAACATTTTGCAAATTGCCGTGGCTATGAATTGATAATTCAGTAGGTACCTTATCGAAAATCAATTCTAAAGGTAAATATTTAGTTGATTATGGAATTGATCATGAATTAAAATATGAGTACTCAATATTTAGAGAGATTTTTGTCATTAACTTCTGATAAGTTATGTGGGTATGATTTTGATGATTCGTCAAACTTCATAAAGGAACCATATAGGAATATGATATAATCAGATCCTTGTGCTTATTGTAACATACTTAGTTGTCTAGTTTAATTCTCAAGGAAACCTGATAAAGAAACGACAAAGGGAACATATAGGATCAAGTCCTCAAGTCATCATACATGTCAACTCTACAACGGTTAAAGCTGTTGCATTGTACTTGCAATAGTACAACAGCACAACTGCAATTTGCTAGAGACCGGAAATGCCCTTGTATCATTTCTCATGATCTCACATATATAAACAACATGATACAAGGTTTTGACATAACACTTGCAAACCCAAAAACACATATTCTCTCAAATGTCCAGTCGCCTCTATTTTCTTCGGGTGCATTGAAGAACAAAGCTGCTACAAACCAAGAACCAGACCCCAACATTGAATATGTCTTGAGTTCTTTAGTTTGTTATGTCTTTGTCTTTTGTTATTTACTTGTATTCTTATGCGTCTTTTTAGAAGCATTTAGTAGGACATCATTTAATCATCATTTGTTTTGGTTGGTTAACTAGATTTAGTCAAGAGTGTGGCTTTGTAATAGAGTTATTACAAAGTGCTTACAATAGAGTTATTGTAAGAGGTAAGGGATTAAGATTTTAATTCCTAGATTGCAATAGGTTGTAATATGAAGTTTGCTTAGTTAGTGGAGTTGAAATTCTACTGGGGTC
The DNA here is from genome assembly GCF_000715075.1 of Nicotiana tabacum. NCBI lineage: Eukaryota > Viridiplantae > Streptophyta > Magnoliopsida > Solanales > Solanaceae > Nicotiana > Nicotiana tabacum. The sequence goes on from NC_134083.1 coordinate 87,840,705, forward strand.
TATCGTGATTTTTAATCCCCTGAGTAGGGAGTTTTACACGTAAATATTGTGTGTTCTTTACTTTCAGTTTATTTATTATGGAAACAGATAGAGAACATGGTTCTCTATATTATTTGGGGAACCTTTAATTTTTATCAATTTGTATCAGAGTAGGTTCTTTCTAAAAGGTTAACACCTAGAAATGATCCTCATCATGACTGCTCTACCAAACTACTAGGAAGGACAATCGACATATAGACCCTCAAGATTCAATGACCAATACTATGGCTGGTGAAAAACAAGAATGCATGACTTCATTATGGCTGAGGACTCAGAGCTGTGGGAAGTGATTTGTGATGGTCCTTTTGTTCCCATGAAAACTGGTTGTAAGGGAACAATTACTGTCCCCAAAACAAGAAAAGAGTACAATGATGATGATAAAAAGTCTATTGAAAAAAATTTCAGGGCAAAGAAGATTGTTATTTGTGTCATTGGACCAGATGAATATAATCGCATCTCAGCTTGTCTGTCTGCTAAGGAGATATGGGAAGCTCTCCAAACTGCCCATGAGGGAACTACTCAAGTTAAGCAATCCAAAATTGATATGCTTACTACCGAGTATGAGCTTTTCAATATGAAGGAGGATGAGCCCACTCTGAATATACACACACGTTTTACCTCAATTACCAATGAGCTTCAGTCCCTTGGAGAAGTCATCTCAAGAAACAAGCTGGTCCGAAACATACTCAGTGTTCTACCAGGTTTCGTGGAAAGTAAAGTGAATGTTATCGCTGAAGCCAAGGATTTGCTGAAGTTGACCATTGACGAACTCATTGGAAACCTCAAAACCTATGAGATGAAGAGGAAGAAAGATCTTGAAAAAAGAGAGCCAAAAAAAGAGAAGAGCCTGGTTCTCAAGGCTGACAACAGTGACTCAAGTGGTGATGAGACAGACATGGCCCATCTTACACGAAGATTCCAAAAGATGGTTCGAAGAAATGGAGGAATTCCGAAGAGAGGAAGTTCTAGTAGAAACACCAACGTAAATGATTGTTGTCATAAGTACGGAAAGCCAGGACACTTTATCAAAGACTGTCCTCTTCACAAGCAGAACCACTACAAACACAACGCTAACAAAGTGATTAAGAGGAACCCGATCCCTGACAAGAGGTTCAAGAGAAAATATGTTGCTGACAATATTGTGAAGCAAGCTCTGGCTGCCTGGGGAGATTCCTCCAGCGAATCTGCAGGTGAGGATGACCAAGGAGACACCTCTATGATGGCAGTTGAAAGTGGATCTACAGAGTATGATTCTATATTTGCACTCATATCTTGATTGATGCTTAGAAAATGACTTGATTGATGCTTATCACAACCTCATTAATGAGAAAAATGTTTTAATCGAGGAAATTGGAGAGGTAGAACAAGAGAGAGACGATATAGTGGTTGTAACTGTAGATCTGAAGGAACAAGTGGAAGAAATAACAAGAGAAAATACCTTGTTAAAAAATCAAATGGAAAAAATGGATGAACACCCCTAAGGGAAATAATGGACCTGGTCCTCTGATACGATCACGTTTATGTATAAAAGTAATGGTTAAACAGGCAAGGAATCAGGTTCCATAAGGCTAAAGCTCCCTATAATCCCCATAGCAAGTTTGTATTTGTGGTTGATAATTGGCTTTGTACTTATTATGGTTAAACTGGTCATTACAAGGACTCTTGTAAAGCTAAAATTCAGTATCAGCAGAAAAACAAAGTTTTTGTTTAAAAGAAATTGTCACGACCCAAAATTCAACCCGTCGTGATGGCACCCAACCCAACCCGCAAGGTAAGCCAAATAACAATAAAAAACAATATAGTAATAATGATAAGAGTCAAAAATGAAATAATTGAATTTTTATACAACTCCCCAAGGACTCGTAGTACAAGTAATGAGCCACTAAGAGTTAAATTTTACAAAAATACTGAACTGAAATAATTACAACATATGTTTGGATTGTACATGAATAGAATTGGAATCTAAAGATACCAAGGGCAAGTGTCAGCCATAATTGGAACGCAGGTACATCTTCAATGCCAACTCCCGCCATACACATCAGCAACAATTGCAAGATCTGCACGCAAGGTGCAGAAGTGTAGTATGAATACAATCGACCCCATGTACTCAATAAGTATCCTAACTAACCCCGGTGAGGTAGAAGAAGAAAGAACTATAGATGATACTCACTAACACCTATGCAGTTCATAATTTCAACCAGTATAGAACAAATATATGATCAAATCAGGAAATCTCAGGTAAAACCACTTTGATGCTCCTAATTCTTTCGTTTAAAGTGTTCTACTCAGTTAACAATCTAGCATATAAGAAAGATATGCAAGTAAATCAAGTAAACAGTCAAGGAAATTGCAAGTAAAGATGAAATGCAATAATCAAATATCAGTCCGTTACGCCACACAATCTGATCCAATAACAGTAACCAGCTCTCCCAGAGCTCACATCAACCAGAAACCCGTCGGTTTCTCACAATCCGTGTGTACACCATCAAGAGAGAAACATGAGAGGGTGACCCTAGGGGGATGGATCCGTATCCACACGCTGCACGGACAACTCATGCGATGCACGGACAATTCATGTTCTAATAATACCAATCCGCCCGGCGTGGTCATATGCACAATATCATAATGTGCCTGGCATGGTCATCCGGTATAACAACACAATCCGCCTGGTGTGGTCACAAGCACCCAATCCTAATCTTATCACACAAAAGCAAGTATATAAGATCACATGTATATGATGGATAAATATCATATTTCATGCTCCTGGACTGGTATAATAACATGATAAAGTGTAGGCATGTGCAATGTGTGCTATCATAACTCAAATCAGCAATTTATCACAAAAATAACAATTACCAAGTTTATTCAGGGAATTAGCCCCTTCGTAACCTTAAGCATGGCCCAAATAGTTCACAACAATGGTACAAATATGATAAACATTATAGCTTAAATCTTAACAGTCAACTCTAGACATATCATAGCCTAAGCACTACCCCGAGCATGGATAAATACTCCGGTGCTCGCACATGGGTTCAAACCTCACACATATGCGCACCCATAGCACGTAGTTATCACAAATAATCCAGGCAACTATTGCCTCAACCAAGTTTAGATAGGATACCTACCTCAAACAAGTCAAGACAAATACCAAGCAAGCCAAACTACACTCTAGAAATGTCATCCCGCGCGTATAAACCTCCAAGCGGCTCGAAACTAGCCAAAAATAACTCAAAAAAATCAAATAATGCCAAAGGAAACAAACCCAATCTATAAAGGTCGAATCTTTAATCAAAAGCCCAAAGTCAATCAAAAAGTCAAACCCGGGTCCGCACCTCAGAAATTGACAAAACTCACAAAATTCGACAACCTATTCAATTACGAGTCCAACCATACTAGTTTCACTCAAATCCGACTCCGAATCAATGGTCAAAACTCAAAAATTCACTTTATAAAATTTTAGACAAAACCCCCCAATTTCTCTTTCAACAATCACCAATTAAATGTCAAAAACAAAGATGGCTTCATTTAATATAATAAAAAACGAGTATAGAACACTTACCCCAACCCATGTGGTGAAAATCGCCTCCAAAATCGCCCAAATCCGAGCTCCCCAACTCAAAATATGACCAAATGAGCAAACCTTCGATATTATATGCTTCTGCCTAGTCAATTCGCAAATGCGAACAATAAGTCGCACCTGCGACCTCCGCTTATGCGGTAAAAGATCGCACCTGCGAGAAAGCCTCAACCGAGCACTTGTTGCTTCTGCGACACCAAAACTTGCTCCTGCGCTAAAAGTGCCGCACCTGCGGCCCCGCAGATGTGTCTGCACTCCGCATCTGCGACCTTCTTGCCCACCGTCCATTTTCGCTTCTGCGATCACAATGTACACATCTACGGATGTGCTTCAACACCCAAACTTCCGCACATGCGGTCTATGCTCCCAAGACACAACTTCCGCTTCTGTGACTCTTTTGCCACTTTTGCGGCTCTGCACCTACGCCCATAGCTCTGCAAGTGTGGTCACACCAGAATCCCTGGCAAACTAGCATAGCCAAAATGATCCAAAACGATCTGAACCTAGTCCGAAACTTATCCGAGCCCCTCGGGACCTCGTCCAAATATACCAACAAGTACCATGACATAACAAGGACTTACTCGAGGGCTCAAATCACGCATAACAATACCAAAACCACTAATCGCACCTCGATCAAATTTAACGAACTTTTGAACTTTCAACTACCAAAACTAATGGCGAACCATATCAAATCAACCCGGATTGACCTCAAATTTTGCACACAAGTACCAACTGACATAACAAAGCTATTCCAATTCCTGGAACCATAATCCAAACCTGATATCATCCAAGTCGACTCCCGGTCAAACTTATGAATATTCCAAACCTTCAAATTTCTAACTTTTGCCAAATAGTGCCGAAACCTTCTAGAAATATCCAAATGCAACTCCGGGCATAAGCCCAAGTCCAAAATCACCATCCAGACCTAAAGGAACTATCAAAACTCCGATCCGAGATCAAATACTCTAAAGTCAAACCTGGTCAACTCTTCCAATTTAAAGCTTCCTAATTGAGAATCATTCCTCCAAATAAATTCCGAATCACCTAAAAACCAAAACCAACGATTCAGAGAGGTCATAATACATCATACGAAGCTACTCAAGACTTCAAATAGCTGAACAAATTGCAAATGCTCAAAACGACGGTCGAGTCGTTACATTCACCCCACTTAAACATACGTTCGTCCTCGAATGTGCCTAGAGTCATTCCAAAGGCATTAAATCGCCGTGTAACCTTATGATGCACATACCTGGGGGTGATCTCGCATCACCCCACCCCATATAAGTCCGTCAACTCAACATAACCGAAGATTCTTCCTTCACCCTAGCCCATAAACCTTGGAACCCAATTTACAACATCCGAAATTCCTCACAAGACCCGAATCTCGCATCTACACACTATATAAGTCTGATCAAGTTGTATCAAGTCATAACCATAACCCAAGATGTAATCACATGATATACCACATAACTCGCATACTCGTAGCAATAATTTCGCTTACAGTAGTTGTTTTAAAACAAACCTGATGCCAGTAGTAAGCCTCATATCAAATAAAACCCCGTTCAGAACCTTCATACACTGCCAACGATGAAAGAAACACGCAGAAACGTATAACCACTCATCAGATCAACAAGTCATGGATATCTATCTCTCGTCCGACAAGAACCAAAGCCAAATCCTAAGCTGAATTCCGATATTCTTCTTCCAAACATACCGTAATCAAATCCGACAGTATCCATTCTAGGTCCAATGACCTTATCTCATCAAACACAACTATCTATTAACATGCCACACCAATATAAGCTAAAGCCACAATTGTGCAATCTTTGCACCAATAAGCAACAATTCAAATGTACTCAACCCTGGAAAATGACTCAAATGAGAAAACCGTCTTGCAAGGTCAACAAGTGCCACCACAAACGCAATGCTACAAATCCATCACACATAGTAGAACCGAAATACATGAATCTAACTCAAAAGATCATATCTCAACATTACTCCGCTGCAACGCGTGACCCTATCCAAACACCGGTCCTATGAAATACCTCAAACTACAATGCTCAAAATCAACAACCACACGGAATTTGACATCAAGTACATGAAGTATATGACCATAACCATGGAGAAGCGAATAACTCAATATACCACATCCTGGAAAGACCATAGCCAAGGCGCAATCAACCATTCAACACTCCAATAACCATATCGCTAGAATTCTGTTACAAGGCCTAAACAGACCGCATCAGGTGTGCATATAATCAACGAATCACAACCCTTCGTAGCATAGAAGAGTAACACATAGAACATATCAGAACACGAACAAGATCAACTCTAACCGAATGACACACCTTTTAGCAATAACGGTGCTGAGTCAACAAATCCAACCCAGTGTAGAATACATATCCTCATTGGGCCTACCAATGGGCCCCCAAACCAACTCTGGTCATCCCTAAATGGATAACTGGCCCTCCAAAAGTCTACAATGACCTAACCATAGCACGTACTACCATCTAGCTAACCTTGGCCATATCTTCACAATACGCAACCCCAAAACAATATGCTTTTGAGAACTCCCAGTCTCCAAATCCATAGAACACATGAATCACCATAGCCGATCCCAACTCCACCACTCGAATGACTAACACATCTCCCATATACAATCATCCCATGAGAAATACTTTTATAATTCCCTCGCACCACATGGCAAAAATCTGAATATCAGCTGTCGATCAACCAAGCGAGTACCACAATACCAATGAAGCATCCGTAAGTCAAAACACAGTGCGTCTTCTGAAATGCGCACCCTTCTCAGGCAATACCAAGTAGTAATAGCATTTATCTAATCACCTGAAACCATCCATATTGTTCAAGATCCACGACCTTCCCTCCAAAACTGAATTGTCACCTTGTACATGCAAATCTCAATCCCATAGGACGCATCACATCTATCGTGCCGTCATATGAAAAGCACGAGAATCTCATAATCAACTCTGAGTTACCAGCAGAATACATACCCAATCAGTCAGAAACCTTCCACTTGATCCCATCCAGGAGAAAATCATAACACGCCTCATACCCCTTATACCTGTAGATAAATCCATCTCAAGTTATGGCAGAAATTTTCGAGAACACTTTAAAACCCATTTGCACATAACAAAGCCATCAAAACTAAATCTCTCTAACTCAACCAAGCCACGCAGGTCGCCAAACCCAAGAGTATTTCCACGAAATACCTGTAGAGACTCACCACATTATAAGTACCCAAAGAACCGATCATATCCATTACCGTGTTGATCCAACCTACTAAGCTGTCCTATTTCTCCAAGTTCCCTTCGAATTACCCTCAAGTTGACACTTCTCCTTGCCAGAACACCACGATCCTTACCCAAAGCTCACCACTAGAGGTCCTAGCATAAAACCATCCTAAGGCCCATAAGCCACTATATTCCCTCTTAAGCACCCCAAAAGTACCACAACTGAGACACCCACTATGAAGAGAGCTTCTGTGAATCTAAAGCTGTTTCCTTCACCTTCATGATACTAAAATGTAGAATCCATAATGATATAGAAGTACCGTGAGTATCGACACCATCCAATGTAAATCTCATATTCTAGCCATATACAAATCCGAAAAATTCTCAATTGCTACATATAAATCTTGAACCATTAGAACCTTCTCGAGAGTCATCCACCCTACTCAAATCTCAATTGCACCGCCCAAATGGGCCAAACGACCTATGCCCCACTAGTACAATAACACCCAAAGAAGTAATCCACGTCTAAGCAACTGAGTAAATTCCTACTCCATGCGCACTACATCCTTTACGAATAACAACTCAAATCATTCCATGATCTCCATATACCCATAAAGTGTAATATAACCCATATCCAGAAACTTCCTTGCTTAAGTCATCTTCAAAACTAACCTCTGCAAGTCATAACCGATCCACAAGTATGCCTCAGACCTAAACCAATACAACACATAACCATGCAATTAAATCACCGACGACAGACTACACCACTTGGCTCAAAGCCATAGAACAAACATCCGATAACTCACAATACCTATACTCTATTACTACCATAATCCCAAAGTGAGATTCAACTAAATTCTTCACAAGCCCATGCAACACAAACCATAAAATACCTCAAATCATCTACTAAGCTCGCAATCATCCTCGTGACAGTAAGGTAAATTTTCTCAATAGATCCAAACTCAAATTGCAACACATATAGCCCACTGGTAGAAGAAACTCTCCACATAATATCATAAGGATCACACATCCGTGGATTGCCCCGTAGGTGATAACCCACCTGCTTAGCCTCAAACTGGCATCTCTCTATGCCCTTTCACGGCCACAACCACTATGCACTCACTACATCTTCTTGAGTCTAAACTCATCAACAAGACATGAGAATTTACTTTGTTCCACAAATAAACAACATGAAAAAATCCCTCAAAACCCTCATAACTCCCGACTGTATAGCACATCCACATAAATCGAGCATCCAATAGTCCTTTTCACATCCCAAGCAAACTCTTCTCATTACATTCAAGTTATCTGAGCACATCCCGCGGTCACATCCTACTCATCATATACCCATCTAACTACTCATCGAGCCACTAGTCCCACTCATAGGGACACCACTGGACATAGAAGTCCAAAAACACATACTCTCACAACTGAAACTACCGAGCCTAAGCTGCGGTCCAAGCCCGGCCTCAAGTCCTTCAGACTGGCCCATCACCAAAATACAGAAAACACATCTCGCACCTTATCCATGGAATCATAAGCCGTCGATGCACAGATGATATCGATCGCTCACATACGCATACGAGTGAGTGGAAGGAATTCAAAGAGATATGCTTCAAGTTGAACCAATGCCGCACTATAAGGAAAGAAAGACTAGAAGTTTTTCGTAGATGCCCCATAGCCTCTCGGAGATAGGTATAGACGTCATCATACCGATCCGCAAAACTCTACTAGACACTTGCTCATGACTCATAGAACCTATGAACCTAGAGCTCTGATACTAACTTATCACAACCCAAAATCCAACCCGTCGTGATGGCACCTAACCCAACCCGCCTGGTAAGCCAAATAACAATAAAACACAATATAGTGATAATAATAAGAGTCAAAAATGAAATAACTATATTTTAATACTATTCCCCACAGACTGGTAGTACAAGTCACGAGCCACTAAGACTTAGATTTTACCAAAAAACTGAATTGAAATAATTACAATATCTGTTTGAATTGTACATGAACAGAATTGGAATCTAAAGCTACCAAAGGGAAAGTGTCATCCATAACTGGAATGCAGGTACATCTTCAATGCCAACTCCCGCCATACACAACAACAACAACTTCAAGATCTGCATGCAAGGTGCAAAAGTGTAGTATAAGTATAACCGACCCCATGTACTCAATAAGTATCCTAACTAACCTCGGTGAGGTAAAAGAAGCAAGAATTATAGATGATACTCACTAACACCTGTGCAGTTCATCATTTCAACCAGTATAGAACAGATATATAATCAAATCAGGAAATATCAGGTAAAACCACTTTGATGCTCCCAATTCTTTCGTTTAAAGTGTTCTGCTAAGTCAACAATCCAGCATATAAGAAAGATATGCAAGTAAATTAGGTAAATAGTCAAGGAAATTGCAAGTAAATATGAAATGCAATAATCAAATATCAGCCCGTTATGACACGCAATCCTATCCAATAACAGTAACCAGCTCTCCCAGAGCTCACATCAAGCAGAAACCCATTAGTTTCTCACAATCCACGTGTACACCATCAAGAGAGAAACATGAGAAGGTGACCCTAGGGGGATGGATCCGTATCCACACGCTGCAGGGACAACTCATGTTCTAATAATGCCAATCCGCCCGGCGTGGTCAGATGAACAATATCATAATCTGCCCGGCATGGTCATCCGGCGTAACAATACAATCCGCCTGGCGTGGTCACAAGCACCCAATCCTAATCCTATCACACAAAAGTAAGTATATAAGATCACATGTATATGATGGATAAATATCAGATTTCATGCTCCTAGAGTAGTATAATAACATGCTAAAGTGTAGGCATGTGCAATGTGTGCTATCATAGCTCAAATCAGCAATTTATCACAGAAATAGCAATTACCAAGTTTATTCAGGGAATTAGCCTCTTCTTAACCTCAAGCATGGCCCAAATAGTTCACAACAATGGTATAAATATGAGAAACATTATAGCTTAAAGCTTAACAGTCAACTCTAGGCATATCATAGCCTAAGCACTACCCCGAGCATGGATAAATACTCCGGTACTCGCACATGGATTCAAACCCCACACATATGCGCACCCATAACACGTAGCTATCACAAATAATTCAGGAAACTAGTGCCTCAACCAAGTTTAGATACCAAGACAAATACCAAGCAAGCCAAACTACACTCTATAAATGCTATCCCACGCGTATCAACCTCCAAGCTGCTCGAAACTTGTCAAAAGCAACTCAAAAACATCAAATAATGCCAAAGGAAACAAATCTAATCGATAAAGGTTGAGTCTTTAATCAAAAGCCCAAAGTCAACCAAAAAGTCAAACCCGGGCCCGTACCTCAGAACCTGACAAAACTCATAAAATCCGATAACCCATTCAATTACTAGTCCAACCATACTAGCTTTTACTCAAATCCAACTCAGAATCGATGTTCAAAACTTAAAAATTCACTGTAAGAATTTTTAGACAAAAACCCCCAATTTGTCTTTCAAAAATCACAAATCAAATACCAAAAACGAAGATGGGTTCATGGAATATAATCTAAACCGAGTATAGAACACTTACCCCAATCCATGTGGTGAAAATCGCCTCCAAAATCGCTCAAATCAGAGCTCCCCAACTCAAAATATGACCAAATGAGCAAACCCTCGATATTATATGCTTCTGCCCCGTCATTTCACAAATGCAAACAATAAGTCGCACCTGCGACCTCCGCTTCTGTGGTAAAAGACTTGCACCTGCGAGAAAGCCTCAACCCAGCAGTTGTCGCTTCTGCGACACCAAAACTCGCTCCTGCGATAGCGTTTCTGTGCTAAAAGTGTTGCACCTGTGGCCCTGCAGATGCGTCTGCACTCCACATTTGCGACCTTCCCGCTCACCGTCCATTTTCGCTTCTGCGATCACAATGTCCGCATCCGTGGACGCACTTGAGTGCCCAAATGTCTGCACCTATGGTCTCTTCTCCCAAGCCACAACTTCCGTTTCTATGACTCTTTTGCCGCTTTTGCGGCTCCGCACCTGCGCCCATAGCTCCGCAAGTCCGGTCACACTAGAATCCCTGCCAAACCAACATAGCCAAAATGATCCAAAACGTTCTAAACTTCGTCCGAAACTCATCTGATCCCCTCGGGACCCCGTCCGAATATACCCATAAGTCCCATAACATAACACAGAATTACTCAAGGCCTAAAATCACTCATAACAACACCAAAATCACAAATCGCACATCGATCAAACTTAACGAATTTTTAAACTTTCAACTTCCAAAACTCGTGCCGAACCTTATCAAATCAACCCGGAATGACCTCAAATTTTGCACACAAGTCCCAAATGTCATAACAAATCTATTCCAATTCCCGTAACCACTATCCAAACCTGATATCATCCAAGTCAACTTCCGGTCAAACTTATGAACATTTTACACCTTCAAATTTCCAACTTACGCCAAATAGTGCAGAAACCTTCTAGAAATATCCAAATGCAACTCCAGGCATACGCCCAAGTCCAAAATCACCATCCGGACCTAATAGAACCATCAAAACTCTAACCCGAGATCAAATACTCAAAAGCCAAACTTGGTAAACTCTTCTAACTTAAAGCTTCCTAGTTGAGAATCGTTCCTCTGAATGAATTCCGAATCACCTAAAAACTAAAACCGATGATTCACACAGGTCATAATACATCATACGAAGCTACTTATGACTTCAAATAGCTGAACAATATATAAATGCTCAAAATGACCGGTCAGATCGTTACAGAAACATACTGCTAAGGAACCTGATTCTTTGAAAAAGGAATATGTGATGCCTGCATGGACAAAAAGAAGTTTGATTAACCCATTCTATCATTACAAGGGACCCAAACTAATTTGGGTTCCTAAGTCTAATAAGTGATTTCATGTGCAGACTGGACTGTGGGGAAGCAGTGAAAAATGGTACGTGGATAGCGGCTGCTCTAAACACATGATCAGAAGAATGTATGATTTCATCTTACTCAAGGGCTTCTAGGGTGGGATTGTGTCTTTTGGAAATGGCAAGAAGGCCCATATTCTTGGCTTTGGAACGATTGGAAAAACACTCTCCCACTCAATTGAAAATGTGTATTATGTGAATGGTTTGAAATATAGCCTATTGAGTGGGTCCCAAATCTGTGACAAAGGGAACAAAGTGGAGTTCTTGCAAAAATCCTGCATTGTCACCAATCTCACAAAAGGTGAAGTGGTTTTGATCGCAAAAAGATTCAAGAACATCTATGTTGCAGATTTCAACTCTCTGAATGATGGTGATCTCATATGCCTAAGTGTTAATGATGATGATGTTGAGCTGTGGCATAGACGACTAGGGTATGCAGGCTTTTCTTTGCTAAACAAGCTGAGCAAGAAGGACCTGGTTCGTGGGCTGCCCAAGTAAAAGTTCAAGGATCATAAAGTGTGTGATGCGTATGTGAAAGGGAAGCAAGTCAGGTCCTCGTTTAAATCAAAGAAGGAGGTGAGCACCTCAAGGTCATTGGATCTTCTTTATATGGATTTTTGTGGACCTATGAGGATACCTAGTAGAGGAGGAAAGAAGTACATTTTTGTAATTCTTGATGACTATTCCAGATTTACATGGACATTATTTCTGAAGACCAAAGATGAAACCTTTCCAGTATTTGTTGCATTTGTGAAGCATATTCAAGTGTAGATGGGACATAATGTTGTGAGTATCAGATTTGATCATGGTACCGAGTTTGACAATACCAAGTTTGATGAATTTTGTGCTGAAAATTGTATAAGTCATAGTTCTTTTGCTCCTAGAATACCTCAACAAAATGGTGTTGTGGAGAGGAAAAATAGGAATCTCGACGATATGGCTAGAATAATGCTTGTCGCACTCCATTTTCTCGCAAAAGTGGGTTTCGACGTGAGACAACTCTTTTAAATGGGTATTAAAAGAGAAGAGTCGTTACCTAACAATTTTGAGGTGCGTTAGGGCACCTATTTGTAAGTAACTCTATTTGACTAGTCCGTATCACCAAAGAATGGGTAAGGGCTCAAATTACCTCAAAGAGAAGGTATTAGGCACTCTTCGAAGTCCACAATTATGGGTCCCGATCGAACTTTAAACAATGTGGATTATGTAATTAGACTAGGTGATCAAATAAATAAAGGGAATTCTAGAAGTCAAAGAGTCTTATTAGGGCACATGAGAATCGACACAAATTTTAATGAATACAGAGATACAACTACATTGATCTATGTTAAATTACTAAGTGTAAATATCAAATACATAAAGAAAAAGGGGGAGGGGGTCCTAAAGTTTTTAGCCTAAAGGGTCATCCCGTGCAACATAAATAATACTTCACAATTCCTTTGAGGTAGGGGTTGCTCATATTATTTAGCTGGCACAGACTATCATCTCCTGCTACCCGATTACTATATTAAAGTTATTTTCCTAAAGGCCCACTAATTCGATTCTAGGTTGTACCCTATGCGTGCACTACCTGTCCCATACCTAAGGTCCAGGAGGCTTTGGACCTCTATTTGGGTGGTTCTAGACTTCACTTAGGATGCTCAAAATGATAAAACTAGCGCACATTCAAAAACATGTAGGACTACACATAAGTACAATTAAAGGCTCAAGTTAACCTTCACACATAAACAACAAATGCACGCGGGTAGTTAAGCAGTAGACAATTTCAGATGCATTAGAGTCATTAAGTCCTATAAGCATAGTTTCTATGTGATTCTAATTTCCAGCATTGTACAGGCGGCGTTGCAGCTTTAAACTAACAAATTTGTAGATTAAAGGTATTACAAACCTATAGGCATGACATCTATATTGTTCGTGCGATGGGGCAGTAAGGCTGTTCGAAAACTCAGGGTTTATGACACTGATTTTATAAACATATTTCTTAGGTAGGTGACAATATCCTATAGGCAAGATTTCTAACATGACAAATCATTACCGGCCTAAAATGAAGAGTACATGCTCGAATATTACAAGCTGAATGAGTACATACCCAATAAGCAGAGCAGGCCCAAAGAGGAATAACCCAACAACTTCAAGGTTTTGAATAATCTCATTCTTCACACAAAAAATAGTAAACCCAGGTATAGATACACCCCAGGACATTAGAGTGTATCAGCTGCATGACTCGAACCCAAACATATACCAAGTCTGAAAGGGGGAATCAACTTACCCAGTAATAACAGACTTAACCACATAAGTAACAAGTTGTTCATAAATTAATCAAACCACCAGAAGTCCACACACTTAATTCTTAGGACTGCAACTAACAGTAGTTTAAACCAGAGAAGGTAGATGAGATCACACAGATTTATACATATAAGATGCTAGAAGTTCAGAAGACATAATGGAACATCACAAACCAACAAACAACCCCAAATAGAGTTTCGGGATATAATATGATGTGAGGTTAACTTAAACACAATCTTGACAGAGGAATCTTGTAGAATCACAGACGGAAACAAGTAAGATTTCTAGCATGAGGGTCTAGGGAAAATATGATAAAAAAACAGGCTAATGAACATAGTCTGTTATAATCCAATCAAATGGGCATAAAGAGTTTAACATTATCAATCCTACACGAAGGTTTAAATAGCACCAGGACTCACAATGGGCAAGGATATGCCAAATATAGGTTAAGAGGACTAGCCTGTAGTAGTCTTAATCACATATGGGGGAAAAGGCTAGACATGAGTTTTTCCCTAAGGTCTCAAATAGGATTGCATAAGTCAAAGCATATATAAGAACTTAAATGACATGAAAGCAGGCCCTAGCTAATCAGTACAACATCAAAACTTAGCAGGTTGGACAGGAATGACTTAACAAGGTCTAAAACATATGCATGGATTCATCACAAAGGTACAGGACATGGCAGGTAACGAGCATTAGTTCACAAGTAACAGGGAAAGCATGCATGTGCTAATAACATGACCAGGAGTTAATTCTTAGAAAAGTATTAAGTCGTGCATGAATGCCTCAAGACTTAGAATAGGTTCTGGGCATGACTCGATTCATCATAAGAGTACAGAACAAGGCAAGAAACCAAACTCAGAATAGGCAACAGTAATGAGCATTTGAGCACATACATTAGCAAGTAGGCTTAAGAAGGCAAAATCAAGGCAATAAATATGCAAGTTGGGCTACTAGAACGTATAGAGCCTCAAGAAGAGTTTCAAAGCATATAATGGCATGTTGGTTCATAAATATTCTCAGAGACATAGATATGTAGAGCAGGAATTTAAACGAGAAGAAACAAAAATAAAATTGCATGAGTCGTAGCTTCATTACCAGTTACAGACGAACAAGTAAACAAGAGGAGTAATTTCAGCAACACTTCAATGTCAATAGCAAAACGAGCAGTAGAACCTAAGAATCTTAGTGTATCAGAGTTCCCTAGGGTTTCGAACGAACCCCGAGCAGTGCTCACACTGAGAAAGGTTCGAGAATTGAATTCCGGTGGCCTTGGCTTTCAGCCGGCCAAAAGATTGAGCCTCAAAATAGTATAGGACAAGAAAGAATAAGAGAACATTAGTAGTTTTCTTTTGCGATCCCGTATCCCCTGGGGGAATTGGGGGATGGGTTTATATAGTAATGGAAATTGAACAAAAAAACAAGGAAATATAATCAATCAAACACAAATAAGGAAAGAAAAGCATGCAGAATCGATTTAGAACCAAATTAGGAGAAAAATAAGGCAAACCCTATTCTGCCCAGAATCTCAGATTAGCCGAAGAATCTTGTTAAATCAGACCCATATAATCTTGCCATGAGTGTATATAGACGAAAAATCGTCTGAATCTTGAGGAGTGAGTCTGATTTCTCTTGATTCGGAAGATTGGTGCTTGCCAAAAATGGGGCAAGTACTATGTAATACCATAATCTTGTAAAGAACAATGAGATAATCCATAAAAGGTAAGTGAATCATTGCAGGAATCCATGAATTAATCGGATTTGGAGAGGGTTGGTGAAGGCGGCTAGGGTTTCTGAAAGAGGGATGAGGAGAGACCAGGGAAACGAGGGCGGCAGTCTATAGGAGAATAGGGATTAGGGTTTGGGGTTGGGTTATTAAAAATGGTAGGGTAGTTATGGGCCGTTGATCTTGAGAGATCAACGACCAAGATTAAAACTCGAGCGGGGCGGGTTGGTTCAACGAGTCACGACCGGGTTGGATCAAAAGGGTCATTTGGTTTGGGCTAAAAGGATTGGGACAGGGATTTGGGTCTGTTTGGTCCGAAAATTAGCCCTTCATTGGACTATAAAAATTAAATATACAAAATTTATGAAACAATAATTTATAAAAGTGATTAATAAAATATAAAAAATACTATTTATGCAGTAAAATACTGGAAAATAATAGCTTAACATTATAAAAATATAAAATGTTATTCTAACATAAATAATATAATAAATATAATTATGTATAGAATGTAGGTTATTCTTGCAAAAATTATGTAAATAGGTAAAAATGCAAATGTAATCATATGCAATGAAGTAAAAATGTTGTAAAACATATATGTGGGTGTAAATGATAAATTTGGATGATTAAGTCATCACAAAATAATTTAAAGGGTAATTCATGCATATTCAAGTAATTAAAATGCAAGAAATCAATTTTAAAGATTTTAAAAATTATAACAAT
The DNA here is from genome assembly GCF_000715075.1 of Nicotiana tabacum. Lineage (NCBI taxonomy): Eukaryota > Viridiplantae > Streptophyta > Magnoliopsida > Solanales > Solanaceae > Nicotiana > Nicotiana tabacum. Next base: position 87,857,245 of record NC_134083.1, read on the forward strand.
TATAGAAAATACTTGTATAACTCTTTTAAATTAAGTAATGATGCAAAATAATATTTTGAAAGTATATATACTATTTAAAAATATGTGGACAAAATTGGGTATTAACAACTGCTCCTCTTTACCCGAGAATGATGAAAGAGTTGTCGGGTAAAGAAAATGATGACCGATTTTGTCCGAAGTGAGTGAGGAATGATGTATTTTGAAAAAATGGGGACCGAACCCTGATTCTTGAGTTGCCTACATATCCATGGTGTTACGGGAATCAGGCCGTGTGTAGTTCTGGATCCAACGGCGAACGAAACCGATAGAGTTATTACAAGACTGGTCATGTGTTTCAAAAGATCTTTTGGATGTGATAGTGTCGTGAATACCAGATAAATCCAGGCGGCGCTATGAATGCGAATTTCAACCTTACGGGTGTATGAGGCAAATATTTGAACGGTTATAGAACAAAAGGAAATCAATTGCTGATCATCAGTTACGTTTGAGGTAGTCAAAGGATGTGAACGGAAACCGGAGCAAAAATTGCTCCTGTTTGTAGAACGGTTACCTCCCGAGTTACTTGAAAAACTCAAAACATGATGAACACGAATATATGGGGTTACTGCATAAAATTAAACATGGTGAAGATTCCGTTCGGACCATGGGAGTTGTTTTTCGGACGATGAGGATGATGTCCTTAGACCATGACATCCTGGGCCGTGAAGCGTATGATAATAGATTCATAGGCCATGGAATGGTGTCCTCGGGCCATGAGGATGGTGACTCTAGACTATGACGCCTTTGAATAATGATATGCAATTTTGAGATATCCTCAGGCCAAGGCATGATGTCTTCGGGCTATGAGGATGATGCCCTCAGACTATGACGCCTTCGGACAACGTGGCGATATTTTAGCCCATGAGATGCAAAGATGCGGCGATATCGATCGTTTGATAGAGGAAACAGATCATGCTTAGTCATATGCAAGAACGAGACGAGACAAGGTTTAGTTTTGTATGAGATAAGGGCAGTGCTTAGCCCGATGCAAAGAGCTGAGACAATGTTTTGTCTCATGCAAGGAAAGGCAATTCCTAGCCTTATGCGACAATGGAGACAATGCTTAGCCTCATGCAAGGAATTGAGACAGTGTTTAGTCTTTGGCAAGGAAAGGCAATGCTTAGCCTTATGCAATAATGGAGACAATACTTAAAGAATGGATACAATGCTTAGTCTCATGCAAGGAAAAATAGTGCTTACCTTATGCAATATGGAGACAATGCTTAGCCTTATGCAATATGGAGACAGGGCTTAGCCTCATGCGAGAAATGGAGACAATGTTTAGTCTCATGCAAAGAAAGGCGGTGCTTAGCCTTATGCAGCGTGGAGGCAATGCTTAGCCTCATGCAACGAAAGGCAACACTTAGCCTTATGCAATGAGTAGAGACAATATTTAGTCTCATGCAAAAGAAGGCAGTGCTTAGCCTTATGTAATGATGAGGTGCAATGCTTAGACCTATGCAAGAAAGGCAATGACTAAATGCAAGAGAATAAAGCATTTCTTAGCTTGATGTGTTTGCGTTTGGTAACCTTTGTCAGTGTGAAGATAGTGATCTTGCTATGTGTATGTATTTCCAGACGTTCCTGTTATGTTCATTGTGCCTGCATCCAAAGAAAAATCATGAGTTTTGTGGGGAAAGGTTGGTTCGTGCTCTCGATTCCTTGCTTCGCCTTTGCTTTTGTCCGAAGTCCCTGCTTGAGTCACCCCGAGTAACGTCTGGCTGCTATAGAAACAAAATTTTTGAAAAACATGCGTTTGATAAATTATTTATGAAAATGTAGTTGTTTGAAATATGTGATAATGCACGAAAGCAAATAATTGGTTGAATTGATGACTGTGAGACGATTTTCAGACATTGCAACCTCCTTGACTCGGAACTTTGAGGATCCTCCTCAAAATTTCCCCCCAGTTTAAGTGCATACTTCCTGTGATACATTCCTTGTCGATTTCAAACATGATGAGGTCGGGCAAGCTCGAGATCCTGCCTCAGTTTCTAACCATAGGGGGAGTGAAGATTTTATTATGATGTGACCGAACCCACAGGACTGCCTACGTATCCCCTCTTAAATGGGAATCAGGTCAAGCGTAGTTCAGTTACATCAAAGAGAAAATGCGAACATCGAACATAATCTTAAACATAGTTTCTCTTGACTGCGTCTGAATTGATAGGTTTTGTCCAAATCTCCCCATCCATTTCTTGCAAGTATAAGTGCCCCCCTGTTAATACTCTGTGAACCATGTAAGGGCATTTCCAGTTGGGTGAGAATTTCCCCTTTGCTTCATCCTGATGTGGGAAGATCCGTTTCAACACCAATTGCCCCGTTGTGAATTGCCTTGACCTGACCTTTTTATTGAAAGCTCTTGCCATTCTGTTATGGTAGAGTTGACCGTGACATATTGCGTTCATTCCTTTTCCATCAATGAGAGCTAGTTGTTCATACCGACTCCGTACCCATTCTGCGTCACTGAGCTCGGCTTCCTGCATGATTCTTAAGGAAGGGATTTCTACTTCAGCGGGAATAACAACTTTAGTATCGTAAACCAGTAGATAGGGGGTTGCCCCAGTGGATGTAACGAATTGTGGTGCGAAACTCGAGAAAGCAAACGGTAGCTTCTGGTGCCATTGTTTGTAATTGTCTACCATTTTCCTCAATATCTTCTTGATGTTCTTGTTGGAGGCTTCTACGGCTCCATTCATTTGTGGCTTATATGATGTAGAGTTCTGATACTTGATCTTGAATGTTTCATACATGGCTTTCATCAAGTCACTGTTGAGATTGGCAGCATTGTCAGTAATGATTGACTCAGGTACCCAAATCGACAAACGATGCGGTCTCAAACAAAATCTACTGCAACCTTTCTTAGTTACAGCCTTATAGGATGCGGCTTCAACCCATTTTGTGAAGTAGTCTATAGCCACTAGAATGAACCTATGTCCGTTTGAGGCAGCGTGTTCAATTGGTCCGGTGACATCCATACCCCAAGCAGAGAAGGTCCAGGGCGAACTTGTTGCATTGAGTTCGTTGGGCGGCACTCATATCATATTAGCATGTATCTGGCATTGGTAACACTTTTGAACATATTTGATACAGTCTGTTTCCATAATCATCCATAAATATCCTACTCTTAATATCTTCTTGGCCAGAACAAAACCATTCATGTGGGGTCCGCAAGTTCCGGCATGTATTTCCTCGAGCAATCTAGACGCCTCCTTGGCATCGACGCATTGCAACAATCCCAAATCAGGAGTCCTTCTATAGAGAATTCCTCCATTTCGGAAGAAATGGTTGGCCAATCTTCGAAGCGTGCGCTTCTGAGTGTGTGTAGCATGATATGGATATTCTCTCTTTTCTAAGTATTCCATGATGTCATGGAACCACGAATTTCCGTCAATTTCTTCCTCAACATGAGCACAATAAGCTGGCTGCTTATGAATTCCTTTTGGGATGGGATTGATGAAATGCTTGTCTGGGTGTTTATCATGGAGGATAAAGTGGCTAATACATCTACAAACGCATTCTGAATCCTTGGAACATGCTTGAACTCTATCTTTGTGAATCTCTTGATCAACTCTTGTACACAGTGCAAGTATGGTAATATTTTAGTGTTCTTCATAGCCCATTCTCCTAGAACCTGGTGCACCAATAGATTTGAATCTCTGATTACCAGCAACTCCTGAACGTTCATATCAATGGCCAACCTAAGTCCCAGGATGCATGCCTCATATTCCGCCGTATTGTTGGTACACGGAAACCTGAGTTTTGCGGATACCAGATAGTGTTGACCGGTTTTTGATACTAAGACAGCTCCGATACCCACTCCTTTGAAGTTTGCTGCTCCGTCGAAGAACATCCTCCAACCATCATATGCCTCAGTAATATCTTCTCCTACAAATGATACCTCATCATGGGGAAAATACGTTTTCAATGGTTCATATTCTCCATCTATAAGATTTTCTACCAAGTGATCCGCCAATGCTTGCCCTTTGATTGCCTTCTGAGTTACATAGGCGATGTCGAACTCACTCAGTAATATCTACTACTTTGCTAACTTACCCGTAGGCATGGGTTTCTGAAAGATGTATTTTAGCGGATCCATCCTTGATATGAGATATATAGTGTACGCACATAAATAATGTCTCAACTTCTGGGCTATCCATGTCAAAGCACAACAGGTGCGTTCCAATAAAGAGTATCGAGCTTCGTAAGGCGTGAACTTCTTGCTCAGATAATTTATCGCCTGCTCCTTCCTTCCAGTTTCATCTTGTTGTCCTAGAACACGACCAAAGGCTCCTTTCAACACAGACATATAAAGCAGCAGAGGTCTTCCTAGTTCTGGTGGGACCAACACGGGCTGGTTAGATAAATACTCCTTGATTTTATAGAAGGCTTTCTGGCATTCTTTAGTCCAGCTTGTTGCAGCATCTTTCCTCAACATTTTGAATATTGGCTCACATATCACCGTTGATTGTGCTATAAAACGGCTTTTATAATTAAGGCACCCTAGAAAACTAATCATATCTTTCTTATTCTTTGGCGATGGCAAGTCCTGGATAGCTTTGATTTTTGATGGGTCTAACTCGATTCCTCGGCGACTAACGATGTAACCTAACAACTTTCCAGCAGGGAATCCGAAGGCACATTTTACAGGGTTCAACTTCAAGTTATATTTTCGAAGCCGATCAAAATATTTTTTCAAGTCTGTTATGTGATCTGGACTCCTTTTAGATTTGATGATAACACCATCCACATACACCTCCATTTCCTTATGTATCATGTTGTGGAATATAGTCGTCATGGCCCTTATGTAGGTGGCCCCAACATTCTTCAAACCAAACAACATCATTTTGTAACAATATATTCCCCATGATGTGATAAAGGCGGTCTTTTTGGCATCATCTTCCTCCATCCAAATCTGGTGGTATCCTACGAAGCAATCCACAAAGGATTGGAGTTCATGCTTAGTGCAGTTGTCAATCAGTATGTGTATGTTGGGCAGCGGGAAATCATCCTTGGACTTGCTCAGTTCAGATCTCGGTAATCGACACATACTCTAACTTTCCCATCCTTCTTTGGAACTGGCACAATGTTGGCTAACCAGGTCGGGTATTCGACCACTCGGAGAACCTTGGCTTTGATTTGCTTGGTGACCTCCTCTTTTATATTCAAACTCATATCTGGCTTGAACGTTCTGAGCTTCTGCTTTACCAGTGGACACATGTGATTGATGGGTAGCTTGTGAGGTATTATGGATGTGCTCAAGCCAATCATATCATTGTAGGACCATGCAAAGATGTCCTCATACTCCTTTAGGAACCTGATATACCCTTCTTTCTCTGATGGTGATAGATGAATACTTATACGAGTTTCCTTGACTGTTTCATAATCCCCTAAGTTAACTGCCTCAGTTTCTTCCAAATTGGACTTTGGTTTGTTTTCAAAATTCTCTACTTCTTTGACGATTTTCTCATGTATTATATCATCTTCCAGATCATTCGAATCATTGTCCTTATGTTGTGTTGTCTCATTACATGTTACAATTGTAGGTTCATTGGGATATGCAATAATTATGCTGAAAAAAATATAGAAATATAATAATAAATATGAAAAGCAGTAATGTATTAAAACCTTAAAATGTCAACAAGTACGACTCGATGGCGCGAGTAATTATTTCAAAACAAAATACTGAAAATGTCTTAAATGCTCAAAACTATTTAAAAGTAATTCATGCTAATTCTCCAGGCTACTCAGGAACTCGGCGAGCCCGGGACGGTGCATCGGTCCAGTGTTTGAGAACATCTCCCTCTTCCATTGTCTGAATGGTAAGGTCTTCCTCCTCCTGCTCCCTAACAATTGCACTGCAGTACATTTCTTCTTCATCTAGAAATAGCTTCCTCATATCGGCCAAAACCTCATCTTCTTCGGTTCCCCACATCATGTCGGCTTGATGGAATGTCTGGTGCAGCGGTGGTACGGGCTGTTCTAGTGGATAATAAGGGGCATGCCATGGCGGTGTCCAATCCTGATATTCTTGCCATGTATATTCATATCCGAGTCCAAAGGTTGTGCCATGATATAGTGGTTGTACGGGTTTGGTGATCCCCTGAAGTTTTTTGCCAAGACCCTTGCCTGGTTCATATCCCGTCCACATCAATATACTTTCTATCTTCTTGCTCCACCATCGATCCTTTTCAATTGCATTCACCCGTTCAATGTGGTGATATGTTTCTCCGCCCAACTTCCTCCTGTTCTTGATGATTGGAATGGTGTGATTGGTGTAGATGGGGTTGCTTCTATCTCCATGAATGATCACCTCCTGATGATTCCACTCGAACTTCACAGCGTGGTGTAGATTTGAAGCTACTGCCCCGACTGCATTTATCCATGGTGTCCCAACAATACATTGTAAGTAGCAGATATATCTAGCATTTGGAAATTAACATCAAACCAAGTTGGACCCATATGTAGATTGAGGTTGATTTCTCCGATAGTGGCTCTCTGAGATCCATTGAACGCCTTCACATTCATGCTTCCCATTCGTATCTCGTGCAGGCCTTTACCCAATCTCTTTAGAGTGGTCAGTGGGCATATGTTCAGACTCGAACCTCCATCTATCAAGACCCTGGAGATGCACTTGTCCTCGAATTGTACAATAATGTGCAATGCCCTGTTGTGACTCAATCGTTATGGTGGTAACGTATCTTCGTGAAAAGTGATTTTGTAGATCTCCAATACCTGTCCGACCATGTTAGCCATCTGTCAACTAGTGATGCCGGTGGGTACATAAGCTTCACTTAACACCTTCATCAAAGTATTCTTGTGCGAGTCTGAGTTTTGCAACAATGATAAGATGGATATCTGAGCAGGAGTATTGTTCAGGTGGTCAACAACGGAGTACTCCCTTGCTTGTATCTTCCTTCAGAGATCGTCAGTGCCAGTCTCAACAACAGGCGACTTAGGTGTAGCTTCCTTGCTCGTTCCTCCCAGATTTTCAGATGTGATGCCAGTTCTAGTCATACCTTGCGCGACACTTGTTTATTCCATTTTGGCTTTTCCCTTTCTCCTTGCTTCCGCAACATAATCCCATGAGATGGCATCGGACTTGTAAGATGGTGTGGGAGCTACCATTACAGTGAAGGGTGTAGCTACCTCAACTTCAAATGTTGCTTGGGTTTGTACCACAACTGGCGTGAGGGTGACCGGAGATGTTTTAGAAGCGTCTCCCTCTCGAATGTGTCCAATGGACCCTTCCTGATCCCACTTCTCATCAGTTTCTATCACGTTCACTCCCTCACCTCTATGATCCGGGAGAGGGTTGTTACGAACATTTGGTGAAACTTCCTTTGCTTGTATAACCTTAGTGTTGATCAGTGTCTGAATCTTATCTTTCAACGTGCAACACTCCTCAATAGTATGACCCTTTATGCCTGAATGATAAGCACATATTTTGTTGGGGTTGATCCATTGGGAGGGATTTTCCATAACAACAGCAGGAATGAGGGTGACATAGCCTGCAGATTTCAATCTCTCATACAATTGGGCTATGGGTTTAGCACTAGGGTGTATTGTCTAGGTGGTCTGCGGTCAAAATATGGACGTGGCTTTGGATAGTTTTGGCGGGTGGGTGTAGGTAAATAGTAATATGCAGGCTTTGGGTAGTTATGCTAGGTGGTGGCATATTATTGGTATTTTGGTGGTGAGGGTTGATATGTGGGTGGAGGTATTTGGTATGTGAGGGGAGACATAGGGCCCTGGGCTACCATCACAGCACCCACTTCTTTCTTCTTTGAGATACCTCCTGATTGCAAGGCTTTGTTCATGGCTTGCAGCGCCTCGAAATTAGTTACTATCCCGCTTTTGATTCCTTCTTTTATTCTTTCCCCTAACTTGATGATGTCAGAGAACTTGTGATTTTATATGACCATCAACCTTTCGTAATACTACGGATCTTGAGCCCTAACAAAGAATTGTTCATTTGTTCATCTTCAAGTGCTGGCCTTACCTTTGCGGCCTCTGATCTCCAACGAGTAGCATGCTCGCGGAAGGTTTCTGTCTGCTTCTTCTTGAGATTTTGAATGTAGAAAATGTCTGGCACATTTTCCAGGTTGAACCTGAATCTATCCAGGAAATCTGATGCCATACCCACCCAATTAACCCACTTCTTTGGATTTTGACTGATATACCAAGACAAAGCATCTCCTTTAAGGCTTTGTATGAATAGTTTCATGCAGATTTGTTCATTCTTACCCACTCCTACAAGCTTGTCGCAGTATGTTCTCAGATGCACCTTCGGATCACCAGTACCATCGAACATTTTGAACTTGGGAGGTTTGTAACCCTCCGGCAGTTCCACATCCGACTGAATACACATGTCTTTATAGTTTAGACCTTCAACGCCTTTCCTACCTTCAATACTCTAGACTTTCCCTGTGAGCTTCTTGAGTTCCTCTGCCCTGTTTCTAATGAACATGTCCTTCTCAGTTGGTCGAGTATGTATATGGTTTGCTGCGGGGTATGGGGTAAGGTTTCCACATATATCATATTATTTTGATGAGTTCCTGGGACTTGGGTATACGGGTGGTCGTTGGTCGAGTTTTGGGGATCGGGAGTAGGTTGTGATGCATTTTGGGGAGTGTGATAAGTGGTGGTTTGCGTGTATTGAGCTGGATGATGGTGATGTTGTTGAGGGGTTTGCACCGGTGGTGGGTTAAAGTTCTGGGGAGGTGCAGGATTATGATACTGGTGTTGTGCAGGAGGATTCGGAACTATGGGTAATGGATTCTGATTTTGTGCGTTTTGTGGTGGTGTTTGGTTCTGGGTAGTCGGGTTTTGCTAGTTGATGTCGAGAACATTGAGAGTAAGGGAGAGGTTTGCCAAATTTCGGACCTGCTCAAGCTCGTCCTGTAGTTCTAGGATTTTCTGCTCCAAACGTAAGACCAACTCATTCTGCCCCAGAGTACTTCTGCCATCTGAAGTTTCAACATTTTCCGCCACAACAGTGTTGTCTTTCTGGATACCACTTAAATCATCCATTTTCCCTTTGCCCTTGCCTTTTCTATTCGGGTCGCTCGGTGGAGGAGGAGGTGGAGGGCTTCTGGATCTAGTATGGTATGTCGATGATGCCAGTATGCACAAACCAACCTTTGGGAACGGGAATAATCAAAAAGAAAGAAAAAAGCAAAAGATAATCAAGTCAGTAAGGTGAAATAAAAGAGTGTTCGCAATATTTAAACATGTTTGGCAAAGTCATGCAATAATTCGCGTCCTAATTTGAGGACCTCATTGTGCCTGAGGTAAGCTTAAGCGACACATAGACTTGGAGAAAATTGGTGCCAATATTTGCTTCATTTCATTAATGCGAAAATGAGCCAAAACAAACTTTCACTAAATCGACAATATTAATAAAGTCACTAATGGCATTTAGCCTTATTACATCAAAATCTAATCTAAGCTAGAAAGTAGTAAAGAACATTATCTCCTAATCTACTGGGTCCTTGAAGGACCTTCTCCATGTTTGGCTCGTTTGACCCCATCAATCAGGTTTCCCAGATCGCGCATATCCAATAGTAAATAAGCTTTTGCCATATTTCCTCCTTCATCGTCGTCCATGCCTTGACAATCCGAGTCTCTTTCTTATCTTCCCTTCTAGCTCTATCAGTCCTTGTTCCAAGTATTCCAATCTTTCTGTTGACTTAGTGGCAATCTCCTTCCATTCCCTTATCACTTCCATGTTTACTTTGTGTTGCTCAAGATGTTTAGCTTCGGACTCGAACACCCTTTTGCGTAGCCTTTTGTACTTAACCTGTGCCTCAGCCACTTCATCTATGACCCTATCCTTCAGATTGACTCCCGGCTTGATGTCCCCCGCTACATTGTCTTTTAGCCATGACAGATAGTAGTACATATGATCGGCGTGATACCTGTCTGGCTCAATAGTTTCCCCTTCCACAATGATCTTTTGGTTCCACATGTGTTGCGCTTCGAATTTGAACGGAATGACATCTCCCTTGAAATCTTCCTTGTACTGGACCATATTGGAAACCCGAGGTATGACTTATTTTCTTCCAGCTTGTCGCATTACCCTTATAGGAGCGTAAGGGTAGATACCTCATAGCCCGATCAACACCAAGTGAGTAGTCCCCTTCGATCTGATGATGAACTCACTACTAGGAAACCATTCGAACATCCAATGCACCTGCTCGTCTGTCAAATTGCTGAAGAAACGCACCCAACTTACAACATTTCCAGGCTTTACAAACTTTTCTGAAACAAACGTCATTTTCTTTGGGTGATGGTTGTCTATGTAGTCATTTAGTGGCCTTCGCAGAAGCTGTTGATGATACTCGCCCCTCTGAAAGTGTTCCAGTAGCCAGACTTGTAGCAATAGATTACAACCCTCAAAGTGTCCGAATCCCTGCTTGCACCGATCTAGAGCGCGGTACATTTCAGTTAAGATCATTGGGATGATAGTATAAGTTTGTCCTTCAATTCCATCCATTAAGGTCCTGGCGACCATGGCTAAGCGAGTATGAATCCTTCCTCCTTTCATTGGAAATATCAACAACCCCAAGAAGTAGATAATGAACACATAAACTCGGCGGTGCACCCATCCTAAGGAAGTAATGGCTAGTTCATCATGGTGAAGACGATATGACTTGCTATGCCTATATCGCTCGTAGAGAAACTCAAAAGGGATGTATGATATATTTAGACAGAGCCGTTCGTCATTCTTCTTAAAACCCAACATTTTCAAAAAACCACAGGGAGTACGATTCTCTGGTACCAGTAATCCCAGATTATCCCATGGTAACTTGGAGAAACCTCTTATTTCTTTTAGGAAAGGGGTCATTTCTATATTGCCAAATCGAAAAACAACTCTTTTCTCATCCTAGAACATGGTGGCGGCCTCGATCAGCTCCCTATTTGGTTGAATGTTCAACAAAGATGGCAGGTCACCAAGTACTCTCCTCACATGATTCTTGTCACAAGGCGCAAGGTCTTTCCACCAGTCAAGTAGAAAAGGCGGGATATTCTGGACTATACCAAACCTGGGGATTTCGTGCTTCATTTTCTACAAAACAAAGTTTAGCCCTTTCCCCCTCTAGATTTGACTACTTACGCAATAATGATCAACATGTTGGCACATTTTCTCCAAGTAATTCACATAATAAGATAGTGTCCATTGGGAATGTGGGAATCCCATCGAACTTTGGACAAGGCTCATCTTAGCGGGTTGTTACGTTAACAACGCTTCAACCCGTACTAGGTTTAGCATGATGCATGTACATTTCAAATTGGAGTAGGGTCTCTAGAAGGGTCTAGACTGGTACTCCTAAGTGGACAACTTGAGAGAGAAAGGCACGGGATCGTCGACTGCACCGCTGATCGACTAGTCTACCGCAAATAAGCCTTTATGATTTTAAAAAGGGTGATTTTAGTAAAGCGCGAACACTCATCAAGTGCCACTATGTTGATAATTGGTATGAGTGGAGTTTGATGTAGAGCTTGCTTTATGCAAAATAATAACACATTGCTAAGTATTTGCATGCTAAAAGTACGTAAAAATAGTAAATAAAATAGCAAAAGTGAACATGAAGAGAAAAGAGAAGAAAGACAAAAGAGATAAGTCAGTTTAGCTCATAAAAAAAGTGCGAGAACATAATGAAGCAGGTAGGGAAGTAGGGATGGGAGAGTCATAATATAGCAGTCTTAGACAAGATGAAGGAGATGGAGAGAGGTCGTACATGTCATAGAAAATAAAGGAGAATAAGGGAAGGGATGTGCATGTCATAGCAAAATAAAGGTGAATGAGGAAAATGAGGTGCATGTAATAGCGTTTTAAAATAAATAAAGGCAAATAGGAAAGGGGATGTGCATGTAATAGTAGTTTAAGACAAATAGGGGAAAACAAGGAAAGGGATGTGCATGTAATAGTAGTTTAAGACAAAGAAAGTAATCCACATAAGTTAAGTTTATTATGGTAAAAGCCCAAGTATATCCCCAGCGGAGTTGCTATGCTGTCGAGCCCCGTTTTTTTGCAAAAGCGGGTTTCGACGTGTGACAACTCTTTTAAATGGGTATTAAAAGAGAAGAGTCGCCACCTAATAATTTTAAGGTGCGTTAGGGCACCTATTTGCAAGTAACTTTGTTTGACTAGTCCGTGTCACCAAAGAACGGGTAAGGGCTCAAATTACCTCAAAGAGAAGGTATTAGTCACTCTTCGAGGTCCACAACTGTGGGTCCCGATCGAACTTTAAACTATGTGGACTATGTAATTAGACTAGGTGATCAAACAAATAAAGGGAGTTCTAGAAGTCGAAGAGTCGTATTAGGGCACGTGAGAATTGACACAAATCTTAATGAATACAGAGATACAACTACATTGATCTTTGTTAAATGACTAAGTGTAAATAACAAATACATAAAAAAAGGGGGGAGGGGGAGGTCCTAAATTTCTTAGCCTAAAGGATCACCCCGTGCAATATAAATAATACTCCGCAACTTCTTTGAGGTAGGGATTGCTCATATTATTCAGCGGGCACAGACTATCATCTCCTGCTACTGGATTACTATGTTAAAGTTGTTTACCTAAAGGCGCACTAATTTTATTCTAGGTTGTACCCTATGCTTTCACTACCCGTCCCATACCTATGGTCCAGGAGGCTTTGGACCTCTATTTGGGTGGTTTTAGACTTTACTTAGGATGCTCAAAATGCTAAAACTAGCTTACATTCAAAAACATGTAGGACTACACATAAGTACAATTAAAGGCTCAAGTTAACCACCACACATAAACAACAAATGCACGCGGGCAGTTAAGCAGTAGACAATTCCAGACTCATTAGAGTCATTAAGTCCTATAAGCATAGTTTCTATGTGATTCTGATTTCTAGCGTTGTACATGCAGCATTACAGCTTTAACCTAACGAATTTGCAGATTAAAGGTATTACAAACCTATAGGCATGACATCTACATTGTTCGTGCGATGGCGCAGTAAGGCTATTCGAAAACTCAGGGTTTACGACACTGATTTTTTAAACATGTTTCTTAGGCAGATGATAGTATCCCATAGGCATGATTTCTAACAATTGACAATTGAAATTGATTTTATAATTCTTTATCCCTAGAGGCATGTCATCTAAGAGGGACAGTGTAATGGAAATAATGGAAGTAGTCAATTAATAGATTAGGGTCCTATAATCATGATATCTAGATGGGCAGCACCATAAAAGTAATAAAAGCAATAGACCAATTGATTATTTGAAGTCCTATAGGCATGGTTTCTATGTTTACAAAGCATGTGTTATACATCCTATAGGCATGCCGTCTAAATGCATAGTAATAATATGGAAATCAAGTATTGTAATTACTAACATGTTTGAGATAGTGTGCGAGTATTAGACAAATTAGGTGAGGTGTGTGCGATTCTTATAGACATGATTTCTACTAGCGTGCAGAAGTAGATCAAGTTCAACAATGTAGCAAATAAAGCACGTAGACCCTATAGGCATGTTCTCTAATAGTGTGTAAGAATAAAGCACACCCATTCCCCAGTTCCACTAACGCCCTAATTATTTGTTTAAAATCATTACAGGCCTAAATGAAGAGTACATGCTCGAATATTACAAGTTGAATGAGTACACGCTCAATAAGCAGAGCAGGCCTAAAAAGGAATAACCCAGCAACTTCAAGGTCTTCAGTGATCTCATTCTTCACACAAAAAATAGTAAACCCAGGTATAGGTACACCTTAGGACATTAGAGTGTATCAGGTGCATGACTCGAACCCAAACCCATACCAAGTCTGAAAGGGGGTATCAACTTACCCAACAATGCCAGACTTAACCACATGAGTAACAAGCTGTTCATAAATTAATCAGCCCACTCGAAGTCCACACACTTAATTCTTAGGACTGCAACTAACAGTAGTTTAAACCAGAGCAGGTATATGAGATCACACAGAGTTATACACATAAGATGCTAGAAGTTCAGAAGACAAAATGGAACATCCCAAACCAACAGACAACCCCAAATAGAGTTTCAGGATATAATATGATCTAAGGTTAACTTAAACACAATCTTGACAAAGGAATCTTGCAGAATCACGGACGAAAAAAAGTAAGATTTGTAGCATGAGGGTCTAGTACAAATATGATCAAAGACAGGCTAATGAACATAGTCTGTAATAATCCAATCAACTGGGCATGAAGACTTTAACATTATCAATCATACACGAAGGTTTAAATAGCACCAGGACTCACAATGGGCAAGGATATGTCAAATATAGGTTAACAAGACTAGCCTGCACTAGGCTTAATCACATATGGGGGAAGAGGCTAGACATGAGATTTTCCCTAAGGTCTCAAACAGGATTGCATAAGTCAAAGCATACATTAGAACTTAAATGACATGAAAGCAGGCCCTAGCTAATCAGTACAACATCAAAACTTAGCAGGTTGGACAAGAATGACTTAACAAGGTCTGAAACACATGCATGGATCATCACAAAGGTATATGACAAGGCAAGGAACGAGCATTGGTTCATAAGTAGCAGGGAAAGCATGGCCGAGCTAATAACATGATCAGTAGTTAATTCTTAGAAAAGTATCAAGTCGCGCATGAATGACTCAAGACTTAGAACATGTTTGGGGCATGACTCGACTCATCACAAGAGTACAAAACAAGGCAAGAAACCAAACTCAGAATAGGCAACATTAATGAGCATTCGAGCACATACATTATCAAGTGGGCTCAAGAAGGAAGAATCAAGGCAACAAATATGCAAGTTGGGCTACTAGAAGGTATAGAGCCTCAAGAAGAGTTTCAAAGCATATAATGGCATGTTGGTTCATAAATATTCTCAGAGACATAGATATGCAGAGCAGGAATTTAAATAAGAAGAAACAAAAATGAAATTGCAAGAGTCGTAGCTACATTACTAGTTACAGACGAACAAGTAAAGAAGGGGGGTAATTTCAGCAACTCTTCAATGTCAATAGCAAAACGAGCAGTATAACCCAAGAATCTCAGTGCGTCAGAGTTCCCAAGGGTTTCAAATGAACCCCCGGTAGTGCTCACACTGATAAAGGTTCGAGAATTGAATTCTGGTTGCCTTGGCTTTCAGCTGGCCAAATGATTGAGCCTCAAAATAGTATAGGACAAGAAAGAATAAAGGAACAATAGTAGTTTTCTTTTGCGATCCCGCATCCCCTAGGGGAGTTGGGTGATGATTTTATATAGTAATGGAATTGAACAAACAAACAATAAAATATAATCAATCAAACACAAATAAGGAAAGAAAAGCATGCAGAACCGATTTAGAACCAAATTAGAAGAAAAATCAGGCAAACCCTAGTTCTGCCCAGAATCTCAGATTGGCCGAAGAATCTTGGTAAATCAGGCCCATATAATCTTGCCATGAGTGTATATAGACAAAAAATCATGTGAATCTTGAGGAGTGAGTTTGATTTCTCTTGATTCGGAAGATTGGTGCTTGCCAAAAATGGGGTAAGTACTATGTTATACCATAATCTTGTAAAGAACAACGAGATAATCCATAAAAGGTAAGTGAATCATGACAGGAATCCATGAATTAATCGAATTCGGAGAAGGTTGGTGAAGGCGGCTAGGGTTTCTGAAGGAGGAAGGAGGAGAGACGGGGGAAACGGGGGTGGCGGTCTGTAGGAGAATGAGGATTATGGTAGGGTAGTTGTGGGCAGTTGATCTTGAGAGATCAACGACCAAGATTAAAAATCAAGCGGGGCGGGTTGGTTTAACGGGTCGCGACCAGGTTGGATCAAAAGAGTCGTTTGGTTTGGGCTAAAGGGATTGAGCCAGGGATTTGGGTCTGTTTGGTCCGAAAATTAGCCCTTCATTGGGATATAAAAATTAAATATACAAAATTTATGAAACAATAATTTATAAAATACTATTTATGCAGTAAAATGCTGGAAAGTAATAGTTTAACATTATAAAAATATAAAAAATGTTATTCTAACATAAATAATATAATAAATATAATTATGTATAGAATGTAGGTTGTTCTTGCAAAAATTGTATAAATAGGTAAAAATGCAAATGTAATCATATTCAATGAAGTAAAAATGTTGTGAAACATATATGTGAGTGTTAATGATAAATTTGGATGATTAAGTCATCATAAAATAATTTAAGGGGTAATTAATGCATATTCAAGTAATTAAAATGCAAGAAAATTATTTTTAAAGCTTTAAAAATTATAACAATTATAGAAAATACTTGTATAACTCTTGTAAATTAAGTAATGATGCGAAATGATATTTTGAAAGTATATATACTATTAAAAATATATGAGGGCAAAGTTGGGTATCAATAATGCTGATCGACAGTGGTGTGCCAAAGAGTTTTTAGGTTGTAGCATTCAACACTACCTGCTATTTGATTAACAGGTGCATGATCAAGCCCTACTTGACAAGACTTCTTATGAACTGCTTAATGGGAGAAAACAAAAGGTAACTTACCTAAGAGCATTTGGATGCAAATATTTTGTTCTCAACCATGGTAAGGATGCATTGAAAAAATTTGATGCAAAAAGTAATGAGGGTATTTTCCTTGGTTACTCCTCTCAAAGAAAGGCATACAAAGTCTACAACAAAAGGACATAATGCGTAGAGGAAAGTGTGCATGTAATCATGATAAATCTCACCGCTAAAGTGTAAGGGGTCACATGATAAAGATGATCAAGATGAAGATTTTTCAAAGGTTCCTGGAGAAGTAATAGATATGGCAAATGGAAAAACTGATCTGATGAGTCAAGTGAAGTAGAGTGATGAAGAAGATGTAGTAGAACCTCCAGCTGAAACAGAGGAACCTGGTTCTCCTATCACCACAACTGAAGTTGAGCATAGGGTTGCTAATGTTGTATCAGATACTCCTGATGCAGGAAAAAAGAGTGGAATTCATACTTCTGTTGATGCTAATGATGGTTCAAATATGGAGGAACCGGATCCCTCACAGTCTAAAGTTCAAGTATATAAATGGAAGCACATGAGTTTACATCCTCTTCAAAATGTGATCTCACCCCTGGACTCTGGTATTCAAGCTAGATTTAAGGCAAGAAGTATGTTTGCCTTCTCAGTTTTCTTATCTCAAATTGAGCCTAAAAATATCAAGGAAGCATTAAAAGATGCTGACTGGATTGATTTCATGCAAGAAGAGCTCATCGGTTCAAGAAAAATAAAGTGTGGCACTTGGTTCCTCGGCCCTCATACAGAACAGTGATTGGAACCATGTGGGTGTTTAGAAACAACTTGATGAGTTTGGAAATACAACAAGAAATAAAGTTAGGCTGGTGGTGCAGAGTTAAAATCAAGAAGAAGTGATTGACTATGATGAAATATTTGCTCCTATTGCTCGAATGTAAGCCATTAGAATTCTCATAGCATTTGCATCTCATATGGAATTCAAATTGATCCAAATGGATGTTAAAAGTGCATTTGTGAAAGGATATTTGAAGGAGGAAATTTTTGTCAAGAAACCACCTGGCTTTGAATGTCATGAACATCTTGAACATGTCTTCAAGCTTGATAAAGCATTATATGGTTTGAAGCGCCCCCTCATGCATTGTATGAGAGATTGTCCAAGTTCCTTCTTGAGAATGGCTTCACTAGAGAAAAAATTGACAATACCCTATTCCTGAAGAAAAGAGGGAGAAATTTGTTGATTGTGCAAGTCTATGTTGATGATATCATATTTGGTGCAACAAATGATTTCCTTTGATAGGAGTTTGCAAAACTCATGGGAAGTGAATTTGAGATGAGTATGATGGGGGAGTTAAACTTCTTCCTTGGGCTGCAAGTAAAGCAAACCTCAAAAGGGACCATGATAAGTCAATAGAAGTGCATCAAGGAGCTGCCGAAATGATTTGAGATGGAAAATTCCAAGACCATTAATACTCCCATCGCTATTGCCATTGACCTGGACATGGATGAACCTGGTTCTCCTATCAATGAAACTATGTATAGGGGTATTATTGGATCTCTTCTGTATCTAAAAACTAGTAGACCTGACATTGTTTTTAGTGTTGGACTGTGTGCTAGATTTCAATCAAGCCCAAGAGAATCTCATTTGATGGCTGCCAAGAGAATCTTGAAGTATCTCAAGGGAACACAAGACCTGGTCCTCTTCTATCCCTCAGGAGATATTTTTGACCTAGTTGGATATGATGATACTGATTATGCTGGATATCTGGTGGATAGAAAGAATACATCTAGAATGGCATATTTTATGGGGTCATGCCTAATCTTATGGGGTACAAAGAAACAAAACCCTATGGCTCTTTCTACTATTGAAGATGAGTATGTGGCTGCTTCCTCTTGTTATGCTCAACTGCTATGGATCAAGCAATAACTAGAATATTTTGGTATGTTTACAGATTGTGTGCCATTGTTGTGTGATAACATAAGTTCTCTCAACATGACAAAGAACCCGATGCAGCATAAGAGGACAAAGCACATTGATGTGCGACATCACTTCTTGAGGGACAATGTTGAAAAATGGGCTTATTTGTATGAAGTTCTGCACAATGGAGGACCATGTAGCAAATATCTTTACCAAAGCACTGAGGAGAGAACACTTTGAAAGAAATCGTCTAGAGCTAGGGTTAATCAAGATCAACTGAGAACCTGGTCGCTCAATGATTGGCTAGGAAAGAATGGAAAGGTACAATGCTAAAAAATATTTTCTGGCATCATCTAATTCAACCCTATATTATTACAGGTAGTCACGCATGGCAGATTCAGGATAAACAAGTGACAAATGACATTGCACATATCTAGAAGTTATTGCTCACATTTTCAAAAATGTCAAGGAACCTGGTTCCTATGACTCAAGTTAGTAGTTTCTTTTACACTTATATGCATTTTGAACTTCTAGGGTGCCATGTCATTATTATTTTCCCGCCTCTTATGCTGCCCTTTAAGACCAAACATTACAACCCTTCCAAATCGACCCATCTCCCCTCTCAAACCTGTTTGTAACCAGTCTCTATTTTACTTTATATACTTGAAAGTCAGTCTCTTTCCTCACTTCAAACATCAAACATAACTTCTTCTCTCTATCAAACCCTCTTTTTCTTGTCTTCTTGCTTCCAAAATCGCCCATGTCTCAACAAGAAACTTCATCTCCTAAAATGACTTAAGCCAATCCTGCATCATCTCCATCTAAAGAGGCACCTCTATTTGGGTCTGATCCAGACACTTCACCATACAAAAGCCCAATTTCCAATAAACCAAACCCCACATTCAGTTCTCCCAAACTATCGGGATTTGGTCCCCAGCGAAGCCGTAAAAATCAAACTCCCAAACGTTTGTTTCTTCTTTATCTCCATCTACTCCTACCGAGAGAGTGGAATCCAACCAAAGAATATCCATTTCTCAATTTCTTCAAATCACAAAAGAAATAGTAGAAGGCGATGAAGGTGTTGAAGTCTCGAGTCAGCGTGTTGTGACAGAGGAAATGAGGTTGAACGTAGAGTTAGGTTCCTGTATTGCCGAGGGCTCACATGCATCTGAAATTTCTGAGGCTCAAGGTGTTGAAGGGATTATTTCGAGTATCTTGTCTGTGTCAATCCTCTATCCTCCTCTAATGATAAAGAGATTTTTGGTACGGAGGTTGAGAAAAATGTGAGTGATAGCAATAAATGGGGCTCTACTTCTATTGAAAAGGAGCCTGATGTTATAAAGAACGTGGTTGAGAGATTCATGATTGGTAGTGTTAGTAAAGAGACTCAGGAGGAACTACTGAGTCAGGGGGAAATACAGAGTGAGGGGGAACAAATGAGTGCAGAGGAACATGAGCCTGTCAGCACTATATGGGAACCTTCAAAGGGACCTCGTCCTTCTGACCACAGAGAGTTTTCTGCTCCTACTTGGAATGAAACACTAGGTTTCACAAGATCGCCATGGACAGTGCTGACTCACCCCTTATAATTCCCCTATTATTGTTACTTTGCAAATTGAGTATCCTGAAATAAGGCCTGTATCTGTGCAAAATTCTACTTAGAGTGAGGAGACTGACTCTGATAATCAAGTTGTGCTAAGCTCTTTGACTACTAGGGTGGGGGAAAAGCCAAAAATAATACTGTTCTCAAATGCCCTACCACTAGACAACAGAGAAAGGCTGAGCTTGATAATGCATTAAATGCGAGTAAGGGGAAAAAGAAGAAAAGGAAACTAGTGAAGAGCAGGTTGATTGATGAGGAGGATGTGCCTCCTGCAGATATAGTTGAGGTGGATGATGAGGAGTCTGTTAAGGAAGTCGCTCCCCTTGTCAGGAAAAACTCAAAGAAAACCATTGCTACTAAACGGAAGAAGCCAGTATCATACAAAGAACTTG